>NC_139156.1:41161701-41761701 GCF_964270905.1 Leucopleurus acutus
TAAAGGCAATATGGAGCAGCATGATCTATTTTTTTGTGTTAGCAATATCTATTGGCAATGTGGGGAGATGGACAGGATGCATGAAAAAGAGGCTAAAATCTTAGAGATCACTTGTGTGAGATGGCGGGCCTTGAGGATGAAACCTAGAGAACTGCAGTGGGCATGGAGAGTTGGGGGAGACATTCAAGAGAAATTCCAGATGTATCTGGATAGGACTTGAAAAGTGAATGGATAGGGCCATACAGGAGCTGGTATCTCAGAAGAACTGGGAACTCCTAGCTTGGGTGACAAGCTGATTGTAATATTATTAATTGAAAGAAAGAAGCCGAGGTTTCAAGCAGATGTATATACTTTACTATGTTAATTTGATGCAATTGGAAAATACTAGGAGTAGTTATTCAGCCAGTACTTGGAAATACAGACGTAGAAATCGGAAGGGAAATATGTCTAAAAGTACAATTTCCATACTTTCCATACCTCTTCCTTGAGGCAGAGCTTTCATACATTTCTGTCTCCTCAACACCAAGCAAAATATCAGGCACTTAATAGGCACTCAGAAAGGACTTGGCAAATTGAATACTAGGAAATGTCATATGGCTTAAAGATAGTGAATCCTAGTTACCCACCGACTTCCTAAGCAGTAAAGTAAAATTGATACCATTATTCAAATAGAGGCCAAATATTTTCTAGGGTTGTGGCATTAGAGATTCATGTGTAGGATCAAGGGCTGTAGTCACTGTTCTTGTAGGCCTCAATCATTTCTTGCACGCTGTTGTCCTGTGACTCAAATTACTAAAGCAAAGTAACTCGCCAGGAGAACTGGCAAATTAACTCTACTATTCAAGCTCACCAGTTTCAATTCTGTGGCTCATTGTCTGTGTAAAATATGTATATTTTCCTTAGAAGGAGAATTTTTTGTTTGTTTGTTTAAATACAGTCATAAATAGCTTTAAACTGTCTTAATATAGGTATGGCTTTTTTCCAGGGATTGAATTTATTCGACAAGTTCCTTGCACCTTTATTCTTGACAGAGGCAGGATAAAATTCTATCAAATACAGGCACTTTCAAATATATGTATTTAAATGCAATGAAGATGCAGTACCCAAATCCAGCAGCCTTAAAATATTTACTGTGCCAGGGAGAAAGCCATTACAAGAAATATGTATTGAGCACTTTTTTTTTTTTTTTTTTTGCGGTACGCAGGCGTCTCACTGTTGTGGCCTCTCCAGTTGCGGAGCACAGGCTCTGGATGCGCAGGCTCAGCGGCCATGGCTCACGGGCCCAGCCGCTCTGCAGCATGTGGGATCTTCCCGGACCGGGGCACGAACCCATGTCCCCTGCATCAGCAGGCGGACCCTCAACCACTGTGCCGCCAGGGAAGCCCTTGAGCACTTTTATACATTGTACGTGGATAGACTTATGGGCTTGGGCCACAATGTTGAAGAAATATATTACAATCTGCCCTCCCTCCTATAAAGGTCAGGGGAAAATAAACAGGCAAATTCTATATAGAATGATCAAAGCCACCATAGGGACTAGTAGGATGCAAGGAAGGGCTTCCGATCAGTGGTCATGCCTTTCCAGAGGAACTGTCTGTCTTAGCATACAAAACATCAATGAAATATCAGTGTGAATTAGACTGTTGATTAAAAAAAAAAAAGGAGGAATGATTCAGGAAGAACAGCAAATGCCTGGAGGCTAGAAAGAGCATGGTGAGTTTAAGGCAGTGCAAGTGGTTGAGTATGGCTGGCAGAGAAAAGTATGCAGGGTGACTGATGAGAGCTGAGCGTTAATTATGCCCATTATGTGGAAAGAAAAGATGTTAAAGGTCAGCCTGCTAGGCAGTATAAGTAGGTCAATGAACAACAACATGAAAATCAGAGGGACCATGATACAGTGATATTTGTGGTATCATTGTGACCCTTGCTATTAGTTGTTAATTAAAGAGATTTAGACAGGTACTTCCCTGGTGGTACAGTGGTTAAGAATCCACCTGCCAATGCAGGGGCCACAGGTTCGAGCCCTGGTCCAGGAAGATCCCACATGCCACGGAGAAACTAAGCCCATGTGCTACAACTACTGAGTCTGCGCTCTAGAGCCTGCAAGCCACAACTGCTGAGCCCTCAAGCCACAACTACGGAAGCCCGTGTGCCTAGAGCCCATGCTCCGCAACAAAAGAAGCCACCACGATGAGAAGCACACGCACTGCAACAAAGAGTAGCCCGCACGCAGCAATGAAGACCCTATGCAACCAAAAATAAATAAATAAAAGAAATAAATTTTTAAAAAAGTGAGATTTAGACAAAAAAATTATGTTTGAGCAACTGAAAGACAGTGAATTATTGATAATTTATCCATTTAATGCTTGTATTAGATGCCCAGAGTATAAATATATAAATTATTAATATTTTTTTAAAAATACTGCACTTCTAATAATGAAGATGAATGTTCTGGACTTTGTTAGAGACACTCCATGCATGAACTAATTCATCATCATCTAGAATCTAAAATGTGCTTTCATATTTCTATTGCATAATTATTTTTTGCTGTATAACTATGGTGATTGCATAAACTTTCATCCAAACTGGGACATCTTTGAGGGTGAAAGATGTGTTATAAATAATTACACAAGGACAATAGGCATAAACATGAACTGTCCTGGGCAAACCCAGGACTGGCTATGATTCTTATTCAAAATGTGTGTTTCATTTTAAAGTGTGCTTAAATGATTGCAATTATGTAAAATTTGGAATAGTGTTTTGAAATAGAATACCCTTTTCTCTTTTAATTAGATGTGTTTTAATCCTTTAATATTCTAAAGTTGGTGAACTACTCCATTTTGCCTTCCTAGTTTCACCTTCACATTTTTATTTGTCAGTATATTTAGTAAATAACTGGCAGAAATAGATAAAATGAAGATGATAAATTTCTAATTTGTGACACCAGCTGTTAAATGTGCATACAGCTTTTTAAAGCAGAATTCTTCTTCAAAGTCTAAAAGAGGATACTTCATTGTATTTTATTTTTCCTTAGCTTCCAAAACAGAAATTAAGATCAAGTCCAATAAAAAAAAATTATGGCCAATGAAAAATGAAGCATTATTAAAATAAGAAAAAGGGAAGAATTTGAAAGACTTACTGCAGAGGAGAACTACCAGATTGTAGCACTTCAATGGATCCTTATACAAAGACACAATACTCAGCTAATATTCAAGCAAGTGGCACATTATTATTCTTACAGATTGATACCTTTGCTTATTATCCCCTTGACTGCACACAAAACACAATAATTTGAATCTAATAATGTCAGTAAAAACTTCCATTAATAATATAAAGTGTTATTAAAACAAAAAAAATTATCTGTGGCTTGTCCCAATTGATTTTTGTTTCTATAATTGATAGACTGAGTTTCACTATACCTGGGTACACCAGGACAACTGACTTTGATAATAAAGAAAAATAACTGATTTCAGATTTCAAGTGGGGCAGTTTGGAAACAGTGCTTTGTCAAGTTTCTTAACTCCCACAGAGTGTAGCACCACAGGGCTCCAGGTAGATCCACAGGAGACGATGGAAACACATTTTGGAGTTTTATATAGTCCAATGATAATTAAAATACCATGCAAGATGAATCTCATGCGTGACTATTTTACATAAATGGTAAAAAGAGCCTTTCTTTGTTGAATGACTCCCAAACCCCTACTGAATGAAATTCAAGGAAACTGCAGTCGAACATAAGGCTGTCTCCAGGGTCTGGCTCTATACCTCATTTCCCTGTTAACTGCTCGTAGCCTGGTACATCATGCCTCCAAGCTTTTGCTTCTGTTCTTCCTTATGGTCAAACGTATTTCCTGCTTTCATTCATTAGCCAAAGCCATCCAATACAACACTGAGCTTGGGATAATCCCCAGAAAATTTTCCCTGAGTCCCAGATTAATTTAAATGTTCTTAATCTGTGCTTCGTTAGAGCTTTTACATTGCCTTCCTGTTAGCAGTTGATGTGTTGTATTTGGTTTATCAGCTTACATGATCTTTCCCCTTCTAGACTACCCATTCTTCAAGGACAAAGAAACGATCAATAAATACAGAATCTAGTGTGTATAACATAATCGGTGCTAACAAAATATGTCCTAATTTGAGCTAAAATTAAATGTATCGATGTATTACTGTTTGCAGTTGCACTGACAGATAATTAAACCAGAAAACCATTTCTAAGGAAATGCAGCTTGGTGAAGTGAAATAAGTATGGCTTTAGCTTAGATAAACTTAAATTTGAATTTCAATTCTGCTGCTTATTAGTGATGTAACTCTGATTCAATCACTTGCCCTATCTGAACTTTAGTTTTGACATTTGTACCCATAAACATAGTACTAAGTACTAAGGTTGTGGCTATAAAATATACATAAAACACCCTGTACAATGTACATGCTCAGTAAGCTTCTTTACCTTACTTCCTTTTCTTTTAACACTTCTAAATTAAAAAAAAAATGCCATAGGGCTGCATATCTATATCTATTTGTTGCATGTTTAGATATGAAAAAGTCAGACAATACACACTAGACATACTGTGTGTCCTTGCTTATTTCTGTTCTTTTACTTAAAATGCTTTTCTCCTAGCCCCGATCTCTATTTGGTAAATTCATACTCTTCTTTCACTGCTCAGCTCAAATCTTACCTTCTCAGTAAAGTCTCTAAGAATTAACGGATAGATCATCTGGGTTTCCACAATACCTTTGTAATGATTTTATTACAATATATTATATATTATTAAATCAAAATTGTAATGCCAAATGGATTCCCTTAGCTTTGAAAAATTTTGTGGTTGAAGATCATTTTTCAAAATAAATAATGAAACATATACTAAAATAATTTCTGGACAAGCAAGATCTTTTCATTTTAGTTTTGAAAAAGCAATAACATTTAAAAACATAATACATTATTAAAATAAAAATATATATAAATCCAGGCACTTTTTTTTTTATTTTGCGGTACGCGGGCCTCTCACTGCTGTGGCCTCTCCCGTTGCGGAGCACAGGCTCCGGACGCGCAGGCTCAGCGCCCATGGCTCACAGGCCCAGCTGCTCCACAGCATGTGGGATCCTCCCGGACCGGGGCACAAACCCGTGTCCCCTGCATCGGCAGGCGGACTCCCAACCACTGCGCCACCAGGGAAGCCCCAGGCACTTTTTAAATACATTCACTGGTTAAGCTTTTGTGGTCAAAAATTAAATCCACTTGGTAAAAAACAAACAAACAGGAAACAAAATCTAAACTAAATGTTAGAAGATGTAATAAATTATAGTATGTAGAATTACATACATTTGACCAAGGCATTTATTACATATAAAAGTATCAGTATTTGAATAGCACTGTAATATAAAAAGTTATGTTAAAGAAAAGCAACACAGATAATGTGTTAGAACTGTTGCACTTCACCTTTTTAAAGAAAAATTGGCTAATTGCAATTCAAATTAATTTTAATTTTTATAGCTTAAAAGTCCCTACAGTAGCCTCTAGAGGACTCGCTGATAAACACAAGAACATTAGAACATTAGCTATATTTATAAACCCAAGAACGTTAAGCAATTAGTTAAATTTACCTTAATAACCAAATCAAACTTCTGGTGAAAGTCTCTATTTACTGGCTCCAGGAGACTAAGTTCTGCAGTCCTTGGATGCATATGAAAAAATCGTGGGTAATCCTCAGGAGTCCCTGAAAGACATTGATATTTCAGCACTTAATTGAGAACAATAAGTAATATGTGTATTTGCTATATCTATTTCCCTTCATTAACTGAGGAACAAAATCATAATTTTATTAGTAAATTAAGTTTCAAACTTATACAGTCTAGGGAAAGCAGATGCATATGTGGTATATCATTCATTAGTTTATGAGTAAGAGGGTGAAAATACCTGTTTGGATGATTTTCCAAATATCTTTTATTAAGTGAGTACTTTAATTAATTTGAAACTTCATCACATAAAAGAGATATAAAGTGTATTGAGAACAAATTTTGAATTATAAAATTGTATTTTAGTGGTACATAAATCTTAATTATAATCTGTATCGTCTTTCACCATATCTTGTGACAATGACTAGTAATTTGTACCAAATTGCTTGGAAATTAAAATAAGAATATTCTGTTCTAGTTGGGCAAGTATTTTTTCTTAAGATAAGTATTCAGCTAAATAAATCAATCATATGAAATAAATAAAATATTTTGAATTACTCAGTGTCTAGAGAGGATATTTCTTAAATGCAGCCATTTTAGTGAGTTGAAATTTCCTTGAATTGTATCATTTTCCTTTGTATACTACAATATTCTTTTTTCCAAAGTGAAGATAAAGTGGAAGTCAAATCATATAACTGTGGAATATATGCATTTAGCATAACAATAATGATAAGAATAAAATAATACGGCTGCCAATTATTGAATCCTACACTGTACTAAATGCTTTATATAAGTAATCATTGATAACTCTGTAAATCATTCCCATTTTACACAGGAGAACTTAGGAGATTTGCAATATTAAGTAATTTGTCCAAAGTCAAAGAGACAATGTCAGACAGAACTTGCATTCAAATCTAGGTTGACAGACGCCAAAAATACCCAAAAATGCGTTAATTGCTATACTATTTTGCTTCAACTATGAGACACGAAAGAAAATTTTCCTGGGCATTATGTGAGGGGAGAAAATGTATGCCAGTAAAACAGACTTTAAAATCCAGAAATTAGGGCTTCCCTGGTGGCACAGTGGTTGAGAGTCCGCCTGCCGATGCAGGGGACACGGGTTCGTGCCCCGGTCCGGGAAGATCATACATGCCGGAGAGCGGTTAGGCCCGTGAGCCATGGCCGCTGAGCCTGTGCGACCGGAGTCTATGCTCCGCAACAGGAGAGGCCACAACAGTGAGAGGCACGCGTACCGCAAAAAAAAAAAAAAAAAAAAAAATCCAGATATAGTCAAAATTGCATTTGAAAATTGAGCTTATGATAAAGGAGTCATCTCAAAATAATAACGGAAAATGGATTTTTGAATAGGAGCATTAACCTAATAGGAGAGACAGAAAATGATAAAATTGTGTCTATTCTTCATACAATATACTAGAGTAAACCCCAAATGGATAAGATATTCATGCACAATATGCAATAAAACAACACAAGAGCTAGTAATAGATGAAAACATGGATGAATTCTATTCTAATGTGAGAGTGGGCATAACTTTCCTACCTATGGCTCAAAACAAAGAATTAATAAGGAAAAAGAGTGATAAATTTAATGGCATTACAAATTGCATGGCAAAACACAATAAACAAAGTAAAACCGCAGGTGACAAACTAGGGAAATATTTGTATTTACGTCAGAGACAAAGGCTCATATCCCTAACATACGTACATTTTCAAATTAGAAAAGTAAAAGATCAGCAATATATTTTTTAAAAAGTTTTGGGATAGAGAATGAACAGCTGGTTCACAGAAAGAGAAAGACAGATGACTCTTGACCGCACACAAAGATATTCACCTTTATACATAAGAAGAAAAACTCAAAACCACACTGAGATTCTATTTCTCTCTTGCTCAGTTAGCAATGGTACAAGGTGGATGCCAAAATCCATGAACTGAATTTTTGCTAATGATCCCACCATTTTTCTCACTATACTGGTTCAAATCGCCTTATTCCTCTAATACAACTCTGCATATATTTTCCAAATGATTCTTCCTTGTCTGTCATTCTCCCCATGGTTTTCACTTACACAGTGTTTGCTCATTCAGAGTCTTGTCATTTCATTCTTCTACCACTGTGATAGCCTCCTAAATCTTCTAACATCCCATTTACTTATAATCATTGAAATGAACTTTACTTGAAATAAATGCCACTTTACTCTCCCAGTTAGCTAGATACAATTTTTACTTATTGTTTACTGTGGTGATCCCCAAAGTAGGATTGAGGAAACAATACCAAACCTCTTGGAACAGGTTAAGCTGGCGGAAGAGGAACAGGTTAAGATGGCGGAAGAGTAAGACGCGGAGATCACCTTCCTCCCCACAGATACACCAGAAATACATCTACCCGTGAAACAACTCCTAGAGAACACCTACTGAACGCTGGCAGAAGACCTCAGACCTCCTAAAAGGCAAGAAACCCCCCACGTACCTGGGTAGGGAAAAAGAAAAAAGAATAAACAGAGACAAAAGGATAGGGACGAGACCTGCACCAGTGGGAGGGAGCCGTGAAAGAGTTTTCCACACACTAGGAAGCCCCTTCGCGGGCGGAGACTGCGGGTGGCGGAGGGGAAAAGCTTCGGAGCCGCGGAGGAGAGCGCAGCAACAGGGGTGCGGGGGGCAAAGCGGGGAGATTCCCGCACAGAGGATCAGGGCCGACCGGCACTCACCAGCTCGAGAGGCTTGTCTGCTCCCCCGCCACAGCGGGCGGGGCTGTGAGCAGAGGCTCGGGCTTCGGTCAGAGCGCAGGGAGAGGACCGGGGTTGGCAGCGTGAACACTGCCTGCAGGGGGTTAGTGCACCACGGCTAGCCGGGAGGGAGTCCGGGGAAAAGTCTGGACCTGCCAAAGAGGCAAGAGACTTTTTCTTACCTCTTTGTTTCCTGGTGCGCGAGGAGAGGGGATTAAGAGCGCTGCTTAAAGGAGCTCCAGAGACGGGAGCGAGCCGCGGCTAAAAGCGCGGACCCCAGAGACAGGCATGAGACGCTAAGGCTGCTGCCGCCGCCACCAAGAAGCCTATGTGCGAGCACAGGTCACTCTCCACACCCCGCTTCTGGGGAGCCTGTGCGGCCCGCCACTGCCAGGGTCCCGGGAGCCAGGGTCAACTCCTCCAAGAGAACGCACGGCGCACCTCAGGCTGGCCCAACGTCACGCCGGTCTCTGCCGCCGCAGGCCCGCCCCGCACTCCGTGCCCCTCCCCCCCCACGCCTGAGTGAGCCAGAGCCACCGAATCAGCAGCTCCTTTTTAACCCCGCCCTGTGTGAGCATCCTCTCTGAGCAAAGAACAGACGCCTTACGGCGACCTACACGCACAGGCGGGGCCAAATCCAAAGCTGAGCCCCTGGGAGCTGTGAGGGCAAAGAAGAGAAAGGGAAATCTCTCCCAGAAGCCTCAGGAGCAGCGGGTTAAAGCTCCACAATCAACTTGATATACCCTGCATCTGTGGAATACCTGAATAGACAACCAATCATCCCAAATTAAGGAAGTGGACTTTAGGAGCAAGATCTATGATTTTTTTCCCTTTTCCTCTTTTTGTGAATGTTTATGTGTATGCTTCTGTGTGAGATCTTGTCTGTACAGTCTTGCTTCCACCATTTGTCCTAGGGTTCTATCTGTCCGTTTTTTTCTCTTAATAATTATATTTTTATTTTAATAACTTTATTATATGTTATCTTACTTTATCTTTTTTCCTTCCTTCCCTCCTTCCTTCCTCCCTCCCTCGCTCCTTTCTTTCTTTCTACTTCTACTAATTCTTTCTTTCTACTTTTTCTCCCTTTTATTCTGAGCCGTGTGGATGAAAGGCTCTTGGTGCTCCAGCCAGGAGTCAGGGCTCTGCCTCTGAGGTGGGAGAGCCAACTTCAAGACACTGGTCCACAAGAGACCTCCCAGCTCCACATAATATCAAACGGCAAAAATCTCCCAAAGATCTCCATCTCAACACCAGCACCCAGCTTCACTCAACGACCAGCAAGCTACAGTGCTGGACATCCTATGCCAAACAACTAGCAAGACAGGAACACAACCTCACCCATTAGCAGAGAGGCTGCCTAAAATCATAATAAGTCCACAGACACCCCAAAACACACCACCAGACGTGGACCTGCCCACCAGAAAGACAAGATCCAGCCTCATCCACCACAACACAGGCACTAGTCCCCTCCACCAGGAAGCCTACACAACCCACTGAACCAACCTTAGCCACTGGGGACAGACACCAAAAACAACGGGAACTACAAACCTGCAGTCTGCAAAAAGGAGACGCCAAACACAGTAAGATAAGCAAAATGAGAAGACAGAAAAACACACAGCAGATAAAGGAGCAAGATAAAAATGAACCAGACCTAACAAATGAAGAGGAAATAGGCAGTCTACCTGAAAAAGAATTCAGAATAATGATAGTAAGGATGATCCGAAATCTTGGAAATAGAATGGACAAAATGCAAGAAACAGTTAACAAGGACCTAGAAGAAATAAAGATGAAACAAGCAACGATGAACAACACAATAAATGAAATTAAAAGTACTCTAGATGGGATCAATAGCAGAATAACTGAGGCAGAAGAACGGAATAGTGACCTGGAAGATAAAATAGTGGAAATAATTACTGCAGAGCAGAATAAAGAAAAAAGAGTGAAAAGAACTGAGGACAGTCTCAGAGACCTCTGGGACAACATTAAATGCACCAATATTCGAATTATAGGGGTTCAAGAAGGAGAAGAGAAAAAGAAAGGGACTGAGAAAATATTTGAAGAGATTATAGTTGAAAACTTCCCTAATATGGGAAAGGAAATAGTTAATCAAGTCCAGGAAGCACAGAGAGTCCCACACAGGATAAATCCAAGGAGAAATATGCCAAGACACATATTAATCAAACTGTCAAAAATTCAATACAAAGAAAACATATTAAAAGCAGCAAAGGAAAAACAACAAATAACACATAAGGGAATCCCCATACAGTTAACAGCTGATCTATCAGCAGAAACTCTGTAAGCCAGAAGGGACTGGCAGGAAATATTTAAAGTGATGAAGGAGAAAAACCTGCAACCAAGATTACTCTACCCAGCAAAGATTTCATTCAGATTTGATGGAGAAATTAAAACCTTTACAGACAAGCAAAAGCTGAGAGAGTTCACACCACCAAACCAGCTCTACAACAAATGCTAAAGGAACTTCTCTAGGCAAGAAACACAAGAGAAGGAAAAGACCTACAATAACAAACCCAAAAAAATTAAGAAAATGAGAATAGGAACATACATATTACATATACACATTACCTTAAATGTAAATGGACTAAATGCTCCCACCAAAAGACATAGATTGGCTGAATGGATACAAAAACAAGACCCATATATTTGCTGTCTACAAGAGACCCACTTCAGACCTAGAGACACATACAGACTGAAAGTAAGGGGATGGAAAAAGATATTTCATGCAAATTGAAACAAAAAAAAACCTGGAGTAGCAATTCTCATATCAGACAAAATAGGTTTTAAAATAAAGAATATTAGAAGAGACAAAGAAGGACACTACATAATGATCAAGGGATCGATCCAAGAAGAAGATGTAACAATTATAAATATTTATGCAACCAACAGAGGAGCACCTCAATATATAAGGCAAATACTAACAGCCATAAAAGGGGAAATCGTAACACACTCACAGTAGGGGACTTTAACACCCCACTTTCACCAATGGACAGATCATCCAAAATGAAAATAAATAAGGAAACACAAGCTTTAAATGATACATTAAACAAGACGGACTTAATTGATATTTATAGGACACTCCATCCAAAAACAACAGAATACACATTTTTCTCAAGTGCTCATGGAACATTCTCCAGGATAGATCATATCTTGGGTCACAAATCAAGCCTTGGCAAATTTAAGAAAATTGAAATTGTATCAAGTATCTTTTCCAACCACAATGCTACGAGACTAGATATCAATTACAGGAAAAGATCTGTAAAAAATACAAACACATGGAGGCTAAACAATACACTACTTAATAACGAAGTGATCACTGAAGAAATCAAAGAGGAAATTTAAAAATACCTAGAAACAAATGACAATGGAGACACGACGACCCAAAATCTATGGGATGCAGCAAAAGCAGTTCTAAGAGGGAAGTTTATAGCAATACAATCCTACCTTAAGAAACAGGAAACATCTCGAATAAACAACCTACCCTTGCACCTCAAGCAATTAGAGAAAGAAGAACAAAAAAACCTCAAAGTTAGCAGAAGGAAAGAAATCAGATCAGAAATAAATGAAAAATCAGATCAGAAATAAATGAAAAAGAAATGAAGGAAACAATAGCAAAGATCAATAAAACTAAAAGTTGGTTCTTTGAGAAGATAAACAAAATTGATAAACCATTAGCCAGACTCATCAAGAAAAAAGGGAGAAGACTCAAATCAATAGAATTAGAAATGAAAAAGGAGAAGTAACAACCGACACTGCAGAAATACAAAAGACCATGAGAGATTACTACAAGCAACTCTATGCCAATAAAATGGACAACCTGGAATAAATGGTCAAATTCTTAGAAATGCACAACCTGCCGAGACTGAATCAGGAAGAAATAGAAAATATGAACAGACCAATCACAAGCTTTGAAATTGAAACTGTGATTAAAAATCTTCCAACAAACAAAAGCCCAGGACCAGATGGCTTCACTCTCAAATTCTATCAAACATTTATCTATCTATCAAACACCTATCCTTCTCAAACCCTTCCAAAATATAGCAGAGGGAGGAACACTCCCAAACTCATTCTATGAGGCCAGCATCACCCTGATACCAAAACCAGACAAGGATGTCACAAAGAAAGAGAACTACAGGCCAATATCACTGATGAACATAGATGCAAAAATCCTCAACAAAATACTAGCAAACAGAATCCAACAGCACATTAAACGGATCATACACCATGATCAAGTGGGGTTTATTCCAGGAATGCAAGGATTCTTCAATATACACAAATTAATCAACATGATACACCATATTAACAAATTGAAGGAGAAAAACCATATGATCATCTCAATAGATGCAGAGAAAGCTTTCGACAAAATTCAACACCCATCTATGATAAAAGCTCTGCAGAAAGTAGGCATAGAGGGAACTTTCCTCAACATAATAAAGACCATATATGACAAACGCACAGCCAACATCATCCTCAATGGTGAAAAACTGAAAGCATTTCCAGTAAGATCAGAAACAAGACAAGGTTGCTCACTCTCACCACTCTTATTCAACATAGTTTTGGAAGTTTTAGCCACAGCAATCAGAGCAGAAAAGGAAATAAAAAGAATCCAAATCAGAAAAGAAGAAGTAAAGCTGTCACTGTTTGCAGATGACATGATACTATACATAGAGAATCCTAAAGATACTACCAGAAAACTACTAGAGCTAATCAATCATTTGGAAAAGTAGCAGGATACAAAATTAATGCACAGAAATCTCTGTCACTCCTATACACTAAAGATGAAAAATCTGAAAGTGATATCAAGAAAACACTCCCATTTACCATTGCAACAAAAAGAATAAAATATCTAGGAATAAACCTACCTAAAGAGACAAAAGACCTGTATGCAGAAAATTATAAGACACTGATGAAAGAAATTAAAGATGATACAAATAGATGGAGAGATATACCATGTTCTTGGATTGGAAGCATCAACATTGTGAAAATGACTCTACTACCGAAAGCAATCTATAGATTCAATGCAATCCCTATCAAACTACCACTGGCATTTTTCACAGAACTAGAACAAAAAATTTCGCAATTTATATGGAAACACAAAAGACCCCGAATAGCCAAAGCAATCTTGAGAACGAAAAATGGAGCTGGAGGAATCAGGCTCCTGGACTTTGGACTATACTACAAAGCTACAGTAATCGAGACAGTATGGTACTGGCACAGAAAAAGATAGATAGATCAATGGAACAGGATAGAAAGCCCAGAGATAAACCCACGCACATATGGACACCTTATCTTTGATAAAGGTGGCAGGAATGTACAGTGGAGAAAGGACAGCCTCTTCAATAAGTGGTGCTGGGAAAACTGGACAGGTACATGTAAAAGTATGAGATTAGATCACTCCCTAACAGCATACACAAAAATAAGCTCAAAATGGATTAAAGACCTAAATGTAAGGCCAGAAACTATCAAACTCTTAGAGGAAAACATAGGCAGAACACTCTATGACATAAATCACAGCAAGATCCTTTCTGACCCACATCCTAGAGAAATGGAAATAAAAACAAAAATAAACAAATGGGACCTAATGAAACTTCAAAGTTTTTGCACAGCAAAGGAAACCATAAACAAGACCAAAAGACAACCCTCAGAATGGGAGAAAATATTTGCAAATAAGCAACTGACAAAGGATTAATCTCCAAAATTTATAAGCAGCTCATGCAGCTCAATAACAAAAAACCAAACAACCCAATCCAAAAATGGGCAGAAGACCTAAATAGACATTTCTCCAAAGAAGATATACAGACTGCCAACAAACACATGAAAGAATGCTCAACATCATTAATCATTAGAGAAATGCAAATCAAAACTACAATGAGATATCATCTCACACCAGTCAGAATGGCCATCATCAAAAAATCTAGAAACAATAAATGCTGGAGAGGGTGTGGAGAAAAGGGAACACTCTTGCACTGCTGGTGGGAATGTGAATTGGTTCAGCCACTATGGAGAACAGTATGGAGGTTCCTTAAAAAACTACAAATAGAACTACCATATGACCCAGCAATCCCACTACTGGGCATATACCCTGAGAAAACCAAAATTCAAAAATAGTCATGTACCAAAACGTTCATTGCAGCTCTATTTACAATCGCCCGGAGATGGAAACAACCTAAGTGCCCATCATCGGATGAATGGATAAAGAAGATGTGGCACGTATATACAATGGAATATTACTCAGCCATAAAAAGAAACGAAATTGAGCTATTTGTCATGAGGTGGATAGACCTAGAGTCTGTCATACAGAGTGAAGTAAGTCAGAAAGAAAAAGACAAATACTGTATGCTAACACATATATATGGAATTTTAGGAAAAAAAAGTGTCATGAAGAACCTAGGGGTAAGACAGGAATAAAGACACAGACCTACTGGAGAACGGACTTGAGGATATGGGGAGGGGGAAGGGTGAGCTGTGACAGGGCGAGAGAGAGTCATGGACATATATACACTAACAAACGTAAGGTAGATAGCTAGTGGGAAGCAGCCACATGGCACAGGGATATCGGCTTGGTGCTTTGTGACTGCCTGGAGGGGTGGGATAGGGAGGGTGGGAGGGAGGGAGAGGCAAGAGGGAAGAGATATGGGAACATATGTGTATGTATAACTGATTCACTTTGTTATAAAGCAGAAACTAACACACCATTGTAAAGCAATTATACCCCAATAAAGATGTTAAAAAAATAAAAAAATAAAATAAAATGTGTTTCTTATAGATAGCAAGTAGTAAGATCATGTTTTTCTTTTTCTCTTTTTATGTATTGTGCCAATCTGAATCTTTTAATTGGAACATTGAATCCATTTACATTGATTGTGATTACTAAAAAGATGGTATTTACCTCTGCCATTTTGCTGTCTTCTATATATCTTAGGCCCTTTTTGTTCCTCTATTGTTCCATTACTGCTTTATTTTTCATGTGTACTGTTTAAATTCCTTTGTTTTGTGCTTTACTATAAATCTTCAAATTATGTAAACAATTAAATTGTTAAACTATTCTCCTAGTGGCTATGCTGGGAATTAAGATTGATGTCTTAATTTATGGCAATCTAATTTGGACTAATAGCAACTTAACTTCAATAGTATATAAAAATTTTACTCCTGTATAACTTTATTTTACCTTTGCTCTTTGCTGTTATTATCACAAGTTATATGTTTCTACTTTGTCCATCAATATAGATGTATAATTATTGATTTATGATATTTTCTTTAAATCAAATAAGAGAAAGAAGAATTACTAGCATATGTGTGTGTGTGTGTGTGTGTGTATATAGATATATGGATATATAAAATGTCTTTTATACTTAACCATGTAGTTATTTTTACCAGTGTTCTTTATTTCTTCATGTAGAACTGAGATACTTTCTATTGTGCTTTCATTTCAGCCTTAGGTCTCTACCCTTCAGTATTTCTTGTAGCAAAGGTGTGTTACTGATAAATTCTCAGATTATCTGGGAATATCTTAATTTCTCATTTATTTTTGAAGGCTATATTTGCTGTATTTAGAACTATTAATGAACATTTTCTTTTTCTTTCAGTTCTCTGAACATGTCATACTAATGTATTCCAGTATCCATGTTGCCTGATGAGAAGTCGGGTTATAATTTTATTGAGAATCAATTTCTATTATAAAGTCGCCTCTTTTTTGTTACTTTTGAATTATTTTTTGTCTGTGTCATTTGACAGTTTGATTGGGATGTGTCTAAGCGTGGATTTATTGTAGGTCTATTCTCTTGGGGAGTTCAATTAGCTTCTTGGAGGTATAGATTGTTTTCCTCAAATTTAGTTTTTGATCATTACTTATTCCTATATTCTTTCTGCCCCTTTCTGTTCTCTCCACAGAATGGTCTCTCCACAGAATGGTCCACAGAATGGTATTTTTTAGGTCTCTGAAGCTCTCTTTGCATTTCTTCATTCTTTTTCTCTTTCATCTTCTTAGATTTGGTAATTCAATTGACCTCTCTTCAAGTTTGCTGATTCTTTCTTCTTCCTGCTTGAATCTTCATTGAGCCCTGCTAGTGAATTTTTAATTTCAGTTGTTATACTTTTCAACTCCAAAATTTGTTTTCTTTTCATAATTTCTATCTTTTTGTTGATATTCTCTATTAAGATGACATAGAATTGGCTCAGGCTACTGTGGGTAATCAACAGCAGTGGCAGTAATTCCCCCATTGATAATAATGATGGTAGGACCAGTGAAGGGGTTGGCAATAGTCGCTGGATAACCTTTTTATACACATCAGCATCCACATCCTCAAGTCTAGTAAACCGACTATCAACAATGTGTGAAAGTAGAAGAGCTTGCCACCTAGCAACTGGGAAAACAAGCTCTGAAGGACACATACATTCAGAATTATCTGGATGGACATAAGGGAAACTAAGAGTTCTGGAAAAATAGGTAAAATCAGAGCCATGGGAACCCTGTCTTGTGGCAGAGGGAAACGGTTTGTGCTTCTATTCTTAACAGTTTTGCATGACTTAGGAAACATACTTTATTTTTCTTCCTAATGGTAATAGCAACATCAACTAACATTTATCGAGTGCTTTTTTCCAGGCACTAATATTTACATGAATTAGATCAAATTCTCAAAACACTTTTACAGAAAAGTCTATTTTGATCAATCCCTTTGTCAAAGGTCTATTTTAAAGAGGAACAATCTGAGACAGATTAAGTAACTCGCCTAACATTATATGAATAGTAAGGGTTGAAGTCAGGATTTAAACATGGATAGTACAATTCCAGAGGCTGTGCTCTCAACACTTACAATGTCCTCTCTGCCTTTTAGAAGTGTACATACTATGAAAATATATCAATTTATTTAACTTAGCTGTGAAAGCAAAGTTAATGGTAGAGGTTATATATATTATGTAGTACTATCCATTATCCTAATGTTGGAGGTTGATGAAACTTAACGTCATTATGTCATTTTTCTGTTCTAATTCCTGCATTGGTTCCACGTTTCACTCAGAGTAAAAGCCAACAAAGCTCAATAGTATACAAGACTATATCTTCTGGTCGCCCTTATTTCTCATACCCTCTTTCTTCTACTTCCCCCTCACTGACTCCTCTCCAGTGCTACTGGCCTCATTGATGTTTCTGAAACTCACCAGGCAAACTCCTGCTTCTATCTCTGCCTAGAAACTCTTTTCCCAGATATCAACATGGTTAACTCCTTCAAGTTCTATAGGATTTTACTCCAATCTCACCTTTTCAATGAGACATATCTTGATCAATCCTATTTAATACTGCAACACCCCTTCTGTACCTCTAATCCCATTCATCAGCTCGATTTTTCTCATAGCACTACCATTTATTTTGTATAATAAATACATTTATTTAGCACATTAATTGTTTATTGCCTGTTTCTGCTGCCCGAAAACCAGTGCTACAAAGTGAGGAATCTGTCTTGCTCAACAGAGTAAGCACTCATTTATTCAAAGAGATTAAATTTTTTAAAGTGAAAGAAACATGAATATCAGTGGATACTATCCCATTCTGAGTAACATGGTTCCCCAAGACTATCTTTAAATGTAATGCTTTGGACTTTGCACAGGCTGCATCAACTATCTAAATAATTTTTATCCCATTTTATACTTGAAAACCCCTCTCTTTCTGCTAAAATAACTCTGTCTAAGCAATTTTCTTAGAAATCCTTAGTACTTTACTCCCATGAGACCACATGATATGTGGCTCATACTTTATTTGTAGTACTTAAAACCATGTATTTTAATTTATCTTTTGGCATGTTTCTATCCATAGACTCTACCCCTCCCTAACCTAGAACATTTATCCCTCATCTTCGTATCTATAGCATCTAGCATAGTAATTGACATATTGTCAAGCCCTCAGTTAATAAAATAAACAATAACTATTTCCTTTTATGTATACCAAACCCCCTACAGACTTAAAAGAGACTTCTGTTTATGTTTATAAGCGCTTTTAAAAAGTTTAATCGTCTAATCTATACAACTGACTTATAATACGTATGTAGTTCTAGACACCAAAGGCTTGAAACAGAATTACTTAAGTTTTCTTTACAGACAGCATTTCTAAGTAGGATATAGCATCATATTTTGAAATCTGTCTAACGTCTCTAGGTGGTTGTGTTGTTATATATGTGTACACGGGGTGGGAAGGGGTTAAGGGTAAAGTTAAATTCCATTGAATAGTTGTTTTCAAGCATACTTCACAAGTGACCTTCTTCATTAAGAGATGTATGGTGTGTTTTACATATATCTGTCTCTCTGGAGACTATAAATCATGCAAAGCAGCAACATCCATATTTTAGCAAAAGCAATTCAAGAAGAGTGACATGATCAGATTCTCATTTTTGCTTTTGGTACAACTGGCAGATATGCACAAGAATGGATTAAAATGGCTTCTGTGAAATTGTTCAAGGAAAAATTAACCAAGGGTATAATGTTTCCTTGGGGTAACACGATCTTTCTCTTTCCTTTTGGCTCCGATAGCTCTTAAATTTAAGTCACATATTTTTAGAATTATATAATGGTATCCAACCAATGACAAAGTACTAGTAGAGCAAACAGTGTAAGTTTTTCAATTCATTTTCAATTTTTTCTTAGAGAATTCTTTATGAGGTGATACAGAGGAAACTACCAATAAGTGGATTAAATCCTACTTTTGAAGTTGTTTTGCTTCCTCAATAAAAGTGTTCCTACTTGTTGTTCTACAAATTTCACTGAGACTAATACTAAAGAAGAAAAATGGTTATTTTTAAATGGTTATTTTTAAATTTAGTTTTACGTAAAAAATAATTTCAATAAAATTTCTAAAAAATAATTTCTAAAAAGAAAATCTTTGTTATTAAAGTTTTTTTAATTTGAAACATTTTTTTTCCCTACATGATTCTAGAGCTATAACTGAGAGTGCAAAATGTTAGCAGATACAAACCAACAAGGATGGAATAGAGGATGCCTGGCCTATCTGATGGCGGCTGAATATTCCGGTCCTGATCAATGGCTTCGATCGGTGGGGTAACAATGATGGGGTTCAATTCTTCCTGGAAAAAAAATCAGAGAGTTTAGTTCAGCTTCATTACCTCAGAAAGAACTGACACGCAGATATTGTAGTCTGGACAGCTAGGTAACACCTGAGCCAGCAGTTAGACTCAGATTTCAAGATTTGTAGTTGAACACCATAGACTAGTTAATTTTGAATCTGAAGAAAGGACAGACATTATAATAATCTCCAAGAGTGTCCTTGCCTGTTATTGTGGAAAAAATAAAAAATAAAAATAAAAACAAAATAAAAACAAATATATTCAGAGACAACCCTAGAAAGGTAAACTGAACTCAGAATGACTTGTATCTCTGGCATATTATCTTCAATTATTATAATTCTTAATTTTAACTGATTCTAATATCTACCCTTCTCTCTATATAATACTGGACTCATCATTGCTTGGATTTGTGGTCTGTATTTTAATCGAATAATTTTATAGCATTTAGAAAGAGAACAGTTACGTTAAAATAGTAAAAACTTCACCATCAACTATAAATATATTCTAGCACTGATAATTAAGTGATTTGAAATTTTAGCAAACTATATAATTTAATACCTAAATAATTGAACTTATCAATTATTAAATTACTTTCATTGCATTTTATGTGTTGTTTACACTTAGAAACTTCTCTTTTTCAATATCTTTTTAAAAACCCACTTAATATACATTTGATATTTAAAATCTAGTATAATCTCCCTTTAACAAAAAAAATAAGATGTAGACTACATGAAAGAAAATTTGCTGCACAATTGTCAATAACAATTGGTCAATGTCAATTTGTGGACACTGTTATTCTCATCTCATGTTATATTGTAAGTATACTATTTCCCAGAAGCTTTTGAAAATATTTAGCCAGATTCCTGTCTCTTTCCGTATGTTAACTAACAGAGAAAGGAAATACAAATCTAACACGTTCACAATACTCTTATTTAGACACATATATACTTAACATATATTCTTAAGAGGCCAAACTACCATTTCTATTTTTCTTTCATTAGTTTTGCTTTTTTCAAGTGGCAGAAATATCAAATCGTTTGAAAAAGTGCCATACATTTTGAAATATTTTTCCTTTGTGAACATTTTAAAAATGTAGTATTAAGGTGGGTGGCATGGGTCAAGCTGATCACTTTCAACTTTTTATGTGATCATAGAAGAAACACAAGTGGAACAGTTACATATATCTTTGAAGCTTATATACTACAAAATATATGATGTCTGGTTCTTTTCAAAACCTTCCAAACAGTATTGATAATTTTCTTTTTTTTAATTTTTAAAATTTATTTATTTTTTTTACTGAAGTATAGTTGATATACAATGTTGTATTAGTTTCAGGTGTACAGCAAAGTGATTCAGTTATACACACATACAGATCTATTTTTTTTTCAGATTCTTTCCTCTTATAGGTTATTACAAAAATGAGTATATTTCTCTGTGCTATACAGTACATCTTTGCTTTGATAATTTTCATCCTTAAAATGGGGGAGCAAAGAGCACACATGTGAAATACTCATACAGCCATGGCTCATGAAAATCACATCAGTTTCTGCCTGATCACTGGAACTTTATGCACATATTCAAACAAACAAACAAAAACACCTCAAGGAACTAACAAAAAATACTCTTATTATTTCCATGTATTCCAATATGTATCTGAAAAATTTTCAGGTATATTTTTTACCTTACAAATTGTGACTGACTGTTGTATCCAAAATGTGCATTTGAATATCCTTTCAATTGCATATTTGACCTTGATATATAAGGCTTTTTTTTTTGGTCACCTTAATGTTTTAAACATATACCACTCCTTACATTTAGACCCTATTAATATTGTCTCACTGAAGAAAAGTTCCTAATTTTAACATAGTCCTATACATTCCTTTCTCTTTTCATTTATACTTGGCGATTTCCTCTACCTGCACACATAATCTGACCACCTGAGGAACAGTTGATAATTTTCCCTTATCTACATCTATACAGAGACTATTGTGCTCATCCATATCAAAATTTATTGAACATTCTTGCTGACTGTACATCTGAGTTTCCGTGCCCATAACTTTCTTGAGAGCAGGGGTAAGGCTGATTTATATCTGTAGCACCAGAAACGTATGGGGCACACAGACACTCAAGAACTGTTGAATAAATGGCTTCTCGGCTCCAGATTATTTAGAGTATTCTTGACCCATGGATCCTTGCCTTTCTCTCTGGGTTCCTGTGGGACATCCAAATACACACACTGACATTTGATAAGTATCTTTTTATAACTCCCAGATCTTTGTGCTCACAAAGTTATTGCACCCAACTGGAGGGAAAAATAATGTGGCCATGGGAGTGGATCAAAATGCACAGATATGGACTCAGAGTTTTTCACTGAGATGGCCTTTTGGGTGTTACAGTAAGTAGTCTCATAAATATTCCAGTAGATTGAGTGGTGAACGTCTGTATCCTACAACAAAACATACCAACCTTGCTAGTAAGTTTTCAATAAGCTATTTAATTCCTCAGAGTTTGAATCCTAATTTTCAAAGTGAGATTAATAATATCTACATTCAATAATTAATGTGAGGATTCATCAAAGAATGTATGTAAAACAGTAAGTGGCATACTTAATACATGGAAATTATTAGTATTATCAAAATTAATATTATTTTTAATTGTGTAATATTGACATTAAACTTGCCTCCAAACTATAAGCAGAGAAAGAGATGGAAAATTTTAATTTCAAGCTGGAAGCTTATTTGAAACCAGATCTTGCATATTTTCCTGAAAACATGACACTGACATGAATCTTGAAGGTTTTATTTAGGATTACAAAATTGATCAAATGTTTCAGGGAATGAAGGGGGACTATCTATCATTGCTATTTAATTTTAAACAGAGATTTGGATGTAAAACCTGCAAAGCAAATTATTTAATGATTATACTTAAACACAATTTTAAATAGTGTATCAGGGAGTTGAATGTTCACTTAAAATGAACATTTCATTTTACTTTATTAAAAGGAAGCTTCAGTGATATTCCTTTTCTGTAGACTCAGACACATTACAGTTTCATATCCAATTTAAAAACTCATTCACCACGCTTTGATTAAAGAAATTTGTGGTAAGTCTTTGATTTATAAATATTCTGGTGAGTTATATAAATGTATCAAGCACTTGCTGTGTGCAAAGAATTCCACTAATTGTTCAAGAAGTGTTAAAAAATAGGTAATAGTTCTGGAATTATGAAGGAGCTCACAGTCATGAGGATGGGGACTCAAAGTACATGAACACAATTTAGAAAAATATTTATAAAGACATTTATCAATAAATATTAAAAGAGAGCTCTGGTAGAAAACTCATATGATCAAGTATTATGAGTGAATTAGTCAAAATAACAAGAATCAAAGATATTCAAACACGTGTAGCTTAAATAAAGCAAATTTTGATTCATATATCAAATGTGAAATTAATAAAGATAAAAAATATGCCTGCATTTGATAGAGGCTGGATAGGGAGTTTAAAAACATACACATACAGGCTTCCCTGGTGGCGCATTGGTTGAGAGTCCGCCTGCCGATGCAGGGGACACGGGTTCGTGCCCTGGTCCAGGAAGATCCCACATGCCGCGGAGCGGCTGGGCCCGTGAGCCATGGCCGCTGAGCCTGCGCATCCGGAGACTGTGCTCCGCAACGGGAGAGGCCACAACAGTGAGAGGCCCGCGTACCGCAACAACAACAACAAAAAAACACACACAGGGGGCTTCCCTGGTGGTGCAGTGACTAAGAGTCCGCCTGACAATCCAGGGGACACGGGTTTGAGCCTTGGTCCAGGAAGACCCCCACGTGCCGTGGAGCAACCAAGCCCGTGTGCCACAACTACTGAGCCTGCACTCTAGAGCCCGCGAGCCACGACTACTGAGCCCGCGTGCCTAGAGCCCGTGCTCTGCAACAAGAAAAGCCACCAAAATGAGAAACCCGAGCACCGCAACAAAGAGTAGCCCCCGCTCGCTGCAACTAGAGAAAGTCCCCGTGCAGCAACAAAGACCCAATGCAGCCAAGAAATAAATAAATAAATATTAAAAACACCCACACAATTGATGATAGATAGATAGATAATCTAGGGCTATTTTGAGGAGAGTCATTAAAGTGCCTTTATAAACAGTGCAGTTTAATTTTCATATAGTTGGCAATGGAAAACTTCTACAGGTGAATAGCAAGTGTATTTTTATCATTCTGATGAAAAAAATCATCCTAGAGTGTCTTGTAGGTACAGAATAACATAAAGAAAAAATATTTAAAATTGTACAACCCAGTAATAGCCACTGTTAATATTTTGAGGTATTTTCTATCAGTATTTATCTTCTATGTATCATCTACCTGTTTACACAGTGATATTTCACCACTTAGCATATATAAATTTTGTTCATTATTTTTACCTCACATATTATAACCACTGTTCTAAGTCAATGCATCTGCTTTTCAAAAAAACAATTTGCAATAACGTGCAACCTCCACTAATGTTATAATGTTAGTTGTACTTTTTGTTTTTTGCGGTACGCGGGCCTCTCACTGTCGTAGCCTCTTCCGTTGCGTAGCACAGGCTCCGGACGCGCAGGCTCAGCGGCCATGGCTCACTGGCCCAGCCGCTCCGCGGCATGTGGGACCTTCCCGGACCGGGGCACGAACCCGTGTCCCCTGCATCAGCAAGCGGACTCTCAACCACTGCGCACCAGGGAAGCCCAGTTGTACATTTAGGATGCTTATATTGCTTAATAACACATATAATGTATTCATTACTGCGCTGTGTCTTTAATTATATTCCTAGGTTAAACTCCTGGATGTGGAACTTCTGGATCAAGAAATGAGAGCATGTTGAACTCTTTCAGACAAATTGCCAGATGGCTTTCCAGAAAGATTGCAATGATTTATTTCCTCCTCAGTAGTGTGTGTTTATAACAGCACATACTTGTCGATACTGAGGGTGATATATATCTGAAATACTGTTAATAAATATAAAGTTAAATTTTACATTTCTTTGATTGATAGCATAATTTATTTGATATATTTATCTGTGTTTCTTCTGTTCATTTACTTTGTCTATTTTCTTTTTTAAATTTGGTATTTTAAAATTTTATTTCCATGGCATATGTGAATAGCACAAAAATCAACACTTTGTCATCAGTCTTAAAAATATTTTCAGTATGTTGTTTGCCTTTTAATATTATTTGTTTTTGAGATCTAGAAGCTTGGTGTTTTTATGTATTGAAATATATCCCTTTTTCCCTTTTTGATTTCTGCTTAGTCTTTCATCCTCTGAAAGTCATATAAATGCTGAATTATATTTACTTTCAGTTATTATGGTTTCAACATTTTAAATTTAATTCTTCAGTCTATCAAGACATCTGAATAGTAAAGACAATATTCACCAAACTGTGGCTGGAATTTTAACCTTTTTTTTTTTTTTTAACAGAAGTGAAACCAGTTTTAAAAACTCTTTGCTTTCCCCCTTTTCTGTGTCTTAAATAGACATCTGTATAAAATTTAATCGCCTTCGAAAACCTATTGATCCTATGTTTCTCTCATATTCTATTACACTGCTTTAATATCTTAATTTATCCATGTCTGTAATGATTTAAAATAGAAATTGAGAGTTCCTCTATTATATAAGGTTGATGAGGTTTAAAATTGTGTGTGTGTGTGTGTGTGTGCATGTGAAAACTAGATATTGGAAAGACACACAGTGATTTAAAATAAGGAATTAGGCTCCAAATAATCTAGATTTACAGAAAAGTAGCAACAAAATTGATGGAGACAAAGATGATAAAATGCCAAACAAGAAAATGCCATCTAATTGCATTGGTTAATGTCTCAAATTTGTCACGAATCTTCTTCCCAGTCCCAAACACACACACACACAAAATTGCTGCTCCTGTTAATGAAATTTGAGAATTGAGAACTACACTATAATTTTTTTCATGTTATATTTCCTTTAAGAATTATTTTATATTCCTGCATTCAGTTACAATATATATACGTACATGTGTGTATATATATTTGTAAATATTAAATTAATTAAAGTTCTGTTGGTTTAGATTCTGTTTTATTGGTTTTAACACTCATGTCTAAATATTTATATCATGATTTACTTATTTTTAAATTCTTTATTTTTATTCAACAGTCAACTGAAATATGTCCTTGAATGTTTTTTTCAGTAAGAAAATATGAGTACTTGTATATATGAGAATGTAAATGGGTTTATAACTGAATGAAAATTTGACCAAATATTAGGTTCTCTATTTCACAAACTTTTCCTCTATTTACAAACTTTCCTCCATTGTCTTCCAGTTTTGTTTCTATGGAGCAGAAATCTGAGCTCTACCTAATATGTGGTTCCTTTATGTTTTTTTCTTCATTGGTCTTGTAGAAATTTGCTTTTATCTGGAAATAAAATAATATACCAGAAATTTTCTGAGTAAAGGCTATCAAATTTTACTGCACTTTGCCTTACTGTATTTCACAGATACTGCTTTTTTTTTTTTTTTTTTTTTTTTTTTTTTTTGCGGTACGCGGGCCTCTCACTGCTGCGGCCCCTCCCGTTGCGGAGCACAGGCTCCACACGCGCGCGGCACGTGGGATCTTCCCGGACCGGGGCACGAACCTGTGTCCCCTGCATCGGCAGGCGGACTCTCAACCACTGCGCCACCAGGGAAGCCCCAGATACTGCATTTTTTACAAATTGAAAGTTTGTAGCAACCCTGTGTCAAGCAAGTCTATCAGCATGTACCATTTTTCCAAAAGCATTTGTTCACTTTGTGTCTCTGTGTCACACTTTGGTAATTCTCACAGTATTTCAGACATTTTTGTCATCATTATGTTTGTTACAGTGATCTGCAATCAGTGATCTTTGAGGTTACTATTACAATTGTTTTGAAGCACCAGGAACTGTGCCCCTATAACAGATGGCGAACTTAATAAATGTCATGTGTGTTCTGACCACTCCACAACTGGCTGTTCTCCCATCTTTCTCCCTCACCTTGGGCCTCCCAAGTCTCTGAGACACAACATTGTTGAAATTAGGCCAGCTAATAACCCTACAATGGCTTCTAAGTGTTCAAGTGAAAGGAAGAGTAGTAGTCTCTCACTTTAAAACAAAAGCTAGAAATGATTATACTTAGTGACGGTGGAAAGCCAAGACAGGATGAAAGCAAGCCTTCTTCAGACAGTTAGGCATGCTGTGAATGCAAAGGAAAAGTTCTTGAAGGAAATTAAAAGTGCTAATCCAGTGAACACACAAATGATAAGAAAGCAAAACAGCCTTATTGCTGATATGGAGAAAGTTTTAGTGGTCTGGATAGAAGATAAACCAGCTACAACAAATGAGGAGTTGCTTCTTATGGATAAGCAAAGGAAGTGGTTTCTTAAGATGGAATCTACTCCTGGTGAAGACGGTGTGAAGACTGTTGAAATAACAACAAAGGATTTAGAATATTACATAAATTAGTTGAAAAACAGCAGCAGTGTTTGAGAGGATTGGCTCCAATTTTGAAAGAAGTTCTACTGTGGTTAAAATGCTATCAAATGGCATTGCTTGCTACAGAGAAATAGTTCCTGAAAGGAAGAGTCAATCGATGCAGCAAACTTCACTCTTGTCTTATTATTAAAAATTGTGACAGTCACCCTAACCTTCAGGAACTACCACCCGATCAGTCAGCAGCCATCAACATCAAGGCGAGGCTTTCTACCAGCAAAAAGATTACAACTCCCTGAAGCGTCAGATAATGGTTAGCACTGGTTAGTAATAAAGTATTTTTTAATTAAGGTATGTACACTGTTTTTGTAGACACAATACTATTGCACATTTAATAGACTGCAGTATAAACATAACTTGTAAATGAACCGGAAAACCAAAAAACTCATGCAACTCGCTTTATTATGATATATGTTTTGTTATGGAACCAAACCCACAATGTCTCCATGGTATCTTAACTGCGTTTCATGCTTTGAAAACTTTCAATCTGCAAACATGGATACTTAATAAAATCCTGGAGGTTTTTTTTTTCTTTATTTCTACTGTATCTTTGTTATTGTACTTGCTTACTTTACCTGATTTTTTTATCAACACAAATTGATTATATTTTTATTTGGCCACCTGATCTTTATTTTCTTATTCTCCTTGTTAATTCCTCTGTAGTCTGGAAGATTTCTCAAACATAATGAAGAGTATTGTAAGATGGTTAGAGTATTCTTTCATTAACTAGGAAAATACAGACTGAGTCTTGCCTCTCAATTTAGCTAGCTTCTGTGAGCTTCACCCTGTATTGGCTTATAAAATAGAGTAATATTACATCTTTTACTATAAGGTTTGATAATTAACTGAAGAAATGCTTGTAAAATACCTATCACAATCCTCCCAGCAAGTTTTAAATAAGTATTAGGTATTATGTTATTAACAATATTACATATTTTGTTTTCTGCATCTTCAGCTGTATATTTTGCCTTTAATTTCTTTAGTTTTATTATTTCAGTTCTGTTCTCTTCTCTATCAGTATCTTTATTTCACCTTTAATCTCATGTTTTATATATTTCATTCTTTATTAAGTTTTATTTGAAATTCAAAACTTTTAAACAAATAACTTGTAATAACTTAAATAACTTCTAATACCTCTTCTTAATAACTTTTTTCTTTTTATCTTGAATATAAAATATTCTTCTCCTCTAATGTTGCAAAATCTTTCATGGGATTCACATGTGTTTGGACCAGTGTATTGACTGATTGATGCCTTTGTGACTGTAAAGTTCCCATATTTCTGTGGTGGGAACCTGAATCTCTATTTTTATCCCTGTCTGTAGTTTTTTTCACTCTCTCTTTCAAGACAGTAGCAGTCTTATAGTCATCCTGGCACAAATCTGACTTAGAGTCCTTGCTTCCAGTGTTGATGCCACTTTTCATTTCTTTTTATGTCTCTATAAGTATTTCAGTATGGCCATGGGTAAAGATAAATCAGGTACCCAAAGCTACATGCCATTTCAATCCAGACCTTTCTACTATAGGTTTATGAGCAGGAAAATGACAAGATAAAAGAGGTGTTAGAAAAAACTATGTTTTCACCTGTGAATAAGTCTGACACTTTGAGAGAAAGCCTTCTTCTCTAACTTTCCAAATAGAAATGTAATTGTGCTTTCCTCACTGTCATCATGGCTACAGTTTTAACCTGCCGTAGACTATTGCTTGAACTCTCACCTTCCTAGTTCATCATGCATTACAGAGCAGTGCAGTCCAGAGCAAAGCATGCTGCCATCAAAGCTAGAAAGACCAATGTCTGAAACTGTGGTGCAAAATGTGACATGAATACTTACTCTTTCTGAAATTCAGCCTTCTAAGTGTATAATAGTAACATTAATTTACATCAAATTATGTCAATTAATGTCATATCAATTTAATCTTAGACCTTCTCTCGGCTTAAAAAAGAAAGTAACTTTGGTGTCCTTTTAGTGACTGTCCCAGGCTAACATTAAATAAATATTAGTTTTTAAATGTCTTATTGTTTATGCATCAGGATTTCTTCCTGATGTAGAATATAATACCTCTAAGAGAAGGACCATTACTATTTCTTTCATTGTTAGTGCCTTAATTTGTGTCTTCCACATTGCAGATACTCAAGTACCATTTACTCAATGAGAAAACTAAGTGTTTGGCTATTGAAAGAATTCTGGGAGTAAAATAATTACAGCAAAATAAATCTAATAGGAAAATCCAAAGAAAGAGACAAACCTTAGGAAAAAAATGACTGGTGATAAATTTTATTGGGGGTTGGGTTTACTGGAGAAAAATGAATTTTAAATTCATAATTCAGAGCTAAAAAAAAGAATTTTAAAAAAATTAAGTGGAATTAGTGTTTTTATATTAATTTTTAGATATCGATTAGACCTTTATAGAAGAATATGAAAATAATTATTGCATTTTCCTGCATCTTTTTGAATATCTTATAATACTAAACTAACACAATGTAGCCTTTACAGTCAGCATATTAATATACTACTACTACTAGTAATAATAAATTTCACTAAGCATATTGACTGGCACATTGTAGATGATTTGTGAACACTGCGAATTGTTAGAATTTTGTGGCAGCAGAGAATCAACCCCTTTATTGTTTGATAATTCTATAATATATAATGCACAGTACACACCATATAATAATTGTTCCACAACATACACTCTTCTGATGTATGAAGTAATAGCATTTTTACAGTGTCATTGATGGAATCATTTCTGAACTTTGCCACAAATATGAACAATGATATACAGCAGCATTTAACTTCTGTGTTTATTCCCCTTGTTTTCAAATTCTACTGTTAAAGATGCTATTGTGAATTTGAAGTTGTAATGGAAACTCAGATTTCAATCAAAAAGAATTTCATAATCAGATGTTTCTAAGAAGGTGGATATATTTTCTGTAGAATATTTATTATTAAGTATAATAATTTACAGCATTAGTTAGACATTTGAGCCCTAAATATTCCTTTCTATGAGCTATTGTCAAATGTTCTCAAGAACATCAATAAATATTTTATTAATTAAAAACAGAAATATTAATGAATTATTTTTGTTGTCTTGTAAATCTGGACCAATGAAGAAGTATTAGTGGTTAGTGGCTTGATTTTATATATATTTATTGAAATAATTTTGTCACTTTACCATCTTTATATTAAAATATGCATAATTAAATTATGTTTCAAGTTAAATAATATAAATAAATTTTCCTTTTCATAACTGGTTTGAAAAATATTGTTTTAGTGCTTCTTAACCTGGATTTTAGATATGAAATACTGTATTTTTAATTTAATAGACCATATAGACATTTAATACTAGCTAAAGAAAAAGATGTTAATGGTATTTTCCAGTTATATTTAATCTGATATATTGAAATTGTTAAACATAGAATCCATTGGTGTATAAGTTTACGAAATGTATACTAGCAGTAATTATACCCACATTTCATTTTGCTTTGTACAAACATTCCTGAAATTAATAAAATGGATAATATAAATTAGTAATTTTGGATATCCAGTATCTATCTATCTATCTACCTATAAAAATATCCCAGGCACTGAAAAGACTGAACTTATCCTACTTGATGTTGATTTGGAAAACAAAATACCTTAAACTTTTGATCTGTTTCTTGTTATTGAAAGTTGGGTGAAGAAAAAGAAGCATCTCTTGTTAACAAAAATACCCACCGTCTCACCCCAAGTTTATTCTTTATGACTTAACCGGCAGAGAAGAACTTGTAAAGCTATGCAAGTCTCCTCTTGACAAACAGAAAATGTATAAAAGAACACTAAAATGGAAATGTACACCAGAATACACTAGTACAATAAGGTTCTTAAAAAAAAGAAAGTTTCTAATGCTTTATAAATGTTCATCTTTTGATAGATAGGCCTGGTGGGCTTACGTTTGCTTCACCGAATAGTATATGACACTTGGCAGAACATGTATAAGAACAGCCTAGAGCATGATTTCCCATGTGCTCTTACCCAACTCCCACAGATACTGTCTGACTCACAAACAGAATGGGAACTTCCCCCCAAACTAAACCATTGCTGACCTTTAAATCCTCAGCATACTGAAGGACTCCGGAAGAATATGGCTCTTTTTGTGGAAGCACAAACTGAAACATTTAGTTTTAATGTTTGAAAAAGTATGACCTGGGCCTGTTTTCAGACTTCTATTTTGTCCTTGCAGTAAATACTACTTTAAACCACAACACGGGAGCTGTTGATAACTCTGGATGCTGATGCCTGCAGGGCACTGATAGATGATTCATAAATCTTTTCCAAATGGCGTTCTTGATATTTGCCCACAGGGTCTCTGGAAGCATTCACTAAACTTTTCAATTTTGCTTCAGAAGTTCAACGTAATGGTTTTTTCTCTCCCATTCCTGCTTTGGTAGCAAGTATGTCTTCCACGTAGGATGTACTTATTTCCTACTATTGAAATTTTTCAAAGTGTGATACCATCACACTTGCATAAGAAGTGTTTGATTAAAAGAAAAATCACAGTTGTTGGGTATGACCTCAGAAAACAAATATAATCATGATGTGTGAGGACAGCTTTAGGTAATCTGCATTTTGAAAAAGCTCCTCAGAAATTTTTATGTACAATAAAGATATATGCAAAAAATTTTGTACTCTTCTAACCCTTTCTGACAATTTTCCCCAATTCAAGACCTGTATTTCTTTCTCCATACTCTAAAAAAGAGAGATGGGCAATGTCTTAATGGATGTAGCAATTGCATGTTACTTCCTTTGTAACTTTACTGAGACAACTCCTTATATTACATTTGAGCCTACATTGTACTGGCCAACTCTCATGACTTAGGACATCCTTACTTGTTCTTTTGATTCCTACTGTTGAAAACTATGATTGTACACTTGTGATAAAATGTTTCTAAATAACAAAATCTGAACAACTGGGCAGCCTGCTTTCAGAATCCTATTGCTAAGTTTACACCCAAAAATACCAGTCAAAAGTAAAGTATTCAAACTAGTAGACAGGTAGTGCAAGACATTCACAGACACATTCAACTTAACTGAATGTATATGTTATGTTTCAACTGAATTCAGTTAACTAATGAACAAGCACAACTACAAGTAGCCTGGTAATTAAATATGGGGGAAAAGTGGAGTTTCAAATGGAAACACATTTGCACTATCCAACAATGATGTAATAAAGAACAAGGAAATTAATAATGAAGTACTTTTTTTAAGAAAAGGGGAATCACATGGTCAGCTTTGTCTACTTAGAAAATATTGGATATAGCTTATACTAATCAATTAACCTGCAGTTATATACTGAAAGTAAAAAAGATGGGAAGTAGAATAAAATTTATTGATATTCTACTTGTGCCTGATTCTATATATTTAATTGTCAGAACACCACTGTTATAAAATCTGTCGAAAGTCTTGACAAGTGGTATAGTTGGAATCAAAATCTGACTCTAAAGCCTTGCTTTTTGGAGCGCTTTGATTTTCCAGCATTATGTGGGTAAGGCCACTGTTTCTGGTCCTCCTGTACCTGTCCGACCACACCTCCCACTACTGTATTTCTCATTCCCTGAACTCGAGCACATCTGGCTTTATTCTTCTGATTTTTCTACAAAACATTTTATTGACAAAATTCAATATATAATAATAAGAGTACTTTTAGTAATATAGGTCTACTAAGGAGGAGAATGGAATTCTTTTTAGGGGGAAGATAAGGTTTTGCTTAATTGGAGTTTAAAGTTAGTGTTCTCCATCATCAAATAGATTGCAAATGTTTATCTGTAAAAACCATTCTTTTCTCATGAGCCTAACAAAAACAAACATCTCTCCAGATTTGGTCTGTGGGTCATGGTTTGCAACCCATGGCTCAATTCCTGAAGTCTATATTCTGAAGGATAGGATTCAAAGGTTTTCCAAGATTTGGCTACAATTTACTACCTTTCCATCCTATTTCCCGCTACTTCCATTACATACTACTCTAGTCAAACTAAAATACTTATCACTCACTGTAAACCACCTACATTTCCCCAGATTCACCCCTTTATTCATGCTGTTTCCAACATGAGCTCTCAATATCAAAGTAGTTCCAGGTTCTGCTCAAATGACACCTCCGTTTTTAAGTTTATTCCTGAAACTCCAGTTGGAACTGACCCTTTATTCCTTTGAAAACTCATAGGACAGGTGTTGCCAGTTTCAGATCACTTGTACATGTTTTATTTCTCATACTAGACTCAGATTCTAGAGCACAAGTACTATGGTTTGTTCATTCTGGTATTTCTCTCAGTATATAGCATGAACAGATGTTCAAGAGAAAATTGTAGAATTCAAGATTGAACACAGAGGGAGAATGATTCATGTTAAGCTTCCTGCTAATGCTCTATTCTGAGCTGCTTCCCCCTCCCGTTTCACTTCCAATCCATTTGTAACTGGATCCCTGTATTAAATTCCTTCGATTTATTCACATGACATGAGCTGTTTCTCTGACAGATATAATTAATATAAGTGCATATAAACCACAAGAATTAATGCCACTCAATCATCGATAAAAGTACAAGGAAGGAGAGCACTGAAACTAAAAAGTTCCTGAAGCAGTAAGTTAGATAGGAGTTTTCCACATTTTTTATTTCTCTTATAAAAATGTGCCAAACTGTTCTGTTTCCAGTGTTTTTACATTTGCTATTTCTTTAGCCTTCCATCTCATGACTCAGGTCTCAACTCGAATGCCCCTTCCTCAGGGAAGCCTTCCCCTGACCACTCTAGCTAACAAAACCCCTTCATTCATTTGCATTCATATTACTCACTATACATTGCATTTACCATATTATGTATCAGTGCCTGAAATTATTTATTGCACTTTTAATTTTCTGTCTCTCTACACTAAAAGGTACTCTCCCTGAAGGTATATGATCACAATCCCTATATCCCTAGTACTGAAAACACTGTCTTGAAATAAAAGTCTCTCTTATTCCCTCTCCCTCCCTCCCTCCCTCCCTCTCTCTCTCTCTCTCTCTCTCTGTCTGTCTCTCCCCCCTCTCACTCGCGCCCTCACTCTCTTTCTGATGATAGAGAGATAGATAGATGATAGATAGATAGAATGTACCTATCTATAACTAATGAACTGAATCTTTTTTGAGTGAAAAAAATAAGGTTTTTCTTGTTAAGGAGCTTAAAATATAACTGTAAGACAAGATCAGTTACTATACAGTACACCTAACAATTAAAAGCAGTGCATACTGTGTGGAACTTTCTACTAAATTATTCAGAAGGCAGAGGTTGGTGATATCTATGAACCTAAGAAATGTGAATATTACTTATTTTTGCAGAGTGTTACAGCCTATCATATATTTTATTTTATTTGAGTTTCACAGAAGCAGTGTGATATACAGCAAATTAGCCAATATTTTTACAGAGAGGTTAAAGGATATTAAATGCACAAATCCAACGGTAAAATAAGGCTCCCTAAAGAAGATAGAACTTGAGGAAGATATTACCTCCTTTTGTTTATTTTTCAGAAATATAGAAATACTCAATTGGGAAAAGTACATCAAATGAGTTAAAAATAAAAAACCTGCTACTATTAGGACATGTATGATATTTTTTGATATTTAGTTTGTTAAAAACATCACAGATTTATTTCCTAAAATAAGAAATTTGTTTTTATATGTATAGGAGTTTATACAGATATTCTTTCAGTATATTCCAGTAAATCAATGGAGCTAGAGTAAGATGTCATATAAATATGTTTAGCCACTGGTTTCAAATAAAGTCATACAATGGAAACATCTGTTTTCAAGAAACATACTTGTGAAACTAACATCACATGGAAGAAATTTATATTTGCCCATTTTATATGTACAGATAATCAATTAAAAGGTGTTGAAAACGGCTTCTATATGCATAGTTCTGTGCATGAGGCCTGGCCCAGAACTGACCTATTAGATGGCATCTGTTCAGAGCCTAGAGATGAAAACAATCTCAGATGTTTCACATGTAAAGGATAATTGGTAAACTGGTAAATTCACAATCTCTCAATGATTCTTTTCTTTTTTGGGGGACATCCTCCTGTGGTCTGATTTTTACCCAATATTCCAGAGCCATTTCTGCCAGTGATGAAAAACTAGAGATGTGGTTGCTTAGATACAACAACTCCTGTATAGCCAAGGGGAATCTGAAGGTCAAAGAGTGAATTAGATTGATGTGTTGCTCTTGTTTGAAAGCAGAATTTATTTGTTTTGCTGATGAAGTAGGAAAATATGGACAGCCAAGGAAGCGAAGATACACTATTTTTGCTATAGAATGAAATTCACCAAAAATAATAGATCAGGAAAAGAAATAGTGGATATTATTATAGTAATAATCCACTTAGAATTGAGAGACTGTGAACAGAAACATTTACTATTTCTTCCGCCAAAATGGGTCGAGTGACAGTTTCAACTGAGGAAAAATCCCACACTAACCATAAATATAAATAACTGCTAAAGGTCAAGCAGAATGACATCATAACACTGGCTTAGGGGCAAAGCTAGAAATACAGTGGAGCTAAGTACTGAGCTCACTACATAAAAACAACCTTTGTGTAAAAAGGTATCTCCTTAAATCTATTTTTGAAACACCTGTTTATGCACTTAATTTTTTCTAACAAAATAAAATAACTTGATAATAAGAAATAAAGACAATAAAATAATAATCAGTATGAATAAAGTCTCAATAGGGACAATATTTTTCAATAACTGATAGCCATACTTCTCCAAAAATCTTGTCTAGCAAATACTATTATGAAACACTAATTTTAATGCTATAGCTCACAATACAAAATCTTGATATAAAACTAAAACCTTTTTTATTTTCTATTTAGCATTTGTGTTTCTTATTTCGACTTGAAATAACAAATGTGTGCGCTCTAACATGAGCAAATTAAAATGACACTTTCTTTTGCCATGTATTCTTTAAAGCTTTCTTATTCACTTTCAATCTTATAAAATGTATGTATTATAGAAAACCTTCTTGAAAAATTATACAACTTCAGCATTTGAGGAGACAATGACCTAGAATTACTTAAAAGTAATCTTCACCATAATGGAATGCTGCAGGAGGACTAAAAGTTTCACTTTTAGAAAATAACAAATTGCACGGCTTTTTAATAGGCCTTGACAAAATAGGCCACAGCCCTGGAAAGAAAATTACTTTCAATATTGACCCTCTTGCCAATGTACTGAATTCTTCTGCTTGCCCCTATCAGAGGTTGCCTAAGATTTAGCTGGAGCTGTGTCCTGAGAGACCTGAAAGGGATCAGAATCAGAATGTACCTTGTTTGTGGTAGCAGCATAAGGAGATGAGAAGAAATTACCATGGATGGTATAGGAGAGTCAAATCAAAGTAAGTGTGTAGTGAGTGTAACCAATTTCAACTAGGCTATATCGGGAGAGTAGTGGTCACACAAAGTCAAATGAGATAGAGACAGAGAGGAGATGAGAAGCAGTAGAAAGCCAGCAGAGAGGCAGCAGCAGGGAGCAGTCCCTGAGTAAATTTCAGCAATGTTTAATTGTAATCCTTATGATTTTCCACTACTGTGGTGGGCCATTTAAATAAGCCAAAGTGATATGGACAAGGACATTGCTATATATTGATTCTTCTTTGGGTGCTTCCTGAAACCTAGAGAACTCTGTAGGATACAGACTCAATTTAGTTCTAGAAACTCATTCTCTGTGTTGCTTTCTTGTAAACTCTTTACCACTTTCAGAAATCCCTGGGCCAAGGGGTAATGAACTTAACAACAAAAAAGTCTCAGTCCTTCCAGAAGAGAAATCAAGGAAATGGAAATGATGATTCCTTCTGTATAAAATATAAATGACTTTAATCTGGACTAAAATAAAAAAAAAAACTTTCCTAAGAATTGTAAAGATTACGATAGAGTTTTTTATGATAGTGTCAGGAGCATGGCTGCTCATTTTACGCCAGTAGAAGTAAGGGACATCGTAGGAAAGAAAGAAACCATGAACTTTATTTTGAAGAATCATTACTTACATAGTGAGAGAAATGATGTTTATAAGTAATATAAAATCACAATACACTTTTAAACAAATACTGAAGAATAAAATAATATTTTAAAATACAATGAATACCAGATTATCATATATTAGATTAACTGTAAAAATTAATTATAGTTTTGTCACTACTATGATTTACATACATGCCCCTTCCTAAGGAAGATGGTAGAAAGCCTATTAATTTTTCTTTTAATATTCAATTTGTATACAGCCAAGGGTTACCAAAATAAGGTCACTGCACTCATTAATTTTGGTAGTTTTTTATTTAATATAATATTTTGGATGTTCAGGTATACCATAATACCATTGCCAATATTTAGCTCTCTTTTCTCAATGTTTAGAAGAATTATTTTAATTTTTTTTATCTTAGTAAATTCATATGAACATCCAAAACATTTGTAACAATCGTTTTAATGGGCATCTCTGTGTTGATTCTTATGTTCTTATGTTTTTAAATGGTTTAGGCTTTATTGTTTACAATGATTTCTACTGTTGGTTTTGACAGATAACCTTCATAGTATTTAAGCAGTTATTTTGCTTATGAGCATGTTTTCTAGCTAAATGTTGACTATTAATTGGTCTTAAACTTTTAGGGACACAACATCTACAAAATATTTGTAAACCATTTAGAGAAAAACTATAAAGAAATGCAACTTTAGAAGGAAATGTAGATCACTACATACAGAATAGAAAATCTATGAGATCTTACCTACATTAGGTTAACCATTAGCTATCAAAAAGGTAGAGAGATTTTCAGTTACATTAACACTTTAAACATCTGTATAAAAAAGATATTAAAACAATTAGTGAATAACATAGATTATGGAAATATATTGCCATCTATCAGAATAAAGCCTAATACCTAAAATAATACTAATATAATCTTAATAATAATAATACTGCTTCAAATAGATAAGAAAAAGAAAATGACCAATTGGGAAAATTGACAAAATTATGAATAGACAAATCACAGATGGGTTAATCATATGGCCTATAAACATTTGAAAAAATGTTCAGATTCATTAGATTTTTGAATGTAATGAATGAAACTATTTAAAAAAATGTATTCGACCGATACCTCAGGATCTTTAGATATTTCCAACTGGTATTTTCTGAAAAGAAAAGTAAAATACCTAAAAAGGTGTATATAATACTTCTATTCTGAAGAAACACATACATACACATACTAAACATTTTATTATGTAAGTATTAAGAATTGAATGTCAGAGTACATATCAGTCAGTGTTGGGGGAAGAGAAGAAAGGAGGAGTACAGAAAGCAAAGAGGGAAAATAAGCACAAAAAAAAGATTTCTATGAATAAAACAGCAGGTATGAGTATGTGGGAAATTATCTAACTTTATATGCAGAAATAAATGAATTTAAAAATAGCTATCACTATATGGTAGGATGTGAAGAAATTTTTATTTCCTTCCTTATAACTGAATACATTACAATAAGTATAATTTTAATAAAAAACAAATAACAATTTATTTTCTCAAATAAATCAAAGTTATTTACCCACTATCTTCTTCATGGATCTTAAGAACCCATATGCCAATGACAGTAAAGCATGCCTTCCCCTTCTCATTACCCTGGCCTTTATCTAACGTCTTTGGGTAGGGAGAAAAATGGTGAAAAGTGATTCTTCTCATATAGACAAGAGGCAGATAAATACTTTGCATGGTCTGGGTCTTAGAAACAGACTGAGATTTTTTCACATTGTTTATTGTTGTATTTAGCATGGTATTCAACTGGTCAGAATGTTGATACTGGCTTGAGAACCGTTCCTACATGTATCCTGTCAGGATGCTGGGTGTTGAAAATAAACCCCACTCAACTGAGCCACAAGCCACGGAGACCACTGATTTATGTTTTTCAATGCTGCCAATCTAGTGAAAAATCAAAGGAGGTGGAGGTGGCATGGGAAATTAGTGTCATTGATATTTTTTTCTTCTTTCTTATCTATAAATCTAATAAATACCCTGTATTGGTTAAGTTAATGTTCACTACTATAAAAGATGAATATCCAAATTTCTGTGGCTCAGTATAATAGATGCTAATTTCTCACTCAGGGAAAGTGTAAGGTCTCATTCAATGACTCAGGCTGATGGAGGCTCTCTCATTTTCAATTCGTAGTTTCCCAGACCATGCTAGGGGGAGAGTGGAATATTTTATAGGAGATTTTACACAAGAGAGGGAATTTAGTTCCTAAAACTGAGTTCCTGATTCACTCACTGAATAAACACTTGTTGGAATCTAGCATACTTATTACTGGCCTGGAAGTTAGGATACAAGAAAAATCTTTAACATATGCCCCAGCTTCTCAGCACTTATATTTTATAGAGTGAAAGAGTTATGAAGACCACCGATTCTGTCTTGTAGTCAAGGGCATCTTCATTGATTAAGCTATTCTTTGATAAATAGTATCTTCCAAAAACTAGTATGGGAAGAATGTCTGTGACTTATTTTTTAAGGGTATTTCCTCACCTGCTTTGGCTACAATAGCATACTTGACACTTTCTCTATTCCCAAGATCCTTAGAACATAACCTGCACTAAATCTGAGTACCTCTCAGTAATTTTTCTTATTCTAGCAAGTATAGCTGCATTCTCTCAATATCATAATGATGAAAAAGTGAGCAACTGGAAATTTAATTTGGAGTATATGTAAGAAACATTCAATTAGTTCAAGTTGTTAAACAGCATATGTTCAGCTTTCAGTGAAGGCGAACTAATGAAGATGAATGAGAAACTGAAAGAAAACAATTCAATATGTGTTTTTTGAGAAACAATATTATTGAAAAGCATGTGTTTTCTACTGAACAAAAGCAACTAACCTTTTCCTCAGATTGACAGTGAGGTGTATCAAAACAGCTTTGGAAAGAACAATGAATACCGTTTAATGAATCAGAGAGAAGAGGGTATAGCATACTTTATTCTGGCAATACTATTCTAGGCACTGAAAGTTTTAAAAAAAGATGAAAAGAATTGCATAGGTATCTGATCATGGTGTATATTAAAATTGCTTTCTCTATATATGTCAAGCTTTACAGAATTGTCTCCAACAGAATAACTTTGGTGAAAGCCATGTGAAATGCATTACGAAATATGATTGTTCACTTGGTATGCAGGTATAATCTCATATGCAATTCAGGCAAAAGTGAGGAATTCAATTGAAAGTTCCATTTTTTATAATTTGATGATTGTGATTAAAGAACCATAAAAATTTTCTCTTTGACATTTCATTTTTCCTTCACAAAAGCAGACTACTACAATTTCTATAGTTTTCTTTCCTCTTAACTATGGGGTTACGTATCAATGTTGGGTTTCATTTTTTTAGGGATAAGAAACCTATAATCAACTATTTCTGGAGAACCACTTTATTTTATCAAGGCCCATAAATATATTAAAAGTTCAATATGTTCTATAGAGATTTTTAAATGATACGTATAATAAATTTGGGAATGATCATTATTATGATTATAACTGTAATTTTAAAACATGTCACCTAAAGTGAATTATTGTACATTTTGTCTTAGAAATGTTCATTCTGTCTTTGAATTCTTTTAACACATTGTATTGTGAAGTAATCAAATAAAGTGGCTTATTGGATAGTCATTTACCTTTGGTCTTATATTCCTCATAAGATTCTTATTCTGTTGAGAAAGGGAGGGCTTTCTCTCTATCATTGTATCCACTACAGCAACAAGCACATTGCCCAGAACATAGTAGGTGTTTGGTTATTGTCTATTAAATAAATGAACAAATTTAAAATTTTGACAGGCATCATTCTTGATGTCTGTTTTTAAAAAAGCACTTTCTGAATTATGTCAGCTATTTTCTTAGTAGCCCTAGGAATTCTTTGGAAGAGAGTAAGTATCAGTGGGGAGCTGAAGCTATAAAGGCACTATTTTCCCTCCCAAAACTTCAATCAGAATATCTTCATTGTTGTTTATTTTTAAAGGAACTTTAACTATAGTATAATAAGAATTGTATCAACTGGATTTTCCACAATGATTCTAACTTACGTGGTGCTTAATAATAATAATAATAAATTTCATTGTATCATTTTGTAAGAAAAACAGACATTATAAAGGATTTGACTTTGCTTTCTCCTTTCCTGCTAATAATCATAACTTAATAAAGAATTACCTGGTGACTACTTAGTGTCAGGAAATGTTTCAGGCACTTGGGCTATAAAAGTGAACACAGTAGGCCCTGCACTAAAAAAAGTTCATTTTAATGAATTTTATAAATGAAGTCAGAAAATAGCAAACAAAAAAAATAAACATATGTCAGATGTTAATGAGTGCTGTAGAAAAAAAAAATGAGTGTCAGAGGTGAAGGGCATCCTGGAAAGTGAAAGATTGCTGTTTTATATAGGTTGGTCATAAAAAGGCTTTTTGTAAAGTTAACATTTGAGAAAGTTCTGAAGAAAGTGAGAGAGCCAGCCACGGGGAATACCCTGAGAAAGGGAGTACCAAACAGAAGGAACATCAGACAAAGGGCCTGAGAAGAAGCACACATGCTACGCTTGAGCAACAGTAAGGTATGTGGCTTGAGTAGAAAGAACAATGACAGGCGAGTCACAGGAGATGAGGTCAGAGGTAGCCACAGTCAAGCTCCTGGAGGATCTGAGTTTAAGAGCAGATGGTAAGCCTTCTTGTGCAGAAGAAGCTGAGAATTCCTAGTAAAGCAAAATTGCAGTCTCTCTAGAAATGGTGTATGATTATAGTCTCCAACTGGAGGACTCTCCAATGACTCTTGTTTCCATGCAGATGGACTAATACGTAAAACTTGCATATGTATCACCAAGCATTCCTAGCTAATGTTTTGACAAAAAACACAACACCTACAGTGCAATCACTATGTACTGATGTTTACATATATCATGACATTTAATTCTCATATAAAACCTATGTGACAGATCAGTGGTAGTATAATTTTCACACTATGGATGATAAAGCAGAGAATTATAATGGTTAAGAAAATTTGCCTAAGTTTACAGCTAAAAAGTAGAACAAGGACAGAAATTAGGTTTGTCTGAACTAAACTTACTATGGTAATCATTTTGCAATATATACATATGTCAAGTCATTATGCTGTATACCTTAAACTTACACAGTGTTAAATGTCAATTGCATCTCAATAAAACTGGAAAAAAAAATCCACGTTTAAAAAAAAATTAAAATGCCAGGGAGAGAGAGGAAGAGAGGAAGGAGAGATTATGAACACATCATTTACTGGTGACATCCTGTATGTCAGGTACCATGACAGGATTTTATACATACTATTTCACTCCTGAATATATGAGGACTGAGGTATAAAGATTTGATCAGAAACTATACACTGAATTTCTAATTAGCTCTCAACCATCTAGGATTAATGGCCTACAACAGTGTTTTTCTAACTATTCTCTGAGAAGTAATAAGATTTTTGCCAGTAGTCATGATGATTGGAAAGAGGGATACTCCCAATAACCTAGGTCACTTCTGCTTCATCCAGAGTAGCTCCATTTGATTCTGCTTTATACCAGGGATTCCTCATAAGATTTAATTAACAATGTTTTAAAATATCTGGCTTAATAGATCTTGCAGAGAATCACATGTGCCCTGCATTGACTAAGAGTTCTCTCTAGTGATGTACCTGGGTGGAGTCCTTAGTGCAAAACCCCCACTCAAGGACATGCATTTTGTCAGCTCAGGCTGCCATATCAAAACATCATAGATTGAGTGGTTTAAAAAACAGATGTTAAAAAAAGTAAAAATAAATAAAAAACATGTTTATTTTCACAGTTCTAGAGGCTGAAAAGCACAAGATCAAGGGGCTGGCAGATTTGGTTCCTGGTGAGGGCCCTTTTCCTGGCTTATAGATGGCCACCTTCTCACTGTGTCCTCACATGGTAGAAGAGGGAAAGACCTTTGGTCTTTTTCTTTTTATAAAGACACTTAGTGCATCATAGGGCCCCCACCCTCATGACCTCATTTAAACCTAAGTACCTCCCAAAGGCCCCATCTCCAAATGCTATTACATTGGGGATTAGGATTTCAAGGTATGAGTTTTGTAGGGGACATAATTTGGTCCATAGCATATTTACTCCTTCAATTAACACTTAAGCTGAGTGCATGCCCTTTATGATTATTTACAGCATCTGTGTACATTTCTTCTTTTCTCTAACATTTCCACTGGATAATTAAATTTTCTTTCCCAGCATTTTATGTCATAATCTGCAATCTTTTCAATTCACCTGAATATTCAAGTTGAATATAAATTCATTTCCGGTGATCCCTAAAAGTTAACAGATGATACTAAAAGGAACACCATTTAGATGTAGTTTTTTTAAAAAAGTAAAACTACAATTTGATATAATTTCATTTCTTTATACTGATATTTTCTTGATAATGCTATTATATATTATATATATATATGTATATATATATATATTTTTTTTTTTTTTTTTGCGGTACGCAGGCCTCTCACTGTTGTGAGAGGGCCTCTCCCACTGCAGAGCACAGGCTCCGGACGCGCAGGCTCAGCGGCCATGGCTCAAGGGCCTAGCTGCTCCGCGGCATGTGGGATCGTCCCGGACCGGGGCATGAACCCGTGTCCCCTGCATCGGCAGGCGGACTCTCAACCACTGCGCCACCAGGGAAGCCCTATTATATATTTTTGGTTCTAATTACTCACATGGACAATGAATATATGAATTGGCTGATTTCTGTATATTTGGTTCTAAATCACTATATATGATTAAAACGCCCTCTATATTAAGGAAAGAAATGAGAGTCAAAAATATTTATCAATGAAGTCCATGCAAACAGCTAAGTTTTTCCAAAAAATGAGACTTTGAGAAAAGACTAGTCAGACAATGGATTTTAATTTGACCCTTTTTAAAAACTGCAGCTGTTTATTTATTGTAAAATTTTTAATTGTTTATATTTCATTAACATGTGATGTTCTTACATATAAATATAAGATATTGATCATATTCCCTTCTCCCCACCACAAGCGTTATATTTTTTCTCATGGGTACAGGCCTTTATTTTTAGTCAAGTATTGGACTTAGCAAGCATTATTTAGCAGTTCCTTGTCTTTACCTACTTAACCAATAGAGGAAGTTTATAAGATACAAATTAATAAAATGCAATGATCCTTACACTCACTACTTGCTCTCAAATCATTCAAGAGTTTAAATATATAAAATACATCTTTGTTGTAGTATATTTTGGGGACACATGCCAATAGAAATAAAAACCTTAGCTCTGACAGATGCCCACCACACAATCTGATTATCATCCTTAAAGCCAGATTGTACAACTCTTACTCCCATGTAGGAAATGAAACCTGCTACCACACCTCTTACCCAGTAGCAAAGAAATGTGAATCATCGTTTGAAATCATGCCTGCTGGTCATCATAGCGTTTAAGGCCCCAGGGGCACTTAGGTTATAATTTTAATTTTGTTTATAGCTATCTACATATATATTTTCTATTTATAGCTCACTCAGATTCAATTAGGTAGCCTATTATTTGATTAATTATACAGCTATCAAATCATTCAAGGCTCTCACTGTTTCACAACAGTGGGAAATCCTTCTTTCATCACTGTATATATGCAACTATTTGTGGTCTAAATGAATATTCTAGCAATTAATATTAAAATTATTTCTATCAGATATGTTAATATGATGACAATGACACATTCCTAAAGTAAAATCAATAGATAAGTTGTTACTGTAAAAATGTCTTTAAATATAATCCTTTAAATCTCAAAATATCATTTATGGATGAAAGTAGCATGTAGGATTTCATTGAATATTTTAAGACAAATCTCCATTTCCATACAATTGGATTACTGACTCTTACAAAATCAACTAAAAACACACCATATCTTTCTTGGAAATTATTCTGAAAATATTTTTGGGTATGCACCTGGTATGATTTCAAGTTATTGTCATTGACAATGGACAAGTGTATGAGAGGGGGAATAGTTTGAGAATAGGAGACTTTTTTTCGTTAACTTGATTATTCAACCAATGTTATCAAGTAAACATAATGCAGACCCCTATGGGAGATAGAATCTAAAATTAAAATAATTTGATAATGCCGTAAATGATTTAAGTTTTTAAAAACGAGATAGGTTTTCCAAAGTGGGACATAGAGATAATCATGGTTTTTCTTACTATCATGCATGCAAAAGCACACCGAAGTGGGACATAATCATGGTTTTTCTTACTATCATGCATACAAAAGCACACCAAGCTCTTCCCTTGGCGGCCTTATAGAAAATAGGAAATTTCTACATCCTCAGGAAGCAATTATTAATCTCAATTTATCTGCCATCACAAAACCATACTTAATAATGTAGTACAATTAGATACAAATTCATTTAGTACTTTTAAATTTCTATAAAATGTTAATAAAAAGTATTATTGAAAACTATTTTTGAGAATATTGACCAGAGAAGAGACAAATTATAGTACATAAAGGAAAATATCTTGGCTAGTGAATTGATCATTAGAATGTATTAAGTTAGTGAATTTAGCAAAAAGTTTACAGGTTAATGAAACTATTTTACATAAACATATTCGCTAATCCAAGTGTAAAACAGTTAAAAGCCAGTAAGAAGAGGGAGCTAAGTAAAGCTATATTTGTTAACTTAAGACACTTGTATGTTACTATAGTTCAAAGAAAAATTACAATGGTAATAATGTTATAATTAGAACCAAATATTATTGAAAATACCACATAAAAAAGGAAAAACCTGTTGAATACAGAAAAAACTGAAATTATTTAGGAAATATAAATACACAAAATAGGTGAAAATAATGTAGGAGCAGAAATAAATGAAAGAGAAAAATAAAATAGTACATTTAAAAAAAAAGTGATTCTCTAAAAACACGAATTAAATAGACAAGCTTCTAGTCAAACCGACTATTAAGACAAAAGTAAAAGGAGAGAAAGACACACAACAGGATATAAAATGATTAATCAAATGAGAGCCATAACTATAGGTATAGCAGATTTAAAAAAAGATATGAAAATATTTTATCATCAACCAACTTTTCAATATACAGATAAGAGACACTTTTACACAAAAACAATTGAACAAAAGTGACTCAAGAAGTATAAAAAAATAAACAATTACCATACACAGATCATCAATATAATGAATGAATGAATGAATGAATGGATAGTCAATGTCTATCCTTCCTAAAGTATAGGCCCGGAAAGTTTGACAGGTGAACACAAACCACATGTTAAGTGAGAACTCTCAATTATAAGTGCTTGCCATTTTAGAATACACCAGCTATACTCCTGACTCAGAACTTTACACTGGCTGTTCCCTTTGGAACATCCTTTTTCTTCCATCTGTAAACTCTGTTTGTCACATTCTCAATGAAGTTTACCGCGACCACTCATCTAGTGTTCTGTCATTTTCCCTGGTTCCCCCAAGCCTTCTTGATTTCCAGAGCTTAGAACAGGATTCAGGACATAATAAGCAGTCAGTATTACGTGCTGATTATTTTTTGATGAGCATGCATACCTTAGATTCCAAACTTGAAGCAGGTGGTAAAGAAATTAAATTATAGGCCAATTTTTTATTTGAGTTTATAAGTATAAAATATTTAATAAAATATTAGCAAACTCAATTCAGTAATATGTACTTATTTGTATGTGTATGTGTATGTATGTGTGTAGAAAGTCACCATAAGCACACACTTGTATTCCAGGAATGAGTGGTGTGTTAATATTATACAATGTATTAATGTACTTCTTCATATTCACAGATATGGGATCTAACCCCTACACCTTCTCAGTAAACAGAAAAAGCTTTTAAGCATTTATATTTACTTATGATAAAGCTTCTTAGCAAATTAGAAATAAATGACACTTTAATAATTGCTTTTAAAGTAGTTATAAAACCTATAGTAAATGTCATACTTAAAAATTAAATATTAGAAACACTCCCTTTAAAATAAAGAACAAGGCAAAGATGACTGGCGATATGCCTCTTTTTCAGATAGTATAGTATTAAGGATATTAACCATACAAAGAAATAAAAGACATATGGATCAGAAAGAAAATATAAAATGTCATTATTTATAGGCAATAAAGTTCTCAACACAGAGATTACAAAATAAATTAAAAAGTATTACAGTCAAGAAGAGACCTCAGCAAGTTTGGTGAAAACAAAATAGACATGTAAAAATTGTCAGTGTTTCTATGACTCTGCAGTAACTATTAAAAATTAATGTTGAGAAGAAACAATTTTTTTTAATTTAAAATGTACAAAGTGCTGATTGTACAAATGTACAATCAGCAAGATGGCAGAGCAGGAGATACCAGCCTTCATCTCCCCCACAAAACATAATAGCTATCCACAAATAAATACAGCTCTTGGAGGGCTCAGGAGTCCAGTTAAGAGCCTACAGCAACACAATGGGGCAAAACATGAAGAATAACCCATGGGAAGCATGGCTGGGGAAACTGGCACGGCTGAGACATCAGTAACAGCGAAGAAGGAAGAACACAGAAGGATGGGAGCTATGAATGTCAGCCATGACGTGGTGCCATCTCAGTCCCCAGTAGCCTACTCTGTGGAGGTTCCTGGCAGCCTTTGCTGCTGAGGACCTCAACAGCCTCCATAACAGCTATGGATATTTACAATTTAATATTTAAAGGCAGCTTTCACAGAGAAGAATCCCATAGTATTCATCCATAGTATTCATCAGCATGGACCTCAGGGTCTGCTCTCCAAAAGACAGCAAAAGCTTTTGCCACAGAAGTAACCAAAGCCCACCACTACTGAAGACCCCTGGGAAGGAGACTGCTGCACGTCCCTCAGAAGCAGCTGCTATTGTACTGCCACGGGATCAGGGCTGCCGGCCCCCACTGCCCCACACAGGCCCAAGACTACAGAGCTATGGCTGTTCCTTACATTCTACACTTCAGATCCTGACCTCAAGGCCTCTCTGTGCATGCCCGTGCTCCAGACCCTGGCTCTGCAGCCACTCTAGGTGTCCTTGTGCTTCAGACTCCAGCTCTGTGCCTGCTTTGCATGTACCCGAGTTGCAGGTACAGGAGCCAAAGCTGCTGCAGGCTATCCAGTGGCCCTGACACCAGAGCAGCTGTCTGTCACTCTATGTGTACCCATGTGTACCGATGTCTCTCATTGTCACTGTGGGTGAGTCAGGGCCCTGAACCCTGGAACTATGGTCACTCCACAAGCACTGTTGCACCAGTCCCCAGCACCATGGCTGCTCTGCATGCACTCATACCTCAGGCACTGGACCTATCAGCCCTGAGGGCCAGCTGTTGTGACCTCAGGGCTGTTATGGCTCTGCAAATGCCCGTTCTCTAGTCCCTGGTTCTGGGTCTGCATCACAGGCACCATGCATCAGAACCAGTGCCACTGAGGCAAGAAAGATAGGGCCAGGCCAAGGACAGCCTCCTCATGTACAGGCATTAGGCAGAAGGCAAAACTACCTCCTTGCTTTGCACTTAATGAGGCCATGATGCATGGAGGAATGGCATCTAAAACAGAAACTTCGTAGCACCTGAACAAGTAACTCTGATTATGAAAACAGTGGAGCATGTGAAATAAAAATGCACAGGTTACTGATGACTGCTGTACAACCTTCCACGTGTGGCACTCAACTATTAAGGGAAATTTTAAGGGAAAACAGCTCTTAGAGTACATGTAAGGTGGCTGCAGGAGACAAATGCACACAACCGGGAGCTGACACAACCTGGTGCAATCCAGTCCACACCTCAATCTTCTCCTCAGTGAATACTCCACCCCTAATCAAAAAGACCCCCGACCATTCAAAGGGCGAAAATTAAGATAAAAAGGGGGATCAAAAAACCCTGCAGGATGCCCCTCACTAGCAAAGATGCCCGCACTCATCTCTGAGTGTGTCCTTTCACTTTTGCCTCAATAGACTGCTTCTTTATTCTCTTTGATCCTCAGCCTCAGTGTTTTGTTGTTGTTGTTTTTGGCTTTGTTTTTTTCCTTTGTGTTCTTCTCACAAATTCTTTTTAGACAAGTTGAACAAGAGCCTGAACTTTTGGTAAAGCTTTTCCAGTATCACTACCACTACTGTCAGGGTGCCTGTAAGCTGGAAAAATGAAAAATTCACAAATATATAGAAATTAAACAATACTTTCCTGAATAATCAATGAATCAAAGAAGAAATCAAGTTGTTCTAAGAGGAAAGTTTATAGTGATAAGTGCCTAATTTAAGGAAGAAAGCAAGACCTTATAAAAACCACCAAACTTTACACTTGAAGAACAAATTAAACCCAATGTTTGCAGAAGAAAGGAAATAATATCAGAGAAGAAATAAATGAAATAGAGACCAGACAAACAATATAGAATTCAACAAAACTAGGAGCTAATTTTTTGAAAACATAACCAAATTGTCAAACCTTTAGCTAGACTAAGGAAAGAAAAAAAAAAAGAGAGAGAATACTCAAATAAATTCAGAAATGAAAGCAGAGGCATTACAACATACCAAAGAAATACTAAGAATCATAAGAAACTACATGAAAAATTATACTCCAACAATTTGGATAAACTAGGAGAAATGGATAGATTCCTAGGAATATACAACCTAACAAGACTAAATCATAAAGAAATAGGAAAAAAAAAAGATGAAATCTGAACAGTCAAGAATTAGTAAGAAGACTGAATCAGTAATAAAAAAATCTACTAATAAGAAAAGCCCAGGACCAACAAATAAAAGCCCAAGATAAGATGGTTTCTTTGGCGAATTCTACTAAACATTTAAAGAATTAATATCAATCCTCTTAAACTTTCCAAAAGTCTGAAGAGGAAGGAACACTTCCAAACTCATTTCGTAAGTCCAGCATTGCCCCAATACCAAAGCTAGATAAGGACACTATTAAGAAAAGAAAATTACAAGTCAATATCCCTAATGAACACAGACGTAAAAATCATCAACAAAACACTAGTAAACCAAATTCAACAACACATTAAAAGAATCATACACCACAATCAACTAAGATTTACTCCTGGGATGCCAGGATGGTTTAACATATGCAAATCAGTAAATGTGATACACCACAGTAAGACAATAATGATAAAAATCATATAATCACCTCAACAGACACAGAAACATCATTTGAAAAAAGTTAGTATCCTTTCATGATTAAAAACTCAAAACAAATTTGGTGTAGAAGAAATGTACCTCAATATAACAAAAGCCATATTTGACAAGCCCATAGCTAACATCATAACCAAAAGTGAAAAAACAAAACCTTTTCCTCTAAGATTAGGACAAGGATGTCCACTCCTGCCCCTTCTTTTCAACATATTGAAAGTACTAGCTAGAACAATTAGGATAGATAAAGAAATAAAAGTTATCTAAATCAGAAAGAAAGAAGTAAAAACTGTCTGTTTACAGATGACATAATCTTATAAATAGAAAATCCTAAAGACTTCACCAAAAAACCATTCAAACAATAAATGAATTCAGCAAAGTTTCAGGATACAAAATTAACATAAAAAAATCAATTGTGTTTCTGTACCCTAACAATGAACTATCTAAAAGAAAATTTAAGAAAATAATCCCATTTACACTTGCATCAAAAAGAACAAAATACTTAGGATAAGTTGAACCAAGCAGGTGACAGACCTATACACTGCAAAGTATAAGGCATTGATTAAAGAAATTAAAGAAGACATAAATGGGAATATAACCCATGTTCTTGCATTGGAAAAATTAATATTGTTAAAATGTCCATACCCACAGCCATCTAGGATTTATTGTAATCCCTAATCAAATTTCACTGCCAATATTTAAAGAAATAGAAGAAAAATTCTAAAATTCTTATGGAACAACAAAAGACTTCAAATAGTCAAAATAATCTTGAGTAGGAAAAAAAAAGTTGGAGGCAGTACACTTCCTAATTTCAAACTATATTATTAAGCTATAGTAATAAAAACAGTATGGCATTGGCATAAAAACAGACACACCAGACCAGTGGAACAGAACAGAGAGCCTGGATGCAAACCCACACATATATGGTCAGTTAATCTTCAACAAGGGAGTTAAGAACTCCCTCGGGGAGTTGATAGTCTCTTTAATAAATGGTGTTGGGAAAACTGGAGAGCCACATGCAAAAGAATGAAACAGGACCCATATCTCACACCACTCACAAAAATTAACTCAAAATCCATATAAAAACTTAAATGTAGGGCTTCCCTGGTGGCGCAGTGCTTGAGGGTCCACCTGCTGATGCAGGGGACGTGGGTTTGTGCCCGGGGATGTGGGTTCGTGCCCCGGTCCGGGAGGATCCCACATGCCGTGGAGCGGCTGGGCCCATGGGCAATGGCCACTGAGCCTGCACGTCCGGAGCCTGTGCTCCACGGCGGGAGGGGCCACAGTGGTGAGAGGCCCACGTACCGCAAAAACAAAACAAAACAAAAAAACACACAAACAACAACAAAAAAACTTAAATGTAAGACCTGAAACTATTAAATTCCTAGAAGAAAACATAGACACTCCTACGCATTGAACTTCACAGTGATTTTTGAATATGACACCAAAGCATAGGCAACAAAAGCAAAAATATGTATGTGGGACATCAAACTAAAATCATTCTACACAGTAAAGGAAACGATAAACAAAATAGAAATACAACTTATAGAATGGGAGAAAATATTTGCAAACCATGTATCTGATAAAAGGTTAATATCGAAAATCTATAATGAACTCCTAAAAATCAACAGCAAAAACCCAATAACCCAATTAAAAACTGGGTGAAGGATCTGAATAGACTTTTTTTTTAAAGAAGATACACAAATGGCCATCAGCTACATGAAAAGTTGCTCAATATCACTATTCATCAGGGAATGCATATCAAAACCACAATGAGATATCATTTCACACTTGTTTGATGTATATTACCAAAAAGACAAGGGATAAATGCTTGTGAGGATACAGGGAAAAGGGAACTCTTGGGCACTATTGTTAGGAATGTAAATTGGTATAGCTGCTATGGAAAACAGTATGGAGGTTCCTCAAAAAATTAAAAATAGAACTACTTTATGATCCACTAATCCCACTTCCAGGAATACGTCCAAAGTAAGTGAAATCAGTATCTAGAAGGGACATGTGCACTCCCATGCTCGCATGTTCATTGCAGCATTATTTACAATAGTCATGATATGTAAGCAACCTAAGTGTCTGTCATGTCTGTCAATGGTTGAATATATATATATAATTAATATATTCTATTATACATAATAGAATCTTTTTTTAAGCTTATTAAAGAAGGAAACGCTCCCACTCATGACTACATAGATGAAACCTGAGGTCATTGTACTAAGTGAAGTAAGCCGGACAAAGATAAATACTGTATGGTATAACTTATATGTAGAATCTAAAAACAAAAATGATGGTTGCCAGAGCCTAGGAGGTAGGGGTCATAGAGAACAAAGTTTCTGTCATAAGATAAATAAGTCCTGAGGATCTAATATACAGTATGGTGATTTTAGCTAATAATACTCTATCCTGTAGTAAAATTTTTCTGACAGTTGGTCGTAAGTGTTCTCTCCCTTCCCCAGAAAAGGTAACTATGTGAGGTGACAGACAGGTTAATTAATTTGATTGTGGTAATCATTTCACAATGTATATGTATATAAAACCATCATGTTGTACACTTTAAATATATATGACTTTATTTGTCAATTATACCTCAATAAAAAAATTAAAAAGAAAAAATAAAGTGTACATACATAGTGCTTATTATGTGCCAGACACTGGCTGAAGTATTATATAAATGTTAACTCATTAATCTTCCTTGTGACCCTATGAGGTAGATTCCATATTATTTCCTTTTAATAAATCAGGAAACTGAAGCACACAGAGTAATTGACTTGTATAAGGTAAAAGGTAGCAAGTGGCATAGTTGGGATTCAAAGACAACAGTCTAGATCCAGAATATGTGCTCATATACATAACAATATGCTATGTCTCTAGATACCATGAATAAACTTTGTGCAAGAACTTAAAATAAAAAAATATTTAAATTAGTGCATGGTTGGGAAATGTCAGGTCATAAAGAGTAATGTTCCCCAAATTAATGTTAAAGTGTGATATTATTACAATCAAAAGTCTCAATAACATTGAAAGCTGATTCTAAAAGTAATGTGCAAGAAAATCCGATAGTATTTTGAAGAAAAATGAAGAACAGTGTATCTCCCTTCTTAACACAAAGATTTACTGCAACAAAAATAGTCTTACTAAAATGCTGGATTGGATCTAGAACTGTGAAACAGGCCAGTACACATCAAAAAAAGCTCAGACACAAACAGACCCACATAAGGAAATTTGTTTTATGAAAGAAGTGGCATAAAAAATTTGCAGAGGAAGTGAAGAAATATAAAACAGTAGGGACAATTGATTGTTTATGTGGAAAAAAATAAAGTTGGATCATTACCTCAGACAGTACACAAAATTCAGTTCCAGGTGGACTTAAAACCATAATACAAAAAAGTAAAACTTCAAAATACTTATAAGAAAATATAGGGAACTATCTTTATGGTATCTGAATAAACCATACTTCTTAAGATGCAAAAAAGTGAAAGCCATGAAAGTAAAAACAGATACTTTTGATGATGCTCAAATTAAAAACTTCTTTATATGAAATAACATCAAAAGCAAAATGAAAAGGAAGCTTCAGAGAAGTGGTAGAAAATGCTATCATATGTAACTAGCTAAGATTTTGTGTTCGGAATTCATAAAGAAAATACATAAAGGTGTTCAACTATCAAATTTTAAAGGCAATAAAAATTAAAATGCCAATAGATGGGAATTCCCTGGCAGTCCAGTGGTTAGGACTCTGAGCTTTCATTGCCAAGGGTGTGGGTTCAATCCCTGGTTAGGGAACTAAGATCTGGCAAGCCACAGGGCCAAAAAAAAAAAAAAAAGCCAATAGAAAACATTTTATTCCCATCATATTGGAAACAGTTAAAAATTCTGAATACCAGATGGTAGTGAGAATGTCAGAAAATGACCACATATTCATTTGGACAGCAACTGACAGCATGCAATAGATTTGAAGATGCACATGGTTGATGAACAAGAAATTCCACAACTAAGTGTTTATCCTAGAAAAACTCTTGTATATGTGCATGATAGAATCTTTATAAGAATATATATTGCAGCATTTTTTAATTAAATGGAGGATTAGATAAACTTTAAATGCTTCAAAAGAAATAAATGGACAGATTTTAAATACATGCATACAGTAGAAGTCAATAAACTTGTTAAATCACAAAAATATAATGTTGAGTAAAGAAAGCAAGTTTCAGTAGACATGTTCAGTATATCACTTATACAAATTAACAAAATAAATATTATAATATTTTGATGGATATGTGAATGAACCATAAAAGTATAAATGTGCAAAGGAAAAATACACACCAATTTCAAGACAGTTGTCTCTCACATCTGAAAGTAGAAAATGGGACTGGGCAGAGAGGGTGATGGGAAATACAAACATTCCTGTAATTATTCTCTTAAAAATTAAAATGATTTGATTCAAAATTTTAAGAGCTAGTTGAAATTCAGCACATTTTTTTTTCCTTGCTTCAGCAAGGAAATGGATGTATAGAGAGATGCCTCTCTCCTCCTGGGCCCCTGATAACACAGGGGGTAAAACACAGAGAAATATTCTCTACCTGACCTGGCAGTGGAAAACAGCATGACTAAAAACAAGGTTGAATTGTTTTAAGCCACTGAGATTTAAGAGGTTTCATCACCATGGTATATAACCTAACATATCCTGACCAATATTAAAATTCCTACCACAAGTCCTAAAATATGTGGCACTGCCTTCATGGTTGTTTGATGAGTGTCAAAGCAACAGTTATTGAGGCTGGAAGTATGATTCACGTTCTGTGGTATCAAAATATTTGACAGGACTTTCACCTACAAGAATATGGAAGGCAAATAACGTCCCTAATAAACTTGTAATTCCAGGGGTAGGATTGCCAGAATTGGCAAATAAAAATTCAGGGCACCAAGTTAAATTTTAATTTCAGATAAAAAATAAATACTGTTTTCATGTGTGCTCCATGCAATATTATATTAAATAATTTGTACATACTTATACTAAAGGAAAAAAATGTTGGTTATCTGAAATTCAAATTCCAATGAGAGTCTCATATTTTACCTGGCAACTCTATCAAGGGAAAGATGTTGTAAAATAGAAACATAGTAATCTCTCTTTGTTATTGTTAAAGTTATTTGACAAGATTCTATGAGGGACCATGAAGTCAGAGAGGAAGGGGGCAAAACACTAGTCATTTTTCAAACAGGATTTTCTCTAATGAGATGGAAAAATCATTGAAAAAGTTTGAACTGTGTTGAATTATGCTTTTAAAGGATCACATTGGTGGCTAGTTGAAAATAAAGAGGCTATTGAATATACAAGGCTATGGAAATATTACAGATGAGGATAGTGGCTTAGATCTAGGTAACAGTGGTTTGGATGGGTAAATGTTGGAGGAAGAGTTAACCAGATTTCACAAAGGATTGCGGAGTGTGGAACCCAAGGAACCCAGGATATATAGGAACCCAAGATAGCATCAGTTTATGGCTTGGAGAATGGGAAAGATGGAATATCTATTATATGAGATGAAGAAAACTGTAGACATTTAATTTGAGATGCTCATCTAACTGGGGATATCAAATAGAGACCTGGATATATAGGTCTGGGGTTCAGGAGAGGTTCAAATTGAAAACATGTATGTGGACATTGTTAGCATACAGATGATAGGATACTAAGATGATAAAGATAAAATAATAGTACAAGCTAATGCCTATATGTAATTTGTTATATGTGAGTCTTTGATTTAAATGTGTTATTTAACTCATTTTATCCCTATAACAACCCTACCATATTGGTTCTAGTATTATTACATTATTTAAAATATCATTCTAGAAAGTGGGATTCAACTTATCCTTGATCTGTGTTAATTGGTCTGATCTCTAAGATAATTTTTAGCAATTGCCTAGTCAGTGAACCCTGCCATAGTCCCTAAGACTGTAAATTTCTTTCATTTGTTGTCATTCTCTTTCACTACCAAAGATGCTTAATAACATCTTATAAAAATTTTACTCTTGATGGACTTGTACTAATGGTGAGTATTTAAAGAACCTCCACCAAGTTTAGGGTATAGAAAGGGGTAAATTAGCTCATCTCTCCTCATATCTCACTACCAATTTGACGGTAAATTAGCAGCCCTAGAGATCATGGTCCTGAAAGTGCAGGAAAAAAAGTAAGATGGAGTAACATAACTTGATTAAGAAGCACAACTGAGACATCATCAGCCTGTGGACCTCTGAAGAGATACTGGGATGAAAGAGAGTTGAGATCATTTTTATCAACTACAGCACTATATTTTGGGCAAGAACGTCAGAATATATACGTCATATATATGTATGTTCTGAGGAGGGTGGTAACTTGCTGATTGCATGCATCTTAGAATGAATTAATTTCCATCTATGTACCTTTTCTCATATTATTCTATTTGCTTAGAATGCTACAAGATCTCTTTCATACTTCAAAAATTTTCACTAAATTCTTTTTAGTTTGAGACCCATTTCAACATACCTCATTCATAGTTTTCTGCATTCACCTAATACAGTAAGACACAGTTTTGAACTTGCTTCTAAATCCTTCTGTTTAAATATGTCCCTATCCTCTCTCTGCTAATGAGTATTAATGGATGGCAAAATAAACAAAAATAACAAATTAATATAAAATATTGATTAGACATCAATTCAATAATTATAATAAGTACAAATAATACAAATAAATGAATGTTAAAAATAGCCAGGCATGCTAAGTTGGGCAGCTTTTTGTAGACAAACACTTTTGATTTCAACTTTAAATTCCATAATATAGCAGCATGTTCTGTTGGTAGAATCATTCCCTGGTTGTATGACAAAATTAAGTATATTGATGTGAAGATGATTCCAACTTCTAAATATGTTTTGTTTTTTTTTTTTAAATAAATTTATTTATTTAGCTTTTGCTGTGTTGGGTCTTCGTTGCTGTGTGCAGGCTTTCTCTAGCTGTGGCAAGTAGGGGCTACTCTTCCTTGAGCAGGCTTCTCATTGTGGTGGCTTCTCTTGCTGTGGAGCGCAGGCTCTAGGCATGCGGGCTTCAGTAGTTGTGGCACATTGGCTCAGTAGTTGTGGCTCGCAGGCTCTAGAGCACAGGCTCAGGAGTTGTGGTGCACAGGCTTAGTTGCTCCACGGCATGTGGGATCTTCCCGGACCAGGGCTCGAACCCGTGTCCCCTGCATTGGCAGGCGGATTCTTAACCACTGCGCCACCAGGGAAGCCCTCTAAATATGTTTTAAAATATTTATTTTAAACTATTTCATCACTCCCAATAAAGCATAGAATATATAGTTTTGTGTGACATTCATAATTAAATAACTTTGGAAACTCACAACTTCAAAAATATGGTTCTAGTTGTGGGAGGGCTCTATAGTGGAGAAGGGCATGGAATACTATCAGTTTTAAATAATAAGAAAATTATTTTACTATTTTAAATTAACATTCTATTTATTTCCTGTCCCAATATGGTACAGCATGAAGATAGCTCTCATTCCTATTAAGTATTTCCAGATAAAACACACATTTCTTAAACAGGATGTGATACTGATTGCCTTCTCAAATCTCACTTAATTTCCCATTATAATTAGGAGTAGTTTCTTTTAATTATCACTGCCCTTCTTAGAATAGTCTCAGGTATATAAAAATTAATTACCTAGAACTAACATCTTTATAATTTTAACCTTTTTATGCTTCACTTGTTTACAGTGACATTTATTTAAAACATTTATCAGGTAACTGCACATAGTAGACATGTAATTTATCAAAAGTGTGGGGGGGAATATAGGGTATTAAGTTTTCAATGGTATTTTGAGATTTTTCTAGATATTATTAGCTCATCAAAACTTGTTTTGACATGGCTGAAAGAAATATGTCATTACAATGATATTAATGCAAGATTACTGTTGTGATTAAGCCATCACATCACCTGTTACACATTTACATTAAAAATGTGTTCAAAGTTCCCATTCCTGTACCTTTTAATTGCGATAAGGAACTTTGCAGATTATAGCCATTCAAAATTCAAAATAATAAAATCAGGGTCACCACATGGTCACAGGATTTAGTATAACTCTCTATTTGACTTTCTTCTAAATATGTTTGCATTTCAGGAATGAATTGATTGTCTGTACATGTGTATAAAAAAATTTTGTTAGAAATTAATTAGCAATGTTTCTAGCTTTTTTTTACTTCTACAGCAGCTCACTGAAATAAAAGACCTTTTCTAAGCTATGCCTTTAACCATGACCAGGCACCTTAAGATAGTTATCAAGTCTCTGTTCCACATATCCTTCTCTCCTTTATCTCTACTGTCTGTCGTCACCAAGCCCTTATTTCTGACCCATGATGTCAATCTTCACCTTGACTTTCAAACTTCTTTCTTTTACTGCTAAATGGTGGGATGAGAGGTCTATGATAATGCCTTCACCCTTTCCAACTCTTGTCTTTACCTCCAAACCTGTCTTTGCTTTGAAGTCATACATTACCTTCATACATATGGTTTCTTTCTTCTTTTCTTACATTTCTTTTCAACTTCCTATATATTTGTATTTTATATAGTACTTAACTCTATTGTTCATTCCCTTATCTCCCTCAAGCAATTGTCATTGACTGTTTTTGTAAATGCTCCTGCTGGAAGGGGGTCTTGCATTCGGCTTCTTAGATTAAGTAATTTTCCTGTTTCTCAATTTTTCCTGGCCTATAGATATAATAAATATAAAAGTAATCATAGCAAGTATGGTAAATGCTTTGTCTATAAAAACACAATGTTTGCCTAACTGAATCTTAATATGACCCCGAAAGTTAAGTGAAATATTAAAAAGTTTTAAAAATGCCTTTGCTTAAAACAAGAGTGGTTGGTTTTCTAACTTTAAAAATATGTGTTTATAAATTACTGGATGCCTCATGCAGATTTTTACCTTGCTGTTATGTCAAGTTTCCCAAAACTTGACTTATAGTTAATTATATGAAGGAGCACAGACTTCTCTTCAACTGGGTAGAGGAATTCTCAGCCTACTTAAATGAATTGCTCCCAGGTTGTGGAGTAAGGTCCAAATTTTTCATATTAACAAGAGGTATGTAATCATCTTAAACAAATTGGCTATAACTTCTACATTCATATTTTCCACAGCATGAAAAATAAGACAACAAAAATTCCAGAAACACCCACAATTAAAAAACACCACCTGGGACCTGAGAACTGTGGTCTGAAATGCTGGGTGTGCAGCCTCTGCATGTAGTATCCTATGAGCAAGTGAAATTAGATGAAACACAAAGGAAAAAAAAGGTGAACTGAAATCCACCACTGCTCCAGACTCCACAATGGGGAAGAGGAGAGGCTCACTGGTGCCACCTAGTGCAGAAGCAAGATGAACTACAATCCTGCAGCCTGTTGAACAAAAAACACATTCACAGAAAGATAGAAAATATGAAAAGGCAGAGGACTATGTACCAGATGAGGGAACAAAATAAAGCCCCAGAAAAACAGATAAATGAAGTGGAGATAGGCAACCTTCCAGAAAAATAATTCAGAATAATGATGGTGACGATGATCCAAGACCTCAGAAAAACAATGGAGGCAAAGATCGAGAAGACGCAAGAAATGTTTAACAAAGACCTAGAAGATTTAAAGAACAAACACCTAGAAGAATTAAAGAAAAATACAGAAATGAACAATACAATAACTGAAATGAAAAATACATTATAAGGAATCAATAGCAGAATAACTGAGACAGAAGAACAGATAAGTAACCTGGAAGAAAGAATGGTGGAATTCACTGCTGCGGAACAGGATAGAGAAAAAAGAATGAAAAGAAATGAAGACAGCCTAAGAGACCTCTGGGACAACATTAAATGCACCAACATTCACATTTATAGGGGTCCGAGAAGGAGAAGAGAGAGAAAGGCCCAAGAATATATTTGAAGAGATTATAGTGGAAAACTTCCCTAACATGGGAAAGGAAATAGGCACACAAGTCCAGGAGGCCCATAGAGTCCCAGGCAGGATAAACCCAAGAAGAAACATGCTGAGATACATAGTAATCAAACTGACAAAAATTAAAGACAAAGAAAATAATTAAAAGCAACAAGGGAAAAACGACAAAAAACATACAAGGGAACTCTCATAAAGTTAACAGCTGATTTCTTAGCAGAAACTCTACAAGCTAGAAGGGAGTGGCATGATATATTTAAAGTGATGAAAGCTAGAAACTACAGCCAAGATTACTCTACCCGGCAAGGGTCTCATTCAGATTCGACAGAAAAAAGATTTACAGATAAACAAAAACTAAGAGAATTCAGCACCACCAAACCAGCCCTGCAACAAATGCTAAAGGAACTTCTCTAGGCAGGAAACACAAGAGAAGAAAAGGACCTACACAAACAAAACCCAAACAGTTAAGAAAATGGTAATAGGAACATATATATCAATAATTACCTTAAATTTAAATGGATTAAATGCTCCAATCAAAAGACACAGGCTTGCTGAATGGATACAAAAGCAAGACCCATCTATATGCTGTCTACAAGAGACCAACTTCAGGCCTAGGGACACATACAGACTGAAAGTGAAGGGATGGAAAAAGATACTCCATGCAAATGGAAATCCAAAGAAAGCTGGAGTAGCAATACTCACATCAGATAAAATAGACTTTAAAATAAAGAATATTATAAGAGAAAAGGAAGGACACTACAGAATGATCAAGGGATCAATCCAAGAAGATATAACAATTATAAATAAATATGCACTCAACATAGCAGCCCCACAATACATAAGGCAAATCCTAACAGCTATAAAAGAGGAAATCAACAGTAACACAATAATAGTGGAGGACTTTAACACCTCATTTACACCAATGGGAAGATCATCCAGACAGAAAATTAATAAGGAAACACAAGCTTTAAATGGCACAATATACCAGACAGATTTAATTGATATTTATAGGACATTCCAACCAAAAAGAGCAGATTACACTTTCATCTCAAGTGCACATGGAACATTCTCCAGGATAGATCACATCTTGTGTCACAAATCAAGCCTCGGTAAATTTAAGAAAACTGAAATCATATCAAGCATCTTTTCAGACCACAACACTATGAGATTAGAAATCAATTATAGGGGGGGAAAAAAGTAAAAAAAAAAAAAAAAACACATGGAAGCTAAACAATAGGTTACTAAATAACCAAGACATCACTGAAGAAAGCAAAGAGGAAATCAAAAAATACCTAGAGACAAATGACAATGAAAACACGATGATCCAACACCTATGGGATGCAGCAAAAGCAGTTCTAAGAGGGAAGTTTATAGCAATACAATCCTACCTCAAGAAACAAGAAAAATCTCAAATAAACAACCTAACTTTACAACTAAAGCAATTAGAGAAAGAAGAACAAACAAAACCCAAAGTTAGTAGAAGGAAAGAAACCACAAAGATCAGAGCAGAAATAAATGAAATAGAAACAAAGAAAACTGTTCTGGTATAACGTTATAAGTCATAATTCTACTTATTACTTTAAAATGTATATCTCAGAAATAACTAAATTTCCTTGTCAATTGCATTATTATGAACTTTCATCAAATCTTTAACCGTGGTCATTTTTAAGTCTTTTGTCATTTACAGATAGTTCTGGGTGTACTCTGATACTTTTGCAAAAATGTTCCTATAAAAGGGTTTCATCTTCAAGGAATTCATGGAAAAGACTCTGACAAGTACAGGTTTCTGGTAACTGACTATACTGCTGAACTGAATGAATAAGCATTTTCAGAATTCTAATGGAAAACTGATTAATTCATAAAAGTGCTAACAGAAGATCAAGATGAAAAAAAATTAATTACATGGGACTGAGTGAACTGATGAGGATGATTATAATTTTTGTGAATTTCTGTTTGAATTAAAAAAAAAATCCTGCAAGGACTCAGAGGCAAAAAATATACAAATCAATTTTCACTGCAAAGGAAAAAAAAAGAAAAAGAAACAAAGAAAACAATAGCAAAGATCAATAAAACTAAAAGCTGGTTCTTTGAGAAGATAAACAAAATTAATAAAACTTTAGCCAGACTCATCAAGAAAAAGAGGGAGAGGACTCAAATCAATAAAATTAGAAATAAAAAAAGGAGAAGTTACAATGGACACCACAGAAATACAAAGCATCCTAAGAGACTATTACAATCACCTCTATGCCAATAAAATGGACAACCTGGAGAAATGGACAAATTCATAGAAAGGTATAACCTTCCAAAACTGAACCAGGAAGAAACAGAAAATACGAACGAACCAATCACAAGTAATGAAATTGAAACTGTGATTAAAGATCTTCCAACAGGGCTTCGCTGGTGGCGCAGTGGTTGAGAGTCCATCTGCCGATGCAGGGGACATGGGTTCGTGTCCCGGTCCAGGAGGATCCCACATGCCGCGGAGCGGCTGGGCCCGTGAGCCATGGCAGCTGAGCCTGTGCGCCTGGAGCCTGTGCTCCACAACAGGAGAGGCCACAACAGTGAGAGGCCCGTGTACCGCAAAAAAAAAAAAAATCTTCCAACAAACAAAAGTCCAGGACCAGATGGCTTCACAGGTGAATTTTATCAAACATCTACAGAAGAGCTAACAGCCAAACTTCTCAAACTCTTCCAAAAAATTGTAGAGGAAGGAACACTCCCAAACTCATTGTCCATGGCCACCATCACCCTGATAACAAAACCAGATAAAAATACTATAAAAAAAGAAAATTACAGACCAATATCACTGATGAATATAGATGCAAAAATCCTCAACAAAATACTAGCAAACGGAATCCAACAACATATTAAAAGGATCATACACTATGATCAGGTAGGATTTATCCAAGGGATGCAAGGATTCTTCAATATACGCAAATCAATGTGATATACCAAAGTGAACAAGAAAAACGATATGATCATCTTTATAGATGCAGAAGAAGCTTTTGGCAAAATTCAACACCCATTTATGATAAAAACTCTCCAGAAAGTGAACCCAGAGGGGACCTATCTCAACATAATAAAGGCCATATAAGACAAATCCACAGCAAGCATCATTCTCAATGGTGAAAAACTGAAAGCATTTCCTCTAAGATCAGGAAAAAGACAAGGATGTCCACTCTTGCCACTATTATTCAACATAGTTTTGGAAGTCCTAGCCACAGCAATCAGAGAGGAAAAAGAAAAGAAATACAATTAGGAAAAGAAGTAAAACTGTCAGTGTTTGCAGATGACATGATGCTATACATAGATAATCCTAAAGAGGCTACCAGGAAACTACTAGAGCTAATCTATGAATTTGGTAAAGTTGCAAGATGCAAAATTAAGGCACAGAAATCTCTTGCATTCCTATACACTAACCATGAAAGATCAGAAAGAGAAATTAAGGAAACAATCCCATTCACCACTGCAACAAAAACAATACCTGGGAATAAACCTACCTAAGGAGGTGAAGGACCTATAGTCAGAAAACTATAAGAAACTGATGAAAGAAACCAAAGATGACACAAACAGATGGAGAGATATACCATGTTCTTGGACTGGAAGAATCAATATTGTGAAAATGACTATACTACCCAAAGCAATCTGCAGACTCAATGCAATCCCTATCAAATTACCAATGGCATTTTTTACAAAACTAGAACAAAAAATCTTAAAATTTGTATGGAACACAAAAGACAAATGGCCAAAACAATCTTGAGGGAAATAAATGGAGTTGGAGGAATCAGACTCCCTGACTTCAGACTATACTATAAAGCTACAGTAATCAAGACAATATGGTACTGGCACAAAAACAGAAATATAGATCAGTGGAACAGAATACAAACCCAGAGATAAACCCACGCACCTACAGACAGCCTCTTCAATCAGCGGTGCTGGGAAAACTGGACAACTACATGTAAAAGAATGAAATTAGAACACTCTCTAACACCATATACAACAATAAACTCCAAATGGATTAAAGACCTAAATGTAAGAGTGGACACTATAAAACTCTTAGATGAAAACATAGGAAGAACACTCTTTGATATAAATCACAGCAATATCTTTTTTGACCCACCTCTTAGAGTAATGGAAATAAAAATAAACAAATGGGACCTAATGAAACTTAAAAGCTTTTGCAAAGCAAAGGAAACTATAAACAAGATGAAAAGACAACCCTCAGAATGGGAGAAAATATTTGCAAATGAATCAACGGACAAAGGATTAATCTCCAAAATATATAAGCAGCTCATGCAGCTCAGTGTTAAAAAAAAAAAAACAAACAACCCAATCAAAAACTGGGCAGAAGACCTAAATAGACATTTCTCCAAGGAATACATACAGATGGCCAAGAGGCACATGAAAAGCTGCTCAACATCACTAATTATTAGAGAAATGCAAATCAAAACTACAATGAGGTATCACCTCATATCAATAATAATGGGCATCATCAGATAATCTACAAACAACAAATGCTGGGGAGGGTGTGGAAAAAGGGGAACCATCTTGCACTGTTAGTGGGAATGTAAATTGATACAGCCACTATGGAGAACAGTATGGAGGTTCCTTAAAAAACTAAAAATAGAATTACCATATGACCCAGCAATCCCACTACTGAGCATATACCCAGAGAAAACCATAATTCAAAAAGACACATGCACCCCAATGTATAATTGCAACACTATTTACAATAGCTAGGTCATGAAAGCAACTTAAATTCCCATCGACAGACAAATGGATAAAGAAGATGTGGTACATATATACAATGGAATATTACTCAGCCATAAAAAGGAACGAAATTGAGTCATTTGTAGAAACGTGGATGGACCTAGAGACTGTCATACGGAGTGAAGTAAGTCAGAAAGAGAAAAACAAATATCGTATATTAATGCATATATGTGGAATCTAGAAAAGTGGTACAGATGAACTGGTTTGCAAGGTAGAAATAGAGACATGGATGTAGAGAACAAATGTATGCACACCAAGGGAGGAAAGCGGGGTGGAGGGTGGTGGTGGGATGAATTGGGAGATTGGGATTGACATATATACACTAATATATATAAAGTAGATAACTAATAAGAACCTGCTGTAAAAAAAATTAAGTTATATTTAAAAAAAACCAAGGTCTTTCTTAAAATAAATAAATAAATTTGTTAAAGTTTGTTTTTATTTTTTTTATTTTTTTTTAAAGTTTGTTTTTAAAAAAATAAAAAATCTCAAATTGTGACTAAAAATATATGAAAGTAAGATAGAAACAGTTTATGAATAAGGCAATGATTCTCTTTGCTGCCAAAACTTAATTTATGCTCTCTATTTTTTGCAAAACTTAACTAAATGAAAACATAAACATTGATTCTATGAATATCCTTTCTTGAACATTTAAAACACTCTTTTAAAATAAAATTATCTTTGAAGCATTCTCTAAGAATGAACTCCACGTCATCAGTAACAACATTAATTCATAACTAAATGTATTCTAAGAATGAACTCCATGTCATCAGTAACAACATTAATTCATAACTAAATGTATTCGGGGTGCACAATGGGAGCAGAATCTGCCTCTAGGAAAAGCTGACCTTTTGTTTTACAATTTATTTTATAATATTCTTCAGTGTAGTATTTTAAACTCATAGTTAGCTATAACAAGTACCAAGATAACTGTACACCAGGAAGGATAATTTTAGTACCACTATCTATAAAAGAGACTAATAAATCTGGAAAGATGGTGTTCTATAATTAAACTGTAACTCTTGCCCATGCCAACACATAATATTATGTAATTGCAGATAACTATCAGTCCCTTAATTTAAAGTAATATTGTAGGTGTTAAAAAAATAAATTATCTAGTAACTCATCAAAAATATTCTGTTGTCAAGGTAATAAAAGCAATAACATATTCCCATGTCAGCCAAAATAGAGTATAATTCAGTTTTGCAAAGGTGTTAAACCACAAAGTCTTAAATAAATCAGAAATAAATAAACTTATGGTCAATTAATCTATGACAAAGGAGGCATGAATTACAATGGGAAAAGACAGTCTCTTCAATAAATGGTGCTGGGAAAAGTAGACAGTTACATGTAAAAGTATGAATTTAGAACATTCTCTAACACCATATACAAAAAAATAAACTCAAAATGGATTAAAGACCTAAATGTAAGACTGGATACTTTAAAACTGCTAGAAGAAAACACAGGCAGGACACTCTTTGATGTAAATCACAACAATATTTTTGGGGATCCATCCCCTAAAGTAAAGAATATTAAAGCAAAATAAACAAATGGTACCTAACTAAATTTAAAAGCTTTTGCACTGTGAAGGAAACTATTGACAAAACAAAGAGACAACCTATAGAATGGGAAAGAATATTTGCAAATTATATGACCGATAAGGAATTCATATCCAACATATATAAACAGCTCATACAATTCAATATCAAAAACAAAAACAAGCCAAAAAATGGGCAGAAGAACTGAATAGACATTTTTCCAAAGAGGAAATGCAGATGGGCAAAAGGCACCTGAAAAGATGCTTGCTAATCATCAGAGGAATGCAAATCAAAACCACAGTGAGATATCACCTCACATCTGTCAGAACAGCTATCATCAAAAGGAACACAAATAGGGCTTCCCTGGTGGCACAGTGGTTGAGAGTCCACCTGCTAATGCAGGGGACACGGGTTCGTGCCCCGGTCCAGGAAGATCCCACATGCTGTGGAGTGGCTAGGCCCATGAGCCATGGCTGCTGAGCCTGTGCATCTGGAGCCTGTGCTCCACAACGGGAGAGGCAACAGGGAGAGGCCCGTGTACCGCAAAAAAAAAAAAAAAAAAACAAACGTTGGCAAGGATGTGGAGAAAAGGGAACCCTCATACACTGTTGGTGCGAATGTAAATAGGTGCAGCCACTAACAATATGGAAGTTTCTCATAAAACTAAAAATAGAACTACCATACAACCCAGAAATTCCACTCCTGGGTTTATATCTGAAAAAAAAACAAACACTAATTTGAAAAATAAATGCACCCCTATGTTCATAGTAGCATTATTTACAATGCTAAGATATGGAAGCAACTTAAGTGTCCATCAACAGATGAATGGATAAAGAAGATATGTATGTGGATACAACGGAATACTACTCAGCCATAAAAAAGAACAGAATATTGCCATTTGTAGCAATATGGGTGGACTTAGAGGGTATTATGCTAAGTGAAATAAGTCAGACAGAAAAAGACAAATATTGTATGATATCACTTATATGTGGAATCTAAAAAAAAATACAACAAAATAGTGAATAGAACAAGAAAGAAGCAGACTCACAGATACAGAGAACAAACTAGTGGTTAGGGGGGACAATACAAAGATAGAGGAGTGGGCCTACTGGGTGCAAGATAGGCTTAAGGTTGTATTGTACAATACGGGGAATACAGTCAATATTTTGTAATAACTGTAAATGGAAAATAAACCTTTAAATGGCATTAAAAAAATTAAAAATAAAAAAATACAAATTCCTAACTTTAATTTCTTTTATGGTATTGTGGTATGACCTATCATTTCAAGATATACTTGTTAACATATTTAGATAAAATGATGTGATATCTGAGATGTGCTTCAAATAATGTGGGAGAGAATGATGAGAGGAGATATAGTTGAACCAAGAGAATGCTCATGAACTTATAACTGAGTAATGAGTTTGTGGGAGTTCATGACACTCTTCTCACTATTTTTGTATATTTTTGAAAATTCCTGTATTAAAGAAAAAAAATACAAATTATTAGGCCTCATCCTGGACATATGAATCAAAATCCCATAGGGTTTTCTTTGTTCTTTAATTCTTCCAGGTCTTTGTTAAACATTTCTTGCATCTTCTTGATCTCTGCCTCCATTGTTTTTCCAAGGTCCTTGATCATCTTCACTATCATTATTCTGAATTCTTTCTCTGGAAGCTTGCCTATCTCCACTTCATTTAGTTGTTTTTCTGGGGTTTCATCTTGTTGCTTCATCTGGTACATAGCCCTCTGCCTTTTCATCTTGTCTATCTTTCTGTGAATGTGGTTTTTGTTCCACAGGCTGCAGGATTGTAGTTCTTCTTGTCTCTGCTGTCTGCCCTCTGGTGGATGAGGCTATCTAAGAGGCTTGTGCAGGTTTCCTGATGGGAGGGACTGGTGGTGGGTAGAGCTGGGTGTTGCTCTGGTGGGCAGAGCTCAGTAAAACTTTAATCTGCTTGACAACTGATGGGTGGGGCTGGGTTCCCTCCCTGTTGGTTGTTTGGCCTGAGGCAACCCAACACTGGAGCCTACCTGGGCTCTTTCGTGGGGCTAACGGTGGACTCTGGGAGGGCTCATGTCAAGGAGTACTTCCCAGAACTTCTGCTGCCAGTGTCCTTGTCCCCACGGTGAGCCACAGCCACCCCCCACCTCTGCAGGAGACCCTCCAACACTAGCAGGTAGGTTTGGTTCAGTCTCCCCTGGGTTCACTTCTCCTTCCCCTGAGTCCCGATGCGCACACTACTTTTTGTGTGCCCTCCAAGAGTGGAGTCTCTGTTTCCCCAAGTCCTGTCGAAATCCTGCAATCAAATCCCAATAGCCTTCAAAGTCTGATTCTCTAGGAATTCCTCCTCCCGTTGCCGGACGCCCAGGTTGGGAAGCCTAACGTGGGGCTCAGGACCTTCACTCCAGTGGGCGGATTTCTGTGGTATAAGTGTTCTCCAGTCTGTGAGTCACCCACCCAGCAGTTACGGGATTTGATTTTGCTGTGATTGCACCCCTCCTACCGTCTCATTGTGGCTTCTCTTTGTCTTTGGATGTGGGGTATCTTTTTTGGTGAGTTCCAGTGTCCTCCTGTTGATGATCGTCCAGCAGCTAGTTGTGATTCTGGTGTTCTCACAAGAGGTAGTGAGAGCATGTCCTTCTACTCCACCACCTTGGTTCAGGCTCCCCAGGATCCAGATATTTGGAAAGATATGCATTAAGATCTGATGGTTCTGCTGGAGATTGGGCTCTGAGGATTGAAGGCTTCCAATTTTTAATGTGCATAATTAAAATTGTTTTCTGTTTAATTTATAATTAGAAGCTAATCATTTTTTTAATTAAATTACAAAAATTTTTCTAAATTAGCAAGTGGGAAAAAAGCAGAATTTTAAATATTATACAAAGCAGAAGTTCTAAGTTTAACTGCAGTAGAAGCCCCAGAGGTTCCTCTGTAGAACTGGAGGTTTTGTGGGACAATTTGAAAAACTTTATTGAAATCATTGTTTTTGTATTTACAAAAAAAAAGAGAGAAAGGGCGCAGGACACTTACTTCCCCAGTGGACGTTTAAAATTTGATTCATTGATATATTTTTGGCTCACATTTTGCATCAGCTGCTCCCTCTTCCCAAAGCAATAGTATATTGCATAATTAATTCGGTTCAAGCCGTGAGTATACTAAATCTGTTTTGGTTTTTTTTAAATGACCCTACGGTTCTTCTTAATAAAGGTATTGGATTTTTGGGGGGTTTTTTGTTTTGTTTTTGTTTTCTTGGCCGCACCAAACGGCTTGTGGGATCTTAGTTCTCCAACCAGGGATTGAACCTGTGCCTCTTGCAGTGAGTCCTAACCACTGGACTTCCAGGGAATTCCAGGTATTGCATTTTTTTAAAGAAACAAAGTCATAATGAATTAGGAATAGCACAATCAGAATAAATTAGGCTTATCAATATATACAATTCAGTTTTTAAAGCTGAAATTTTGATTAAAAATAGCTAGATATTTAACAACCAATTTGACTTAGCTACTTCCTCCCATGAGTCTCTGAGTAAATATCCAGCCAGATGAAGAAATTCCACAGGAAATGATAATAATAATAGAAATAGCTAATATTATTAAATCCTTAGTATTTGCTAGGAACAAGTTAAGTATGTTTCATGAATCTTCTTTTGTAGTACTCACAAAATTCCCATATATTAGATTGCATCACCCTCATTTCACAGATGACAAACCTAAACTGAGGTTTAGAGACATTAAGCAACATTCCCAACATCACACAGGTTTCAGCCTGGACTCTGAGTTCTTACAAACTCCCTTATATTGTGATAAGAAACACCTTTGCAAAATGTTCCTACATAATTTAGTAAGCCATCAGAGAGTTCAAGAATAAATGTTTATGAAGTTATCAACATCGAGTCCAAGCCAAATGACCTTGTGTCTTTTCTCTTTATCTGTGTTTCATAGGAAAACATACCTCCAATGCTAATTTAAAATAATATTTTAAACAAACTCTTCAACAAGAAAAGTTAGACTTCTGTCTTATTACTGAGAAGAATTGTGACTTTGTCCCTTTAATGTTAAAAAACTCAATTCCTCCGATTTCTTAGCCTTCAATTGTTCCACAATTAAAATTATTTTCACATTGTCTATGAATGGAGATATAATATAGTTGAGTCTATTCAACATAAAGTTTGACCAAGGAGAAAAAAAATGAATGATTCCTTTTCTCTGATAATTTCACATACCCATTTCAGAATTACTGTAATACAATTTCACATTGTAGGTAATATGTGCTGAATTCCAGTTTTTGTTTGTTTGTTTGGTGTTTAGCTTTTGTTTCCCCAACTTAATTCTGAAGTTTCTGTGATCATTTGCTGCTGGTCGCCTGTAGGTGTGACTGTTTGTGGCAGGAAAAAAATTGGTATAAAATGTAATATATTGACTCTAGATATATTATTTATCATTTTTCCTTTCAACCTACTTTGACAGTCTTCTCACTAAAAGGTTATAGGCAGTTTGAGAGTTGCCAGTTGTTTCCTTCTTTATTTATCACTTTGCTGGCCCAAAAAGAGCTCCGCAGGACACATTTTGAAAATAATTGGCCTAACGACTAAAGAAGGATATAATTTAATGTTTGAAACATTATTGAAAGGAGAAGGAGGCATTGCAAACAATGTGCTGGGACAACAATTATAAACTGGGACTCTCTATGGTAATTGGGAAATATGCTTTCTTTATCCAGACTACCTATTAGACTCCTATTTGAAGGTTATTCTTGACTAGATGCCAAGTATGGTAGTCCTTGCAAATCTAATTGGAAAACACTAAAAGTGTGTTACAATGTTTTATATATATGTATACACATATACATATGCATATATATATATATCATGGCTAATATTTGGATAATACATACTTATAATAAATAATTATGCATAATATTCTTTACATATGCATGTTTATGATAAATAAACTCTCATTGTGAGAAGGCATGAGCCATGCTTATTCATATTTATATGTAGTATCTCAGTGTACAATATGTATTTCTTGAAATTTTAATTCAATTCAATTTAATTCAATTCAATAGTTTCTGAACATTTACTACATGAAGCAAATGGGTTATACATGAAGACATAATGACAAGTAGAAAATTAAAGAACTAATAGTCTAGCAAAAAAGAAATGGGTAAATGACTGTGATACAACAGGGAGTTCAGTGCTTTTAGTAGAAATTCATGCAGATAACAGAGAAAAACTTAATTTTAAAAGGGCCTATCATTTCATATTACCAAGATGAAGCTTGAATAAAAACCATAAGCTTAATATATGAAACAAAGTGGAGAAAAGGGAGGGTAATTCTCAGAGAAGTCCAGGTACATGTGCAAAGCTCTGTTTCTAGAGAAGTTGCTTTATGCAAGTTAAAAGAGATGAGACTGAAAAATAGTCAGATATAAAATTACTCTAAATGATATGATCAAAGTTTTGAAACTTATCTGGTATATGATGGGAAATACTGAAACTTTAATTAGACAGTGAAAGATCAGATCAGAATTGTATTCCAATTCTAGGGGTCCAGAGTTGAGGGTATGCCTCTAGGCAGGTATTTGGGCAGGAAAATAGGCGTCAAACATATTTGAGTAACATTTCATAGATAATGCAGAGAATGTCTTTGGATATTGATTGAGTTTGAGATGAGGGGGGTCATTGAAATCTAGGTCCAAATCAACCAAGACCCCAAAGGTAACAAAGGTAACATGAGAGTGGACATGGATGCATCAGAATATATTAGAAAGGATAATGAGGTGTCTGTGGGGAGTATAAGAAAACTACCTAGAAAAATTGAGAATTGTAAGCTTGGAAGTCAGGAGAGATTTCAGGTCAGAAAATACTTCGACAACACACAGATCATCCTTATTTGGTGAAAAAGGAACACATTATGTAGGTTTGATGAATCTTGGTGAAAAATATAGTGAAAAGGAAGAAAAAAAGCTTCAAAAGATAGAAGTCTGGAAAATCCCTAAGATTTAAGAATAAGAATCAATCAATCAATCAATCCAAGAACGGAGATACCCTTTACCAAAAAAAAAAAAAGAAATAATAAAAGGCCATCAAAGATTTAAGAGGAGAAACACAGGGCCATCAAGGGGAGGAAAAGAACCAGTAGTTTCATAAAAGACAAGAGAGGAGAGAGTTCCCAGATTGTAACACATTTAATGAGTATGAGCCAAGAGGAAATTATAAATGTTATACATCACTGGAAATCATCACCACTCTTGTAATAATTGAGAAAGTTTCCCTGGAAGGAGAGAGCAGCATAAATAAAGCAGAAGAACTCTTTGATAGCTACCTGAAAACTAGAGCTCTTTATGACAAAGATTATAGTGGAGGCATTTGTGGCAAGATAGTCTTGGGAACTAACCCAAGGCTTTAAACAGGGTTGGGGAAGAATTCATTAGAGCATGGATTCTAGCTACTAGATGGCCATGTCTGGTAAGCAACTAATGCCAAAATACTGAAAACTGCACGGCACAATAAATATAGGAAAATGTATATATAGTAAACGCATAGCTAATATGTAAATATTATCATATTAATACTATGGTGTTTCTAACCAGGGACAATTTACTCAGCAGTAAATCCAACTAGCCAAACAGTATGCAACTGTTCAACACTGAAAAAAATACATAAGTATTTACTGTCTTTGCCTTTAATAGGAAATCAAGAAAATAGAACCATGGACCCTATACTCTCCAAATTCTACAGAAGTTTTCTATAATACTAGAAATCTTCAACTAGATAGGCATAACAACTTTAAGAGAGTCAGAAAGTGAGAATAAATTTACACAATATATCAGAAGAATTTTATCTTATCCAGGTTGACAAGTCTCCTCTATTAACATAGAGTTCAACATATACTAGGGTCCAGTGGCTATTTACCAAATTAATAAATACACAATAATTAACACAGGGCTACAATTTACTTTAGTGCCCCTGAGACACCAGATTTATATCAGATTTATATTATATTATTTTTAGTATATCTTGGTTCATGGGTTAAACACTGTACTAGACTACCTTTTAAAGATTTTCTGAGCTGATAAATTCTGCACGCATTGTGGTAGAACTAAGGATGGTATCTCAAGTCAAGAATATCACTGAGGTAATTGGTGGAAAATTTCACATCAACCCAGAAGGTGAGCAGGTGTCAAAGCTCTCAAAATTTTGAAGAATTAGTCAGGAAAGGATCAGCAAGTATGTAATTAGAGTCACCATATCCTGTTTAGCTGACATAAATGGTTAGCTCTCTTGCTCTGAATACAAGATCTTATTTATTGAAATTTCCAGAAATTTTAGCAAAGTACGGAAATAGCAAAGGAAAATAGAAAAAAAAAGAAAATTTAAAAAAAGACAGACATAAACACAGCAATTTGAATGTGAAACTTAAAAACTAGCTACACTTCTTAACCCTAGTGATCCAGAGGGGATCTGAAATGGCATGTAAAAGAGCACATGGAAACCTGATGCCGTTACTACAGCTGATTTCGTTTTCCTATGATGGCCACAATAAAACTTCCTTCCCCTTATGTTCTTCGTACAATGTGGCTCCTACACTCCTCCCTTCAGGAGATGGTATATACTTCTACTCCTTGAATCTGGCAGAGGTATGACTATAGTGACACTGAAGTGACACTGAAAATTACAAGGCTAGTTCATAAAAGTTCTGTCCAATTCTTTGGGAAAGCTTGCTTTTAGAACACAATGCTTTGATGTGAGGAAGCTCAAATAGCCCAGGAAAGACCTACATGGAGTAGAAATGAAGCCTCCAGCTCACAGCCCTCACTAAGCTGGAACCAACAGCCGGAATCAACTTGCTAAGTTCACCATTCGGAAAGTGGTACCCAGCCCTTAGTCAAAGTGCCCCCCAGCCCTTAGTCAACGTGCCCTAGCAGATGCTGTGTAGAGTAGGGATGAGGTGTTCCCTCAAGTCTGCCAAAAGTGCAGTTTTATGAACAAATTTAAAGATTGTAATTTGAAGCCACTAAGTTTTGGTGGTGTGTTATGCAGTGATTGATAATCAGAACAATTGCCTAATTTTGTAAGTAAACATATTTAATTTTTTTCTACATGGCAATAAAAATATAATGCTTAACAAATAAATACTTGCCATAAGTATTTAAACCTGTAAAACTAAAATTCTTTTTGTTTCACAGAATGTTAAAGAATGGGTTGATATGTTTAAAAATGATGACGAAGCATTCCAGTTTGATCATTCTGGAATTTATAGCATACCATTTAATTTAAGATACATGATTTTAAAAGAAAACTCTTTTTACTTATTAGCTATAAGGTTAAGTTACTTAAACTCTGTACCCCAGAGATCTCATCTATAAAAAACAATAATAGTGGTAATTATCCACAAGGATTTAAGTCAGTATTTTTGTAGAATTTAACACAGTTCATGACAAACCGAACAATCTATATAACCATTAGTCATTATTGTCATTTACCCCAAATCTGGAGCATGACTTTGTCTCTAGCATGAAACTGTATAGGAATGAGAGAGATGCTTAGTCTGTAATCTGGAGCAGAGAGGAAGGGATACTCAAAGATCCTTTATAAAGTCAATACACTTTGCTTCTCAAGCAGTAACCTCCATCTTTATTTACTTCTCTCAGTACGTCAAGTACTGTTAAACATTCATCATACTGGTTCACTGATTTTAGTCTTATTATATCAGTATTCCCCTTCTCTTGGGATCTCACTGGTACACCAGCTACATAAATTAACTCAAAAATAAATTAAGGGGCTTCCCTGGTGGCGCAGTGGTTGAGAGTCCGCCTGCCGATGCAGGGGACACGGGTTCGTGCCCCGGTCCGGGAAGATCCCACATGCCGCGGAGTGGCTGGGCCTGTGAGCCATGGCCGCTGGGCCTGCGCATCCGGAGCCTGTGCTCCGCAACGGGAGAGGCCACAACAGTGAGAGGCCCGCGTACCGCAAAAAAAAATAAAAAAATAAATTAATACCAAAAATATTTTTTGTCATGATTTCAACTAAGCCTTTCAAAGAAAAGTTCAATGTTCACATCATTAAGGCTTCTCACTGATATTCAACAAAAATAATATGACATATAACTTTAGGTAACCTATGAATGTTTGTCTAGACAATCTCTACATTAGCTTTTTTGTCTGCAAAATTACTCCATTTAGCTGAAAATTTATATTATTTTCTTCACTCAATGCACATCATAACATTTATTCTTTTTTTCCGGCTTATTTTTTTCATGCAAGCCAATTAGACCAGTAATCATTTATGCCAACAGACACAAAAGTGATTTTCAACCATTTAAGAGCTACTGTTATGTTAGTAAAGCTAGCAGGTAAAATATTGGATAAAGTAATTGGTAAAATATAGGATAAGAATTCTTTGAAGTGACTGGAATGCAGTGTAATTTACACTTAGGAGAAGGAATTTCTGTTCTATTCTTTTAAATATTTCAAATAGAGGACCCCCAAACCACAGTTCTCAAATGTTTGAGAAAAAAATTCAAATACCTTGCAACAAATTCTGACAGCATCAGCCATGTTACTAACCCAGAAGGCTGAATGCTTTCCAGAGGAACAGCAAAGACATTAATCAAATAGTTCACTCCTAGGAATTTGACTGCTCTAAAAGAGAATTCATTTTTTTCTTTTTTTTTTTTACTTTTAAGGGATAAATTGATATTTTAGCCTAAGTAGGATATCTGTTAGCCTTATAAGTTTTATTCTTAGGTATGTATATTTATCATCCAGGCAGGTCTAAGGTATGAATTCCAGGCTGACAGCAAGTTAAGATTTATTAGAATTATAAAAAACAAATGCAGAATTGAGTGTAGAAAATAGGTACTCATGCTTTAACTTTTTGTTTCTTTAAAATACATCTTTAACTAATAAATATTGAATATTTGAATTCAGGATTCATTAGCTCCCACCTTCAAACAGCCAAGCATAATCTCCGATAATATTTCAGGGCTCTAAGAGACAAGAGAGTATCCTGTTGACTTGTGTGTCCTCTGACTTAGGGCTGCATGTTTACATGTGAATTTAAGGAAATGCTGGAGTCATTTCTTGGGGTTTCCCAGTATATGTTGGTAACTGAAATTTGTTATGCTTTACACACAGAAAAAAAATAAAATAATCAGAGTCAAATGGGCTGTTGCTTCATGACATACTTTCTACTTTGTAAATGATGTAATTATGCATTATGACCAAAAATTTACCCATACTGTCTCAAAATGGTTTTGAACATAAATATTTTTCAATACCAATCTAGTGAAGTTTCCTATTTTCACTGAGTATGTGTTCAAAATACTTGAACAGGATCCCACTGGGGTTAGAGAGGTGGAAGTGAAGAAGAAAAGATGGGAGTATGCTTACCGGAGTCATCAACTCAGGTATGGCAGCTTGATAGGTGAGTGGGCGACAATCACGAGTGTTTGGCACAAGGACACAAGGAAGAAACATTGGACCCAGGTCATCTCCATCTAGAACATCCACTGTGAGGGTGGTGGTAGTGGTTCGCCGTTCATTCAGGTTTTGTGCACGGTCCTGTGAGAGAGGAAAAAAGAAAAAGAACACAAGATGGATGCAATGATCCCTCTAGCTTGGCTAGACTGTAGACAGGTTTCGTCCAGAGTGTAGGCATCTGACCTCACTTTTCTCAGAGCATTTACTTTAGAAAATTTCCAATTGTAAATACTTTCTCCACAGCTCTGAGATGTCAACCTTCTACCAGCTCAAACTTTTGCCAGTTTTATAACCCACGACTCTTTCTCCAGGACCTAGGAATCATCCTATTGAAATGTAATAATTAATCAAGGAAGATAGAGCTTCTATCTCCCAGTGCCTGTGGGAGGGTAGTAGCCTAACTTCCACTGAAGGCTTTCTCCAAGTTGTGAAACTATCTCCCATCATGAGGATACAGGAATGTTTACTTTTCTTTGAGAAGGCCAGTTAACAAACAAAGATGACTCTTGATTCCTTCACTCCTTCCCCTACCCCAGCATTTTTTTTTTTTGATAATGCTTCAAGAAATTTAAGTCTATGAGATAAATATTGGTTATTTGGGAAAAAAAAAAGAAAGAAAGAAAAAAAAATGAAGGGGGTAAATAAAAGAAAGAAAACCCACCAGATCTGCTATACTCTTATTGGAGAAATGCTTTTGTTTGTCTCACATAAGATTGCCTATGACGAAGTATTTTGAGAGCCTTCCTTGTCTCCATGTAGCCTGCTGGCATCACTAAAATAACTTGTTTCCAAGTTTCTAAATGAGAATTGTTTTATTTCTTCATACTTTGGGACTCTAAAAAGCTACAATTTCTGAGAGGAGTGTCCTTGTAACAGTAAAGGGAATTATGTTCCCACTTTTTCTCTTATCCACTAGCCACAATATTGCCAACAGAGAACAGCTTTTTATTTTTTCCTGCTTTTTTGTTTTGTTTTCTTTTTCTATTTTTACTGGTTGTAAAGAAGTGTTCTAAGGCAAGATCTCAGAAACCAAAAATCTCTATTGATGGAATTTTGCAAGTGCAACCTTCCTGTAATGCAATAACTATGTGACTCTGAAACCAAGCAGGACCCTATAGGGCCCTCCTAGGTACAAATCCTTTCTGTGTTCCACATTTCTTGTTTGTAGGTTTCATCCAGTGTCCTTGACCTTCACTTAGTTCCAAAGGGAAGATTTAAACAGTTGCTAACCAGGAAAGTGAGGGAATGCAGAAACAAAGGAGGAGCAATCAAGACACAATCCTGTGAGCAGAAGCAAGAAGAACTACAATCCTGCAGCCTGTGGAAAACTAACCACATTCACAGAAAGATAGACAAGACGAAAAGGCAGAGGGCTATGTACCAGATGAAGGAACAAGATGAAACCCCAGAAAAACAACTAAATGAAGTGGAGATAGGCAACCTCCCAGAAAGAGAATTCAGAATAATGATAGTGAAGATGATCAAGGACCTTGGAAAAACAATGGAGGCAGAGATCGAGAAGATGCAAAAAATGTTTAACAAAGGTCTAGAACAATTAAAGGACAAACTGAGATGAACAACACAATAACTGAAATGAAAAATACACTAGAAGGAATCAAGAGCACAATAACTGAGGCAGAAGAACAGATAACTGATCTGGAAGACAGAATGGTGGAATTCACTGCTGTGGAACAGAATAAAGAAAAAGAATGAAAAGAAATGAAGACAGCCTAAGAGACCTCTGGGACAACATTAAATGCAACAACATTCGCATTATAGGGGTCCCAGAAGGAGAAGAGAGAGAGAGAAAGGACCTGAGAATATATTGGAAGAGATTATAGTCGAAAACTTCCCTAACATGGGAAAGGAAACAGCCACCCAAGTCGAGGAAGCACAGTGAGTCCCATACAGGATAAACCCAAGGAGAAACATGCCAAGACACGTAATAATCAAATTGGCAAAAATTAAAGACAAAGAAAAATTATTGAAAGCAGCAAGGGAAAAACGACAAATAACATACAAGGGAACTCCCATAAGGTTAACAGCTGATTTCTCAGCAGAAACTCTACAAGCCAGTAAGGAGTGGCATGATATACTTAAAGTGATGAAAGGGAAGAACCTACAATGAAGATTACTCTACCCAGCAAGGATCTCATTCAGATTCGATGGAGAAATCAAAAGCTTTACAGACAAGCAAAAGCTAAGAGAATTCAGCACCACCAAACCAGCTCTACAGAAAATGCTAAAGGAACTTCTCTAAGTGGAAAACACAAGAGAAGAAAAGGACCTACAAAAACAAACCCAAAACAATTCAGAAAATGGTCATAGGAACATACATATCGATAATTACCTTAAACGTGATGGGTTAAATGCTCCAACCGAAAGACACAGGCTTGCTGAATGGAGACAAAAACAAGACCCATATATATGCTGTCTACAAGAGACCATACAGACTGAAAGTGAGGGGATGGAAAAAGATATTCCATGCAAATGGAAATCAAATGAAAGCTGGAGTAGCAATACTCATATCAGATAAAAAGATTTTAAAATAAAGAATGTTACAAGACACAAGGAAGGACACTAGGTAATGATCAAGGGATCAATCCAAGAAGAAGATTACAACTATAAATATATATGCACCCAACAAAGGAGCACCTCAATACATAAGGCAACTGCTAACAGCTGTAAAAGAGGAAATCGACAGTAACACAATAATACTGGGGGACTTTAACACATCACTTATAACAATGGACAGATCATCCAAAATGAAAATAAATAAGGAAACAGAAGCTTTAATTGACAAAATAGATCAGATAGATTTAATTGATATTTATAGGACATTCCATCCAAAAACAGCAGATTACACTTTCTTCTCAAGTGCACACAGAACATTCTCCAGGATAGATCACATCTTGGGTCACAAATCAAGCCTCAGTAAGTTTAAGAAAATAAATTCATATGATAAATAAATGCATATCAAGCATCTTTTCTGACCCCGACACTATGAGATTAGAAATGAATTACGGGGAAAAAACATAAAAAACGCAAACACATGGAGGCTAAACAATACGTTACTAAATAACCAAGAGATCACTGAAGAAATCAAAGAGGAAATCCAAAAATACCTAGAGACAAATGACAATGAAAACATGATGATCCAAAGCCTGTTGGATGCAGCAAAAGCAGTTCTAAGAAGGACGTTTATAGCTATACAAGTGTATCTCAAGAAACAAGAAAAATCTCAAAAAATCAATCTAACCTTACACCTAAAGGAACTAGAGAAAGAAGAACAAACAAAACCCAAAGTTAGCAGAAGGAAAGAAATCATAAAGATCAGAGCAGAAATATATGAAATAGAAACAAAGAAACCAATAGCAAAGATCAATAAAACTAAAAGCTGGTTCTTTGAGAAGATAAACAAAACTGATAAACCATTAGCCAGACTCATCAAGAAAAAGAGGGAGGGGACTCAAATCAATAAAATTAGAAATGAAAAAGGAGAAGTTACAACAGACACCGCAGAAATACAAAGCATGCTAAGAGACTACTACAAGTAACTCTATGCCAATAAAATGGGCAACCTGGAAGAAATGGACAAATTCTGAGAAAGGGATAACCTTCCAAGACTGAACCAGGAAGAAATAGAAAATATGAACAGACCAATCACAAGGAATGAAATTGAAACTGTGATTAAAAATCTTCCAACAAACCAAAGCCCAGGACCAGATGGCTTCACAGGTGAATTCTATCAAACACTTAGAGAAAAGCTAACACCCATCCTTCTCAAACTCTTCCAAAAAACTGCAGAGGAAGGAACACTCCCAAACTCATTCTATGAGGCCACCATCACCCTGATACCAAACCCAGACAAAGATACTACAAAAACAGAAAATTACAGACCAATATCACTGATGAATATAGATGCAAAACTCCTCAACAAAATACTAGCAAACAGAATCCAACCACATATTAAAAGGATCATACACCATGATCAAGTGGGATTTATCCCAGGGATGCGAGGATTCTTCAATATACACAAATCAATGTGATATACCATATTAACAAACTGAAGAAGAAAAACCATACAATCATCTCAATAGATGCAGAAAAAGCTTTTGACAAAATTCAACACCCATTTATGATAAAAAATCTCCAGAAAGTGGGCACAGAGGGAACCTACCTCAACATAATAAAGGACATATATGACAAACCCACAGCAAACATCATTCTCAATGGTGAAAAACTGAAACCATTTCCTCTAAGATCAGGAACAAGACAACAATGTTCACTCTCACCACTATTATTCAACATAGATTTGGAAGCCCTAGCCTCGGCAATCAGAGAAGAAAAAGAAATAAAAAGAATACAAATTGGAAAAGAAGAAGTAAAACTGTCACTGTTTGCTGATGACATGGTACTATCCATAGAAAATCCTAAAGATGCCACCAGAAAACTAGTAGAGCTAATCAATGAATTTGGTAAAGTCGCAAGATACAAAATTGATGCACAGAAATCTCTTGCATTCCTCTACACTTATGATGAAAAATCTGAAAGAGAAATTTAAGAAACACTCCCATTTACCATTGCAAGAAAAAGAATAAAATACCTAGGAATAAACCTACCTAGGGAGACAAAAAGACCTGTATGCAGAAAACTATAAGACACTGATGAAAGAAATTAAAGATGATACCAACAGATGTAGAGAAATACACCATGTTCTTCGATTGGAAGAATCAATATTGTGAAAATGACTAAACTACCCAAAGCAATCTACAGATTCAATGCAATCCCTATCAAATTACCAATGGCATTTTTTACGTAACTAGAAAAAAAATCTTAAAATTTGTATGGAGACACAAAAGACCCCGAATAGCCAAAGCAGTCTTGAGGGAAAAAAACGGAGCTGGAGGAATCAGACTCCCTGACTACAGACTATACTACAAAGCTACAGTAATCAAGACAATATGGTACTGGCACAAAAACAGAAACATAGATCAATGGGACAAGAAAGAAAACCCAGAGGTAAACCCACACACTTACGGTCAACTAATCTATGACAAAGGAGGCAAGGATATATAATGGAGAATAGAGAGTGTCTTCAATTAGTGGTGCTGGGAAAACTGGACATCTACATGTGAAAGAATGAAATTAGAACACTCCTTAACACCATACACAAAAATAAACTCAAAATGGATTCAAGACTTAAATGTAAGGCCAGGCACTATAAAACTCTTAGAGGAAAACATAGGAAGAACACTCTTTGACATAAATCACAGCAAGATCTTTTTTGATTCACCTCCTAGAGTAATGGAAATAAAAACAAAAATAAACAAATGGGACCCACTGAAAATTAAAAGCTTTTGCACAGCAAAGGAAACCATAAGCAAGATGAAAAGACAACCCTCAGAATGGGAGAAAATATTTGCAAACGAATCAAGGGACAAAGGATTAATATCCAAAATATATAAACAGCTCATGCAGCTCAATAAGAAGAAAATAAACAACACAATCCAAAAATGGACAGAAGACCTAAATAGACATTTCTCCAAAGAAGACATACAGGTGGCCAAGAATCACGTGAAAAGCTGCTCAACATCACTAATTATTAGAGAAATGCAAATCAAAACTACAATGAGGTATCACCTCACACCAGTTAGAATGGGATTCATCAGAAAATCTACAAACAACAAATGCTGGTGAGGGTGTGGAGAAAAGGGAACCCTCTTGCGTTGTTGGTGGGAATGTAAATTGATACAGCCGCTATGGAGAACAATATGGAGGTTCCTTAAAAAACTAAAAAGAGAATTACCATATGATCCAGCAATCCCACTACTGGGCGTATACCCAAAGAAAACCACAATTCAAAAAGACACATGCACCCCAACGTTCATTGCAGCACTATTTGCAATAGCCAGGTCATGGAAGCAACCTAAATGCCCATCAACTGACAAATGGATAAAGAAGATGTGGTACATACATACAATGGAGTGTTACTCAGCCATAAAAAGGAACAAAATTGGGTCATTTGTTGAGACGTGGATAGATCTAGAGACTGTCATACAGAGTGAAGTAAGTCAGAAGGAGAAAAACAAATATCGTGTATTAACGCATGTATGTGGAACCTAGAAAAATGGTACAGATGAACTGGTTTGCAGGGCAGAAGTTGAGACACAGATGTAGAGAACAAATGTATGGACACCAAAGGGGGAAAGCCATGGTGGGGGTGGGGATGGTGTTGTGATGAATTGGGCGATTGGGATTGACATGTATACACTAATGTGTATAAAATTGATGACTAATAAGAACCTCCTGTATAAAAAAATAAATAAAATTCAAAAATTAAAAAAAGAAAAAAAAGTCAGTAAAAATTGGCTTGATGAATAAATAAAAATATAGAAAAAAAGAAACAATCCTGTAGTGATAAAGCAGGACACTGGTTCCTGCTCAAGGAATATATGTAACCATATATTTGAGTTCTTCTGCAGGAACTAAGGCCCCCACCCAGGTGGAGAATGGTAACTTCAGGGTGAGTATAAGATTCCTGAAACACTGCCCTGTTACCTCACCACCAACCAATCAGAAGGAAGTCTGAACACAGTGGAAGATAACAAAGACTCTGACTCCCCCCTCCCCAAACGATTAATGTGATTAACTTCCCCTTTCCCCCTTTAAAAACTTTCATGGTCAAGCAGAACCTTTAGATTTGGTTCTCGGACCCGAGTCCACCTTCTCCAGGTTGCCAGCCTCCTGAATAAAGCAACCTTTCCTTTTCAACCAACAACTGTCTCTTGAGTATTAGCTTTCAAGTGGCAAGCAGCAGAACCTGAGTTTGGGAACAACTCTAGTATTCTTTGATGTTTAGATCCATTATAAGACAGACTGTGGTCAAAACATGGGAAAAAAGTTTAAATTTCCCAAGTGTGGGGATTCACTAGACCCTCAGAGTTCATATACAAATTATTTTAAATTAAAGACATTAGAGATTGAACATACACAAAAAGGAGCCTTTTCAGAGTTTTCCTTATCTTATTAAAGGCAGAAACTTTCTCAAGTGAAGCTGCCATAAATCTCTTCCTTGGGAGAGTTTTATAGAGAAAAGGAGAAAAAAAAGAAGAAGAAAAACACTAGCATCTACATAAACACACATTACCACAAACTTTGTCTCCTGTTTACCCTCCCTAGAAACCTGCTCCTTGTTCCCAAAGAAGTATTTTCTCCCTCCTCACGCATGAAGTGAGGTACATAAAACCTCATCTCTAGCTGCTCAGGGAGCAACTTCTTTTGTTTGCGCTCATACGCATATACTTTATTCTTTCTAAAATACTTAGTGAAATATTTTATTCTTTCTACTGTTAAAAACTGTTTTGGGGGTTTTTGTTTTGTTTTGTTTTTTGTTCAGTTTAATTTGAAAGTCGCCAATTAGTAAATCTAAGAGGGCAGAGAAAAACATTTTTCCTTCTCAAGAAGGGAATAAACATGATCAAGATTACACTGATAATTATGATTGGTTAAACTTTATTTTATTTTATTCTATTCTATTTTACTTTATTATTTATTTATTTATTTTTGGCCTCAATGCACAGCTTGTGGGATCTTAGTTCCCTGACCAGGGATTGATCCCGGGCTCTGGGCAGTGAGAGCACAGAGTCTTAACCCCTGGACTACCAGGGAATTCCCCTGATTGGTTAAATTTATGGGGTATAAAGATTTTTTCTTAAAGTCCTTCTTTAATTGTTCTAAATTTTCCATGTCTGTTTATTATATCTAGTACAGTTGAAAGTATAATAGGAGTAGCAAATGACACATGAGACAACTTTGGTGGTCCACAAATAAATTTTTTTAATTATATTTTAAATGTATGAATTGAGTATATATAGAAGACTCTTAATTTAACATAAATTATTTAGAAAACACAACTGGTTCATCAAACCTACTATTTTTTTTTTTTTTTTTTTTGCTGTACGCAGGCCTCTCACTGTTGTGGCCTCTCCCATTGCGCAGCACAGGTTCCAGACGCACGGGTTCCAGACGCGCAGGCTCAGCGGCCATGGCTCACAGGCCCAGCCGCTCTCCGGCATGTGGGATCTTCCCGGACCATGTCACGAACCCATGTCCCCTGCATCGGCAGGCGGACTCTCAACCACTGCACCACTAGGGAATCCCAAACCTACTATTTTAAGATTATGATTGTGTAGGGGAGCAGAATTTACCACCCCCAAATATGTCTCTTTGGCATAGGATTATTTCAGGCTGATTATTTTTAAGAAACTGCAGACACAGAAGTTTTGAAAACTGGGTAAAAGTTACCCCTTTGTATGAGTCATTTACGTGTACTAGGGAAATCTCCATTTGTAAAGGTGTCTCTCTGGCTGTACCAGAAAGAGGGAGATGAACTTATCTCTAGAAACTTATCATGCAGATGGCAACAATTTAAATCTGCATATCAACTTTACCCTTGTTTACTGAGCTCTTTCAGGTAACCTCCCATAACTGACCTTCTACCCTCAACATCTTCTTTTGTGTTTAGCTGAAGATGGTAATTAAGGTGAGGGCTTCTGCCATTCTGGAGTAGAGTTACCCTATTTTCCTGAGTTTCTCCCATGTATACAGAAGGTATATATGTGACGAAACTTTCATTTGTGTTTCTTCTGTTAATCTGTTTTATATCAATGTGATTATTAGATCAGCCAAAGAATCTAGAAGGGTAGAATGGAAAAATTTCCCACCCCTACAACTGCTTAGGATGTACTTTTTAAAAAAGACTGCATCAATCTAAAGTTTAAGAAAAATATTGAATGAATACCATTTTATGTGATATTGGATGTGTTACTGGCAGAATGGCGATTTCCTCAGTTCTTGCCCTTCTCAAGAGAAATAATTCAGTCTAGAGGCATAGAGCAGTTTTAAATAGCAAGAGTTTTATTAAGCAGAGTGAAAGTACACTCCTGAGAAAGGATGAGAGTGGGCTGTCTGGAAACCAGAAGTAGTCTCGCAATGGGGCAGGGTTAGGATTTTTAGAGTGGTGGTCCCTCCTTGTGTCCTGCATCATTTAACTGACAAGTTGATTGACAGCTTTAAGTTATATAACTTTTCTCCTAGTGTGCAGGTGCTTACCAATAAGCACCGAAGCAAAACCCACGTGGGTGGGGGGGAGGCAAAAACCGCAATACTAATTTATTAGAAATATGGCACAATGAACCCTGGATTACCTTGAGTCACCTTTTAGGTCTTGGTGCACCTGTGCCAACCTGTGCTGGCAGGTTTACCTTGCTTGGTCCTGATATGGCTGGAAACTTAGCAGTGGTCCTTGACTAGAAGAGGGAAGATCTCTGGGCATGCTCTGATTACCAGTGTCCACATAGGGAGGGAAAGATGACCCCATCCAGGATGGGATGGGACCCACTCAAGTCTGACTACCTAACTAACAGATGTGGCAAAAAAGTTTGTAATATCCCAGAAGCAGTATTTCTATACTTGCATGTCACTCAACCTTACCTCTCATATGTTACAGCCAAGTCACTGTAATAGACAAAGTATAATGTTTTCTATCCTAAGTCTTTCAGTTTGGCAGCAACAAATCTATTACTATTCTCTGCTTCTTTGGGTTATTGTTGCCACTCCATAACATGGATACAACTGCATTAGAGAGGGTGCATATTTACCAAAATACACAATATAGGCTTTTGTCTTACACTGGGAAAAGAAATTGCTTACAAAGTGTTGAGCTATAAAATCTCGATTTTTAAGTGGAAACTAAAAAAAAAGAAAAAGATCAGATAACCTACTGTAGAGGGAAAAAAATAATTTTCCTCTACCCTTTTAGGTTCTTAGATAAAACCCCTCAGTAGTAAAAGACAGATTAACAGGAGTAAAACAAACAGTTTAATAACATGTATACTTCCTGTATACAGGGGAGATGACCAGGAAAACTGAGTAACTCCCCAAAATGGCCCAAGTCACCACCTTGAATACCATCTTCAGCTAAAGACAAAAGATGTTGGGAGGGGAAAGCCAAATTTTCAGTGGAAGCACAGTAAACAAAAGGTATGTTTGTTATGCAGATTTAAATCTAAGCCTTCTCCACTGATAAGAGTTTCTAGAGATTTAGAGTCATCCTTGTCTTCCTGGTACAGACCGAAAGACACCTTTATAATTGGAGATTTCCCTTGTAAATGTAAATTGCTTCTACTGGTTTTCAGAGCTTCTTTTCTGTCTGCTAGGTTTTTTTTTTGTTTGTTTTTTTTGTTTTTTATTACTTAGCCTAAAATAATTCTTATGCTTGCTGAAATAAAATTCATAATTTATGGCAAGATGAGAAAATTCCCTCCCCTTTAGTGTGTATTGCACATCTGCATTATTCAGACCTCCTTAGGAAAAAATATTCCTTCTAATCCCATCAATGGTCACAACTCCTTAGGAGATAACCTTCCTTCTTAATCTTGTAAGGAGTCATGATGACCCATGACCCACTACTCTTTGTACCTATAGATCTAGGTTGTGTAAACTGTGTAAAATATGTCATTTAATGTACAGCCCTCTGTCTCAAAAACCTATATAACTGTGCTTTGACCTCTAATGGGCAGAACAGTTCTGCAAGCTCTCTGAGAGGTTGTTCCTGAGTTATAATCCTCAGTTTGGCTCAAATAAAATTTTCCATAACTTTCTTAGATCACTTTATTCATTTTTTTGTCAGCATGCTAAAGAGGCATATTTTAGAGTGACACATTCTGCTTCCCTTTACTACTACTAGGAGCAGAGATATAGTAACAAAAACTACCAACATGTTTTATGTGTACATGGAGATTCCCCAGAATTTGCCACCAATAAATATAAAATGTTATAATGAAATATGAAAATAGGCCTCATGCACATTCCTAACTTGCAAGCCTCTGGAAGGTGTTGTTAATCCATGATGCTCTTTTTCCAGTTCAGAACCAAATTTGATCTTAAAATACTGTCTAAAGCAAAGCCCCTGACAATTAAGATAAAAACCGAAAAGAAAGGAATATTTTACTCTTTCTAGTATAATGCTGCTGCTCACAACTCTTCTGAATAAAGGAAATAACATTCTAAATTGGGAGTGGTATAAATAAAACATAATTATTTACATAAATATTTTATATGATTTCATTAAATTTACATTTGCATTCATTGTTATGTGAAAATCCAGTACATATTAAAAACTAATCCCCAAAATCCTTCCTTCTCCTCTTCTATTTTCCTTCATTTCTTTTCTATCATTTTAAAAATAAGGTAACACTTTAAAATTTTAGACATTTAAAAATAAGATATTGGGCTTCCCTGGTGGCGCAGTGGTTGAGAGTCAGCCTGCCAATGCAGGGGACACGGGTTCGTGCCCTGGTCTGGGAAGATCCCACATGCCGCGGAGCGGCTGGGCCCGTGAGCCATGGCCGCTGAGCCTGCGCGACCGGACCCTGTGCTCCGCAATGGGAGAGGCCACAACAGTGAAAGGCCCGCGTACCGCAAAAAATAAAATAAAAAAAAAATAAGATATCATTAATTTAGGAAACTGTGACTGTAACTGGCAAGCAAGAATGTATCTCTTTCAAAGTTAACCAAGTTTGACTGTTTCATTTGTATTTTCTCAATGTGCGTTATTATTTCACATATCATTTATATATTTGCTAACATTAAACATTTAATTATATGAAACCTTTATTTAGCTTCCATAACCATTGTGAGTATAGTTATGCAAGTAATTGCAGGTGATACAAAGAATAATCCAGTATAAAAACTGACATGCAGGAATTTAAAAGCAGAGAGATAACTACAACGTAGACTCAAAGAGCCACAAAGAATATTCATCAGAGTGTGAGATTTGACCTAGCTGAAACATTCTCTCAACGCCTCATAAGGAAGTGGTATTGACCTTGTCACTGAATCACTGAATACTTAGCAACTTTATTCAAAGCCTCCAATCATCTGGTCTCATAACATCACAATATAATATTATAACATGATATCTGACATATCAAAGACATGCATTTTTAAAATTAATTATTTAATAAATAAGTAGAAAATTTCATCAATATATTGTAAGGAAGAACTATTCTTTAATTTGTTTCAGAAAAGGAGATCTGTGCCTAGTAGAATTTCAAAGAAAGTCACTTTTATAAATAGCTCAGAGACAACTAACTCATTGTCACAATCCACTTTTTACAAAGCACATTTTTATTAAACTGCAAATATTTCAACTATGAAAATGTTAGAGAAATAAAACACCTCTAACCATCAAATGATAAGTAAGACTTCAATTCCTTCATCTCAATAGAAAGGCTTTCTTGCTATAAAATAGTTTAATTGCACACTATTCTTTGATCAAACTAGAGATAAATGCTAATTTTTAATTCACCTAGTATCTGCTCTATATTTAGAACTGTATTAAGTCAAATATTGATTATGTGGAGTGGAGCCAGGAAAAATCTGGACTCTAACAAATACTGTGAAATTATATGAAACCTGGTTTTAAAAATGAGTATGAGACAAAAATGCTGATGTTCAGATTTATTTTTGAGGCAATGTCATAGGAGCCTTGGAATAAAGAGACTTCTAACACTTACATACTTAGTATTCAAGTAGTTTGTAGTTGACAAAATGGCTAAAGGCACCTACCAGACTCACTCATAGATACATATATTAAGTACTCTTTCATTACCTTATCTGGTATTTGCAGTAGAGAAAGCAAAAAAAAAAAAGGCAACATAATTAGAGTTGCCTTGAGTCTTTTGACTCTAACTCAGTTACCTAAGACCTTGGAGGAATCTGTCATGCTTCTGTTCACCAATGGAAGATGGTCTATCACCAACTGAAATTTTAAAACTTACCCTAGTAACTTGATTCTGTTAGATTTCTTTATTCAAAAAAGAAAATAACAGCAACAAGTTTGCCTGGGTCTAAATCACTTTAGAAGTGTGTTCCTTTTTTCTTGAAAGTGTCTTTTTTGTTTAACTAATTTTCCTTAGCTTTTATGCATACTAGTAAACAGAATACTATCATTTTGCTTACTTATAAAATTTTCAAGCAATATCTTCATTACTTGAAAATTTTATAAATAGTTCTTAAACCATCAACAACTATCCTCCTATTTCAGTCTTACTCTCCAGAATATGCCCAAGAAACTGGCAAAACTAAAAACAATGGTTGTAATATTAGCACTTATTCCACATATCAGTAGGAGGTAGACATGAGGAAAGGTCAGGATAGGGGTTATTCTGAAAAGTGGTTTATATAGTTTGAAATATAAAAGTATAGAAATTAATTTTTATATCCAAACCTATATAATTGCAATGTTTTGAAGAAGAGCAGAATATGCCACCCCAAAATATGCTACATTGGCATATTGAGTATTTTACATTAAAGTTTCTTAAGAAACAGCCAGTGCAAGGAGGACATTTTGATCATCTTTTGTCCCCCTGAAAGCAGGACATAGATCTTCCATATGAAAAGAACCGTCCCTGTACCAGGAGAATAGAGGGCATCATTATCACCAGAAATAGGGAACTTAGGGCCAAGAGGCTGTGTAAAAGTACCATGGTCCTTTCTAATGTGACACCCTGAGCCCAAACCTCTTTGCCTTGCAAATTCTTCAGAAATTTGTAGTTTCCTTGTCTAAAAGACAGCCTGCTTTGGTCACTTCTTTCAGTCTCATATTTTTTTATGGAGCTCCTACACATACATTATTAAATTTGTTTTTCTCTTGTTAATCTGTGTTATGTTAATTTAATTTTTAGGCCAGCCAAAGAACTGTAAAAAATTCAACAAACTTCAGTTAAACAGAGTCAGGAGACCAGAAGGGGGAGCCCTCACACTTTGCAAGGACAGCATAGCTCAACAAGAAGAAGAATGCCTCCTCTTCCATCCTTACAACAGCTCAGCTAATGAAAAGCCATGGTCTCTTTGTTTACTATAGCTCTCCCAACTTCTTATCTCCCCCTCTCTCTCCTTCCCTTGTTTTGTAGGGACTTGCACATGGCTCACCGTGGTTGTAGACCCCAAATTGCAATTCCCTTCTTATCCCAAATAAACCCATTTTTGCTGGAGAAATAACGGGCAGTCTATTTATTTTAGGTCAACAGAACCTGGAAGGGAAGAAGGAAAAAGTTTTTCATCCCTACAGTTTACACACTTTTTTTGCATACTCGAGTCCATTAAGAGAAAAGAGAGAGCTGAGAAAGATATAGTATCATATATTTTTTAAATACAGTATCTTGTTATGAAAGATAGTTATGTCCCTTCTCTAGATTTTTGATGTATGTGAAAATATGGAATAGCACTGCTAATTGACAGAATAATTCAAAAAGTATTCTTGCTATGAGTCTTAATGAAATGTAAATCTTTTCTTTCTGACAATTATTTAAGGGCTCTTGAGTAGTTAAGAGCCCTTAGGATTTCCCTCAGGATAACCATAATACAGAAAGAGTTGGCTTGAAGATATCGATGTATAGAGATGGGTTTGATTTTTTTATGATTTAGGGTAACATCAAAATTGGAGTTTGTGGTGACAGAATGTATCAGAAGTTTCAACAAAAGGAAACCCCTGACTTTTGTACTTCTTTGAACTTCCTTTCCTAGATTTTTTTCTCCTTTTTTCTGGAATTTCATTGCCTCATTGGCTATTCATATTTTTTAAAAAACGGTGTGGGTAATACTGTTGCAAAAATTCTAAAGAAAATAAGTGACAAGTTTTCTAATGTGGGTCACCCAAAACTCTTGCAATTTATTTAAGAATCATAACATGTTCACATGGATAAAAAATCATAACATGCTCACAACTACAAGAAATTTGAATGATTCCTTTTGCAAATCAATCAAATCTTTGTACTCTAAGCAAAGCCAGGCCAAATCTGAGTAATGTTCAGTAATTTATCATCAGACCTCTAGCTTCTTAGAAACCATCTACTTTAAAGTCCAAATTGATTGCTCATATTTCAGCTCTTCTTATGACTCCAAGATAATAAGTAGGTTTTTAATTGACATAGTTTACATTGTACATTGGTTTACATACCATCAATAAAATAATAATAACTACAAAGAATATAAAATAATAATTAAAAGATATTTTAATATATGGGTATCATTATTCTATATAAATATAAGAATATAAATTGTATAGATATTGATATATATGAGTAAGTAAATGTTTAACAGCCAACTGAGACAAGCAGTCCCGACTGAGGCTTGAGATAGATGGGTCCCAGGTAAGACATTTACAACTAGCCTCCTGTTTATACTTTGAGATAGAAATAACAACAGGAACAGGATGAATAGCTAGACTTTGTCTCCTGTGGACACTGTAAGATAACAGTAATGGCAGGGGAGGGAGGGGCTAAGTCTTCCTGGGGTAAAAGATAAGGAGGTCACAACTCCCTTATTCTTGGGGTCAGGGAAACCTCCCAAATTACACTTGCACAGAAAGTTTCCTCAGGAAACGGGGTGCCAGACAACAGTAAGTTTTGCTAACTTCCCTGAGCCCCTCACACTGAAATCCATCTTGGCTAAAGAGGGCGAAGGCACATGGGGAGGGCCCTGAGACAAATCAGATAGGGGTAAAAAGCAAGACGACTGGTCAGAGGAAAACAAAGACCTGGAAGCCTGCCCCCTTATAAATGATTTAAACTTCCTGAAGATGTGACTCTTACTGAGCCTGCCCATGTGTCTATCCACAATATTCCTCTCTTGTCCTCCAAAGGGGACAAAAGCCAGGGCAGTGTTGCAGCCAGGGTTGAATCCCTGGTTGGGGAACTGAGACCCCGTGTCAAGCTGCCGCAGCCATGGCTACACCACAGGGCCCCCAAGAACGTGACTTGGAGCATTTGTCACTTTCCATACTGTAAATATCTCCCACCATGGCCACAAATGAGGTCACTGTACTTGGAGTTGGAAAGAGATGTCCAAAATTGGCCCTCAAAGCAAGCGTGAGCCATCTTTTCAGCTCCAATAAGCCACTGTCTTAAGTAAGTTATATATCTAAAATGTAGAGGAAATAGGCATTTTTCTTTATAACTTGTGGGAATGTGATGTGCTGCAACAATTTGGAAGATAATATGGCATTACCTACTAAGATGAAAAGTATATGTATATGTATGTATGTATATACATATATATACATGAATATATACAATTTTTCTCATACTAACTTTATCTTTTAATTATCTATTCATGAACAAGTAAGTACTGGTACTTAAGAGGTTTATGTAATACTGTAATGATATCAGAATATATTCCAAGCATTAGTTTAAGCACATTTTTGTTTGCTAACTTGCTAATCCTCACAAGAACCCTATGTGGTATATATCATTAATATCCCCATTTTACTACTTAGAAAACTGACATACAGAGTATACCAAAAGTCACACGCTAGGAAATGGCAGAACTAGGATTTGAATTTGGGCAATGTGGTTCTAGAATTCATGCTTTTACCACTATACTATACTCCCTGCCTCTCAGGAGAATCATGAGATTAGCTATCAGTTCTGTGCCAAAAACCAAAAATAAACAAAAAAACCTTAAGTATAGTTGAATAAATTGTGATATATCCTAATTTTAGTATATTATATAACTTTTAAAAGGATATAATCTGAAAACTTTTAAAAACACTAAAAATCTTATAACTTCCTATATTTAGCATTCACATTTTGTATCGCATAATTTACATTTGTATTAAAATTACTATTACAGATAAATTCATGTCTTCATTCAATTTCTCACCAATTCCATTCCTTCCTTTCGAGGATCCATGTATATCCTCTTATTTCATAATTTTATCCTTGAAATGCTAAAATCTTATCAGTCTTTCCCCAGTTATGAGTAGTCTAGCAAATTGGATTTGAATTGTCCCAGATGTCTTTATAAATAGTTTAAAGTAGATGACAAGTCAGAAGATTTATTTTATTTTATATTTCTTTAAAAAAAAACACCTCATTTTAAATAGCACAATAAAAATTAGCTTTCAAATCCATTCCATAGCAATCTGACTTTTCTGTAAATTTTATTAGAGATTCTGAGTCAGAAAGGAAAATTGCACCTTTTCTCCACATTTTCATTTACACAGGAAAAAAAGGGGTTCAGCGTTTTTGAGGAATGATGAGGGGCCCTCTTTAAGAGGTTTTACTTTTTCCTACATCTATAGTTTCTACTCTAGTCTCTGCTACTGAGCCCTAAGACAACCCACATTGAATTGGAAAAAAAGAAACAAAACAAGTATTTTGAATGAAAGTCTAGAAATCTGTCTTCAAAAAACTAGATTTCTATCTATACCTACCCACACACATATACTATATATGTAAACATGCATGCCCTTTCTGCTGAAATATCTCTAAAAAAGACAAAACATGGCCACTTAGCAACACTTTCTCGCATATAAACTTGTTCAGAACAGCTGATGGAGGATATTTCCTTTTGCCACTCCCTCTTGTCTTTCTGTTCAGCTATAAAAATATGATTACAATGCTTAGGGGTTATTAAAGGTACAGGCTGGCTTCAGAGTCTAACTACCTTTTCAGAATATGGCCCTGCCACTTATTATAGGAATTTTTTCAATGTCTCATGCTATCTGTCGCCAGCCCTGTCAGATTTTTTTTTACTGAAATACTAGCCCAATTCTCCTCCTTCCTAACAAATTATTATTATTTTTTCAATATGCCCAGCCCCAGGAGACGAACCATACTTGCTTGTCATCCAGAGATGATTGTCTCATTCCCCTTTACTACCTACAGACTTCCTTAACTTTACCGTCTGCTATGCTGACTCATATTCCTGTTCTCTGTGGGGAAGCTGGGTGGGAAGGAGCTTCCTCTCAGATAAAAGCAGACAGAATCAATGAACATAAGAAGTCCTAGTTTTACCACCCTTATACTCAGACTTGAATTGCAGTCGTGATGCTTATGGTGCTGGTATTCACTAGCACCAGAGCCATAAGCATCACAACTGCAAATGGGACATAAGGCATTGGAAAAACAACCAAATTTCAGGAAAAGACGGATTTTAAGGACAGAAGGAACCTGAGTCCTTGGTGATATACTTGAACTGTCAAATCAACTCTTGAACCACATAAATCTAAGAATTTTATTAAAATAATAATGATAATGACAATAATAATGTTATACAAGCAATTGTTTTTCAGGTTTTCTGTCACTGCAGTCCATATATGTGGGTTATGATCATAGTAGCTTAGATGTAGTGAGCAACTACTCAATAAAAGATAAATGATTCAATAAATGATTCAACAGTTCTCTACCTTTCGTGTACTTTGAGGTTCCCTGGGGAGCTAATAAAAAATGCAGGTATTCCACTTCTACCTTCTGAAATTTTTATTCAGAGGGTCTGAGGTTGTGTCCAGGAATCTGCATTTCTTATACACTCCCAAGGTGATTCTGCTGCAGTCATTCGGTGGATCATGCTTTGAGAAATACTTCAGTATGAGCTAAAAACAAATTATTGAAGTGTATGAGTGATTCAAAGAGTGAAGAATACAGTGAGTGGGAATAATCTTCCTACCCCATTCCATCCCATTTCCTATTCAGAAGACTATAATATACAAATTACACTGAGCGCAGGGCTACCCTGTTGAGGTCACAGTGAGCACATACATTCTGGGCAAGTTCTGTACTTCATAAATTCAGAAGAGGAAAGTAAGAGAAATTAAACACTCACATTAGCTTGGATGATGACAAAGTAGCGAGTCTTGTCTTCGTAGTTGAGCCTCTTCCTTAACACTACATCTCCGGTCAACATAAGGGGGATTGCAAAGGTGTCATTGGATGTCTGCAAATAGGTAAAGATACACATTTGAGATCATCTGAACATAAGATGAATTAGACAATCTTATATTTCAGTTTAGTCCCCTAGAAAATTATAGACAACATGTGCATCATCTGAAAACAGGATGTGAGTGTAAGCTTCAGATTTAATATTCTTATTTCCAAAAACTTGTCATTCTGATCAATAGGTCTCACTTTTGATAATGATAACCACGAAACTTACTTCTTGTAAGTTTTTCATATATTATTAGGGTTACCCATCAACAGCCCTGGGATACTTCTAAGCCCAGATATCTGAAAAATCTTTCCTATTACCATATTATCTTTTCACAATTTTTTTTTAAACACCGAAGAGTTCAAAGATTGCAATTTGTGATTTCTACATAATATCCCTTTTCGACATTGGTGCCCATTCTGTATTCTCAGTATTTTCAAGTACTGTATTAAATACAACTATTAACTTGAAACTTTGTGTTTTTGTGAAAAAGAATGTGCTGTAGCTTGTTGTTTGTTTGTTTGTTTTGTTTTGTTTGTTTTTCCAAGCCTCAAAACTGCTGTTCATTAGTTAAGTCTCCTATCCTGACAGGGGTTGAGTTTCTTCTCGGCAACATGCAGGTTATAAGGGCAACTTCCAAAGTGCCTTCCAGCAATACTGCTGTGGCATGAGCAGCCCTCACTGTAAGAGTATAGTCATTCCTCAAGGGAATATAATTTAGGAGATCTGTCTCTCAGTCTTAAAAAGACCTTACATCACTTTTTTGTTTTAGTGCCATTTTGAAGACTGATAAAATAGTCTCTAAATTATGACAACAAGTCAGTTTTACTTTTAGTATTGGAACTTTTTTGGTTGATTGTTTTGTGCAGTGGTAGGCGTGCAAGTGATTGTGGGCAGCAGATGAAATACTTAGATTCTTCAGAAAAAGGAGGAGGAGGTGGGGGAGAGGGAGGGGGAGAGGCAAAGCAGGAGGAAGAAAGCAGAAGAAGAGGGGAAGGGAAGGAAGAAAGAGTGTGTGCATGCTTGTCTGTGTGTGTCTGTGTTTATACACTCAGCTGACACAAGGGGAGTTACTTAGAAACAGCATTAATGAGAGAACAGCTGACTCAAATCTTCTATCTCAAGTTCATTTGGGGGAATGTGGGCAAATTAACCTTCAATATCTAGAGTTGTGATCTCTCCCTCTCCATCTTTTTCTCCCTCCTTCTGTGACCCCCTCTCTTTCTCGTACACACACACAGAGTATACAATTGATAGATATTTTTTAATGATTTATTCTGTGTTTATGCAATTGGCTTTGCAGGTCTTTCTTGGATTCAGTCATTTAAAAAGTAACATTTTAAAACATAAATATAGAAAATGTGCCATAAAAGATATTTACAATTAAAAACAGGCGTTTGACATTTTCCCTAAATTTTTGCCTATTTAAACACTGCGGGACTCTAAACTATGCCAGGGAGAGTAAAAATTGTTTAATCTAAATATCTAAGTTAGTTATGGGGAATACTTTAGTTGATAATTGCCATATACACTGTAAAACACAACTCAGTGTGTTGTTATAGGGTTGTTAACTTTCAAAGACTCAATAACTGTAGAGACATATATCAATTCTAGTGTGTTTATGAAATATACGGTGGGTTGCTTACTGAAACGCCACCTCATCCTTGGAGTCAGAACTCCAAATGAGTTCAGATAATTGGTGGCTTTGTGCTTTAGGGGAGGCTATGACCCTAAGTGGGGTGAGTTTTGACAAATCTAATCCTACCATGGAAAATCCACACTCTTTGCCAGTGATTGTTTTGGAAATGTACGTGAGAGCTAATTCTAAATAATCTGAAGAGTTTTTCTTAATTGTAAAGAGAGAGAGAGACAAGAAAAAAAGTGTTCCCTTCTCTGCTTACAGATGCTTTTATAAGGATGTAAAACCTGGAACCATCAGCAGCCATTTTGGAACTATTGAAACAGTTAATCTAGAAGTAAACAAAATGCTGAAAATGGAAGAGCAGAAAATGAAAAGAAGCTGGCTCTGTGATATCTCTGAGTTGCTTAACAAATCCTGATACCTCCCCTTCTCTGAACAACCTGTTACAAGAGATAATACATGACTTTGTTGGCAAAGTCACTTTAAATTCAGTTTTCTATTATTTGCAACTGAAAGCACTTTGATAAATGATTATCTCCTGCCTATGTGTCCTCATCATGCAGTCCCCTCTCTTTTCCATTTATGCCATGACTCTTTGCAGGTGACATTTGCTTTTAATTTTCTCCTGCCTAAACATTCTATCCCTCATTTCTCTGGATTATAAATCCTGCAAATCTTATTCAGTAAAATCTTATTTGTCATCCAATTTAGGATTAAATCTTCGCTCTTATGTTACATTATTTTTTCCAAACAGCATTTGTTATTTGTGCATTTTCTGCTTTCCCTCACAGATTTCTCAAGGATCTCTCAGTCTATGATGTGGAAATACTTACATTTATGTTTCTAACCAAGTAACGTAATTGGATGTTTGTGATCCTATTTTAGCTGATAATTTTCATTGGATATTTATAGAATTATTACCAGCATTGTAGTTAGTAATTAAGGATTATATTGTTCTAAAGAAAATTTTTTAATTAAATCTAATTCTTATTAGCTAAGTCCATCTTTTATAGATATCTGAGATTTTAATTGTGCTAGGAGTTTCATAAATACTTATGTTTCAAGAAACATAAGGAGAATATCTGCTTTATGATCAATGCTGTTTATAAATTATTGCATATGAAAAGCCTTTGTGTTAAAATTAACTAACTTACTAATGAAACAAGTATTTATAAAGTATCCATTCTGTCTTGAAAAAACAGAATAATAATCATGAGAAAAATTAGAAACAAAATGTGGATAAATGTTTAGGGTGCTCTTTATTTGTCCTGTAGCAAAAAGAATATTGGATTAGATCAACTCAAAGTAAATGCCCTGCTGTAATGCTATTTCTAAAGCTCTACCTAAGGAGGAAAAAAAGAGCAAAATTTAGTAAGAAAATATGGTTGTTTTTTAAAATTATTATATGATAAGGCAATGTGACAATAATTTTCAAAGTTTAGAGTATATAAGGATCATAGAAATGTATCATTTAGATTGCAGATTCCAAGTCTATTCCTCCAAATTCCAGAAATTCTCAGAAGTCTATATTTCTAACAAAACTCTTGGGTGATTCTCATGTAGAAAGTCTAGGTTTTACTTTGAGAAACACTAGACTAGAAGATAGAAAGGACCAAGTTAAGCATATAAGAGTTTTGGCATTTGCTTGTGATCTCAACTCAATAATAAGCTCCTATAATACATTTTTAAGATGGATAATTATTTCATTTTTCTTTATTTTGGAGCTAGTTGTGTTAGGTTAACAAATTGACTTGATGTTAGATTGGGATGAACTTTTAAATATAACTTGAGTGAAGACTCTCAAAGGTAGTAACATGTTGAGCATTTAATATTTTGCAATTTTAGTAATTACTAAAATTGTGCTTTTCTAATTCAATCTGATTCCTTTAATAATAAATAATACGTCAGAAGGATCCCATAACTCTGATATAGATATATGTGTGTGTGAGTGTGCGTGTGTATCAGTGTATCAAGAGTATCTCAGTCTTATACTCTTGTCAAAGAACTGTTTGAGGTGGAAAGGGAGGTAGAGTCTGCACCCTCCCTTCCTCTACCATTTATTTTCCTCTCCTCTCATCCTTAGAGATTTGGTTCATCAACAAAGGAGAGGGGTGTAGGAACACAGTCATATCCTTTTTCTTAAGCAACCTACATTTTTTGGAAATAAGGCCCTGACCCTCTTTCTGTTAATTTTGGACACTGCTCTGTAAAGCACGAACTAGCACTTGTTTCTTTGGGTGATGAGAATTTAAATGCTGACCTCTACCTGCCCAGTGTTAATCAGGTCATTCCAATAATGACTAAGCCTCTTAATACCCACAGGCCCCAAACATCTGCTCTCCATCAGGAAAGGTCCACTCACAACTCCCTGGCAGTTTGGTGTCTCAGTAACTGTCAGACAAGGGGCAATTCTCCACTTAGTAAATGAGGGCATAGGGCAGTTTAAATGATTTTATCACTGTTGGAAGGATGAGAAAAAGTGTAGGAGGCATGTGTAATGCCCTTCCTTCACACACACACTCACACTGACTTAAGCAAAGAAGGGAGATGGAATGTTGACACTAACAATTCCGTGTTTCTCCAGAGTTGATTCCATCCCCCCACAGCCCTCTTTATTAACCTGTAGGAAGCTGAATTAGTACCAACGTAGATAAAATGACACCTCTCTGCTAGTCCTGTAAGGAGGTGTTGGGCTCCACAGTTGGAGATGATCTGGAAATGGACTATGAGGTACTTAGTGTTATTTGTTCTCAGCTGAGAACTCTGGTAATTCATCATTTTCTAATAAGCAGAAAAGATTCTGTTTGGCTTCTCATACCTATGCTATATTTACAAATACTGTTTTTGATATTATCCATTCAACTGTAAGGACTAGATATTCAGTTCAAAAGAAGAGAGATTTTTGAGACCTGCACACACACAGACACACACATACACATATACATGTATATCTATTTCCTGGTTATCTAATGACAGAACCAAGGTACAAATATGCTTTACTGGGCCTGTAACTGGGAAGTGGTGGGAACTTAGGTAACAAGGAAAACATTTCTCAGTCCCTCAGAGGCTGTTAAGTTCTCTTATTATTGTTTTTCTACATTTTTTTGGAATCTCTCTCTCCCCTCTCTCTCTTCCTTCATCACCTCTAATCTCTCTCTCTCTTTCCCCATTTGTTCATGTTGAACAGGACTGTGACTTTATCTCTTAGTTGGAATAAACAGCACCAACTCTGTGTCCTAATCAGTCTGTAGTTGGTCTTAAGCTTGTCGTGGATTAATCAGGCCACCATGCCATTAGCTGCTGAACCATCCATGGTTTGGTGTGACTCCCCTAATCTGAATTACCTGAAGTGAAAAGTGGAGGATTAAGTAAGATCATGTAGCCCTTGTCTACTCAAAAGGGACTATGATTTGAGCAGCAACATTCGTTTGCTCCTAGTAGAATACCAACACTCTGATAATTGTTTCTCTACTTCATACACACTCATTCCTCCCTGCCACATAAACACACACAAATATGTATATGCACATTTAGGGGTGAAGGAAAGATTACAATGCAGTTCATGTCACCTTCTTCTAACCAATTTCGTAGGAAATTGTATTTAGAAGTTTCTGTTTGGCTTCAAAAGTCCATATGTTATAAATTTAAAATGTCACAGACTCACAGTTAAACAACCTGGGTTCAAAGTTTTACACAACGAAGGACTTTAGGCAATGACCTAATTAAACACAAGTGTTCACAAAGCTCATGCTTTGTGACCACCTAGAGGGGTGGGATGGGAAGTGAGGGAGGGAGACACAAGAGGGAAGAGATATGGGGATCTATGTATATGTATAACTGATTCACTTTGTTATAAAGCAGAAACCAGCACACCATTGTAAAGCATTTATACTCCAATAAAGGTGTTAAATAAATTAAACAAATAAAATATCCAAATGATACCTATTATATTAATAATTTCCTTTTTCCAAATAAGATAAACTCCCCAAAATGAAAAATTCCACACAATACATGACAAATTATTCTCCTCTTTTTTTTCCTGAATCTTTCTTTTTCCTTTCTTTTCTTTGCTTTTCATGTTTTAAAATATAATTAGTTCAGTGTATTGTAGATGGCCTTAATTTTTATTACCATGAAGGCACAAAAAAATAGTATTTTACAGTAACTGTGATGAGCATAGTACAAATCCTCTTAGTTCGCTCTCTGGCGGACACCAATAATGAGGTATTTACTAAATTACTTTCATCTGAAAATATCAGACGAGAAAGGATAGGTTATGATGCAAGAATAAAACCCCCAAATTAATAGAATTTTTTAACATTAGAATTTTTTATTTCGTACCCATTCTACATATCTACACTAACACATGTCAGCAAGTGGGCTCTGTTTATGTTTTCACTCAGGGACTTGGGCTAATGCATGTTTCACCTCAACATGTTTTTCTCCAATCACTGCAGCAGTGGGAGGGGAAACGGTGACTTGTATTTGATTCTTTGCGCCCATATCTCATTAGCCAGAGCAAGTAATTTTCTCCAACCCAAAAAAGTTCACTTCTGGCATGTCTCCAAAAAGAGAAAGAGACAGAAAGTTTTGGAAAATAACACAAATGCTTTCGCTTTAAATTTGGTTAATCAGTTAAGCAGTTCTTCATCCCCAAACTTCTTCTTTCTTTATTCTAGATAAAATTCAATAAAAACAATGGCAAAAAAAAGTACAATTTAAACTCTTCTGATTTTGTTAATAGGTTAAAGAAAAGTGCTTTGTTTCAGTGAAGAGTTTACAACATTTGGCAATTTAATTTTTTAAATTTTATTTTGGATAGTAAAAATGTCTGATTCTTATTTATTCCACATCTCCTAGTATAATTGTTCATCTACATCATAAAGGAAATACAGGGGTGGTAAAAAGGATCCTAATAATGCAAATGATTATTTTCAATTTATCCTCTATTAAAACCAGAATAGAACCTTCATTTCCTCTATTTTTCTTCCACAAACTTAAACAAAAAGACTCAAAAGTGCTTTTCCAAAGTAGATCAGTTTATACGACATTCAAAATGATGATAATAATACTGAACATTATAGTAGGTATGACAGATTCTTAAGGGAGGCCTCTCTATCCCCACTTGCTGACAAGCAACTCATACCTTTGTGTAATCCCCTCCCCTTGAGCGTGGGAAGGACCTCTGACTTGCTTCTAACCAATAGGATATGGCACAGGTGATAAACTGTCACTCTTGTGATTGCCTTATGTCATATAAGACTCCATCCTGCAGACTAGCTCTAGATACTCTCCTTGCAGGTTTAAGGAAGTAAGCAGTCAAGGAACTAAGGGTGGTTTCTAAGAGTTGAGAGCAGCCTCCAGCCAACATATAGCAAGAGGCCAAGGCCCTCTATCCTACAACAATAAAGGAACTAATTCTAACAGCAGTCTGAGTTTACTTGGTAGGGGATTCTTCCCTACTCAAACCTCCAATGAGAACTAATCTGGGCAACATGTAGATTGTAACCACATGAGAACCTAAGCAGTTCAGCTTAGCTCTGTCCAGACTCTTAAACCGCAGAAACTAAACAAAATGAAAGTGTGTTGTTTTAAACCACTAAGTTTGTCATCCAACAGTAGATAACTAATACATTATGCTAATTACCAAGCCTTGTCTAAAGGATTGGTGGTGACATATAGTACTGGTAATTGGTAACTACTACATTTGATGAGTCAATAATTTTAAGTGATATTATATTTTTACTTCTCTGATATTTAGGAACACATTAATATGAGGGTATCCTCATATTAAAAACAATATGCTCACTATAAATGAAAAGATGGGAAACTCACCAAAATTACAAACTATAAAAACTATAAAAATATGGAAAATTTAGACCTGAAGATTATACTATCTGAAATTTCAAAAATAATAAATAAAAAAAGACAATTGGCTACATTGGATAGTTTTAAGAATAGAATGGAGATGGCAGAGAACACTGTAACTTTGAACATAGATCAATAGTAAACACCCAGCTTGCAACCAAGTAATTAAAATATGTTGAAAATATATGAACAGAGCCTGTACCTGTGGAACAGTATTTAAATGCCTAATATGCCTATAATTGGAGTCTCAGAGGGAGGAGTCAGGGAAATGGCATGAAAATATTAAACAATAGTGTCTGATAATTTCTTTAACTGGTGAAAGACAAATTTAGAGATTAAAGTTCAGCAAAACCCCTAAAAAAAGACAATTACAAAGAAAACTATACATTGGCATGCTCCCATGGTCAAGTTGCCAAGCACTCAAAATTAAAATAAAAATCTTGAAAACAGTCAAAGAAAAATGGCACATTACATACTGGAAACATAATTCAAATTTCCATTGTCTTCCCTTATCAGAAACACCAGAGGCCAGTGTTTAAAGTGATGGGAAGAATTAATTAAAACATACTTTGGGGCTTCCCTGGTGGCGCAGTGGTTGAGAGTCCGCCTGCCGATGCAGGGGACACGGGTTCATGCCCCAGTCCAGGAAGATCCCACATGCCGTGGAGCGGCTGGGCCCGTGAGCCATGGCTGCTGAGCCTGCACGTCCAGAGCCTGTGCTCCGCAACGGGATACATTCATAAATTTCTACAAGGATGACTTGGATGATGTAAATGAGTGAAGTGATGAGGGTAAAAATGGATATACATATATTGTCTGAGTGATAGAAGTTTGCTTAATGGGAAAACATTAATTCAACCGTAGCTGATGCTGTCTTATTGGAAATCAGGACCAGGGTTGTCATACATCTATTTCTTAAGAGAGAAGAGAAAACTAAATTTGGATGTGAAATTTCATGATTTTTAGATTTTGGCTCAGAAATTATTTAAAATAATTTGTGGCCAAACAAAATTTTGTGAGTTGAATGAAACTCCAGGTCACTAATTTGTGATTTCTGCTAATGAATAATGTAGCATCAGACGGAAAACAAACAAAACAAAAAATAACCTAGGGAAAAAAAAATACCCTGAGATTTTTAAGTAGAACAGACCAATCTACACCTTTTACTATTTACCATACAGTGTGAGACTAATTTTAAAGAAATTTTTAACTGTGGTTGCAAAAGCCAGAGGGGGCCACATTTTCAGGTTACATATATTTGTAATACATACAAGTTTGTTTTAACTCTAAGAAATAAGCAGGATAATATTATGATGCTATTAATTATAAGCAGAATTTCTAGAGATTTAACAATTTAAGAATATAAAAGTCATCAGATAGCTCTTTCTCAGAGATTTTATAAGAGAAGAAACTGGCATTGAGGTTTGCATTAACTCTCTATGATGATTAAAGATGAATTCTCTCTGTAAGGATGTGACTTGGTTAATGCTTTCTCTTCCAATATACCCTAACTTAAGTGCCGTCATGATGTCTTATTCTTTTGCCTCACTGAATTAGAACCATGCCCAGAGAATTTCTTTCGTTATTCCATAGTAGCGCTAGCTTGCTAAAGTACATTGTTTTTTCTTCTTTTGCAATTTGGAAACTGCATGTGAATGATTGGTTTATTCAATCTGTAGGTAATAAAAAGTACATATTATATTTCATGCCAAGCCCAGAAATCTCTGAAAAGGGGAAGCATTCAGAAGGAATTACTGCATAGCTAACAAGGAATTTCAGCCTCACAAAACTTCTAAAAGATACATTCCAAGGAATACATTTCTGTCTCGCACTATATCTAATCCTTGGGTAGGTTTGCAATGTAATAAATATTTCCCTAAAATACATGGCCTGGTCATTCTATACTTTCTTGGAGTTTCATTTTTACAGCTTGAGGAGTAAAGATTAGGAAATGACCTTCATAAAATATAAGCTAGAAACATGACATACACATACAATTAATTATTTTAAAAATCTAAATAGTAAAGAAAATAAATGGTTTAGATATATTCTGTATAGTCAGCTGCCTATTTCTACTTAAAAAAAAATGTTTCTCTTGCCCTTTTCCCTTCTGCTGTTTCTTTGATCTTTTCCATTCGACTTCTGTGTAACCCCTCATACTTATTGTCCTTTTCTGTCACATTCTCATCATCTCCCCATCTCTTGGTTTCATTACCTCTGTCTATAAACATGTGGAGGCATACATTTTAGGGGAAAAACAAAAACAAAATCCCCCCAAATATTCCCTTGACTCTGCTATACCCATGGGCCTTTTGTTTTGTTTTTAATTTTTTTTTGAAAATTTTAACTCAAGTGCTGCAACTATTTTCTTAGAGCACAACAGAGGAAGAGTGGAGTACATATTACTCTGAAATCGAGTCCTGACTCTCCAGCTTAGAGGTGGGTGTGTGTTACCAGGCAAGTCACGTCACCTATGAACCTGTGTTCGCTTCTATGTGATAGAGATACTACTACTAACTAATTGATTTGTGAGAATAAGATGAGGAAATGCATTCACAATTCACTTAGTTCTCACAATCAATTTGTGAGGTAGATCTTATTGAGAGCTCTTAGTCTCTACAAGTTCAACAGGTTTTTTAAAATTGTTTAAAGCTTATATAAGAAATATATAATTTAAAAACAAAGATACAATGTTAACTTCACCACTTTTATGTTCCTAATATTAAACCTAAAGGAGAAGCATTAATTTAAAAAGTCACTTAAGTGATTTTAAAATTATGCTTTGGGGAGCCCTTGGTGTTCTGAGAAGCTGCCTCTGGGAAAAGAGGAAGGGAAAGATGGCAGGCAGGACTTCCAGCTCTAGCTTCAAGAAAACAATTCTTATTTTATTTGTGTGACATATACTATATCATTGGGAAAAATAATTTCACAGCCGAAGGCACAATGCAGAAGCCCCACTGTCTAATGCAAAAAAAACAAAAACTGAAAAACCTATTGCTAGAGGCTTTGTCCTCTTCTCTACCTCAGGTTTCATTGGTGGAGAAGGGGCAGTGGTGGTATTAATTTGCAAGTTCCATAAAGCATACGCATCACATTGGTAATATCATATCCAATGATTTACTTAGAATGCTTAGGAGTCCACTAACATAATGGAAATTTAATTAAAATGACATATTATACCTATGAATACATTTTAAACTTTTACCTACAAAACTCACCAAAAACTAGCTTTTATAAGTATAGCACAAATATTTTTTAGAATGTAATTTTGAGATAGTTATTAATAATAGTATAATTACTAATGTGGTTCCAGGAGCTGAGCAATAGAGAAATATAATAAATATCAGCTGAAGTAAATATTAATTTTATTCCTTATAGTGAACTCACATTGCAAGTAGATATTTACATACCGGATCATCTGGATTATATTGAATAACATATTCTATCTGTCCATTTGGGCCATCATCTATGTCTGTAGCTCCATTGTCTCCTGAAAATCCTGTAAATACTGTGGTGCCAACTGGAGTGAGCTGAAAAAAAAACAAAAGAAAAACTGTCAATTCTCATTTGATCAACAGCACACCAGAAGTGTCCTGGCACAAAAACCAGACATTTGTTACACAAAGGAAAAAAGCAGGCAGTTGCCCACAACCAGAGATCTGAAGTATTTCAAAAGAACACTTGCAAACACATGAGTTCCTATAAAGTCTGAAATTTCCAACGCCATGGTCCTTGCTTTGGATAAAGAAATAGAAGGCCCTGATTCAGTGTGAAGCGCATTTGGACCAATTTATGATCATTAGCATCTTAGCTCCTATGGAGAAATGCATCTGCTGTTCCTCCTTAAAAAAACCTTGATGCATTAAGTTATCTACAAACTAGGATTTAAACTGTAAGAAGGAATTAGTTACTTTATTTTAAAATCAAAAACCATTTCAGAGAGATCAATGAAATCCAGTCGGTAATTACATGCAAGTGGCAAATTTAAGGGAGAGAGTTGGAGACAATGGATTCCCTGTCTGTCAGAGGAGAGAGAAAGCTGGGATTTTCTTTAGTGCTTGTAGTATCGGTTAAGTAGAAAGCCATTGTGTGACAGAATTGAAGAAATGGTAATATCTTTTCATTTTGGATTAAAACAAAACATAAAATGGCATATAAGACTATGATTTCACATTTGGCCTGAGCATCTAGCTTTATTTCTTATTGATCTCCAACAGAGAATCACTGTTGTTTTCTCTTACTTGTAGGTCTTTGTATTCCTACATCCACAGTCCTGTCTTCAAGCTTTAGCTGGGATCCTTCTCATTAGTTACATTTCAACTTAAGTATTGCCTTCTTCTAAACCATTCCTGACAGAATTTCCCTACCCCACGTCAGAACATGGCACCCTTTTCGTTACTCTTATATTTCACACTTTACTTCTCTAATCATCACACTGTCACAATGAATAAATGAATTTAGTCAATAAACATAAGCTTTATGCCTCTAAAGAACACAGACTTTTAAATTTTATTCTGAGATATGTTTTGTTAGGTTTTAAATGGGATTCCTTAATGGAGAAATAGTTTCAGAGAGAAAAAGAAGGAGTTATCTCATTTACTTCTATTTTCAGGGGCTACAGGCGCAGATATCTGCAGGGATATCAGGCAATGTAAAAGAGTGAAGCAAGTCTCATGGGAATGGTGGCAACTGGGGAACACTTCCCCCTCTAAAATGGTAGCTGCTACTCAGCCTCAGCAAATTCTTGCCATAATGAAATATGGAGCCAATGTTACTACATCTTCTAATGTTCTAATTTTATAAGAAATCTCTTGGTTCTAAAGTCAGCAACAGATTTTAGAGAATTAAACTATGAATTTAATGCCCCCCCATACATCCTTTGGCACAGCAAACACAGGAGTTTGCAACCTCTGATTTAGAAAAATAATACAATTATGATTAAAGAAGTGATTTTAAAACTGTGCTTTGGGGAGCCCATGCTTTGGGGAACCGTGAGTACAAAGTAGCATATTTATAAAGTCAGCTCTCCTGGCAGGCAGCTTTTAAAGGCAAACTTTGACTTTCTGCAGCTCAAAGAGAACTGAGGATAAAGTGAGAGGAGATAGTTTTAATAGCACATATATGAACATGGACACACCTTTGGAAATGTTAGTTAACAAAAAGGCTTCCAAGCCAACATTTTAATATTTTTTTAATGTAATCCCTGTCCCCAAAGACATCATTCTCTCTTGTAAAAATTCACCCACTCCTATGTAGTTGTGCCTTGGTTTTTAAATTATGAAAATTTAAAACTGAATGGCAACAAGTTGTTCCCAGATATCTAATAAAACAAACTTAGAGTATTTAAAGATCTTTGTTGCCAAAGTAAATAACTGTGCCACAGAGTTGAATTAAAAAATTAAAACCAAGCAAAAGACAAAAGGAAACAAACCAAAAAACTTGAACAATAGGTATCTGAAATTTTTGAAAATAGACTTCTGCCCCTACTTTAAAAATGTGGTATTTAGTTGTTGACAGCAAAGGACTCAAGTAGTATATCAAGTTATTAGTTCAGCATTTTATAGTGAGTTTTGCTCCCTTCCATATGTACAAATGTTGTACATTTAGGCCAAACATCTTAGCACAGATTGTTCGTTTTCACTACTGGAATAAGTAAACATCTACACACAGACATACACATGTAAAATGCAACGTTAAAATGGACCCATAATTGAGCTACACACATTTATTCATTATCTACCACGCGAATGGTGGACCTGTTCAGATACAGGCTAGCGTTTGGAATCTTTGAAGCTAACATAAGAGAAATAGCTAAGAAAAAAGAGGGTTAAGGCATTTTGTTTTAATATGGAAGGTCTGGCAAGAGTAAAATGGGTGCAAGAGTAAAATGGGGCAAGAGTAAAATGAAATGGCCTATACCAGATGCAAACAAGCAAAAGAGAGAGCATGCAAAATGGGTTTAACAAATAGATTTCAGCAACTTATTTCACTCATTTTCTTTATATATATACCCAACAGAAATATATACATATCTATGTACACAACAAAAATATGTACATATCTATGTACACATATCACATATATAAATTCACACATATCACTGTTACTTATTCTTATTACAGAGACATGGCACTCTAGTGCTTTCTGAATTTCTAAATATTATGTGGAGGTTGAAAATCTTCACAGGACAGTCAGGTTGTTTGTTCTACCTGTGTTGCGCTATACATTATTATTTACAATTTTCAGGGCACATCTGCCATACAGATGGTCATGTTCTGTGCCCTTTAACATTTCAAAGAGTCTCAGAAATATAAATTTGGTTTTCTGAAGAGCATTCTATTCATGGGATGATTATCAGCTTGGGCACCTGCCTGAGGGTTTCACTTACTTATTTAGTTCATGTCTTTTTCCACAAATGATTTTATACAACTACTGGGACAATAAAGAAAAATGCATAAATGTACACATAAGTTAAAGAAAATAAAGCCAGAAAATTCAATATTTCAAGAAGATGCATAAGAGAAATCTGAATGTAAAAGGTGAGCAGTTCTCAGTTAATTGATTATCCTGTGAGCCACAGCTGCTTGAGCCAACCTAAGAAAAGAGAAAATTTTCCTGACTAATCTTACTTGCAATATTTCCCCACAGAAGTATTGTATTCACAGTTTCATATAAATATAGTTGATTCTCATCATCCATGGTAGTTCTGTACTATAAAGACACCATGAACACTGAATTAACAAATACTGAACTAATGCTCCTAGGGGGAATTCAAGGTTATTACATTGCTGAGGGGAATACAGGATTAAGTTCCTGCAAGCCTCTGGTTACAACATTTTCATCAACAAATCAATACATAACCTTGTTTTATGGTTGTTTCTGTTTAAAAACACTTTATTTAATATGTTTGGTCTATTCTACTGTAGATGCTCTATATTGCACTTTTCATTTTATTGTCTGAATTATTCAGCTCCAGAATTTGTTTGGTTCTTTTTTTTATGATTTCTATCTGTTTGTTAAATTTCTCATTTTGTTCATGTCTTGTTTTCCTAATTTCACTGAATTGCCTTTCTGTGCTTTCTTGTAGCTCATTTAGTTTTCTCAAGACAGTTATTTTGAATTCTTTATCAGGTAAATCACCAAGTTCCATGTTTTGGAGTTCGATTACTGTAGGATAATTGTTATCTTTTGGCGATGACATGTTTCTTTGATTCTTTGTGTTTCTTGGAGATTTGCATTAGCTGCTTTCGAATTTGATGTAGCAGATACCTCCTCAAATCTTTTGTAATTATGTTGCAGATATTTTTCTTGGTCCCGCTTACATCTGGGGTTTTCTTCAACCTTGTATGAATACACCGCATATGTTGCTCCAACAGAGGGCTGGAATCTCTCCTCGAGAGGAATGGACTTTTACAAAGTCTCTTTCATCCACAGGTGTCTGCCCAAGTCAATACTACCCAGGTTTCCCCAGACCATGACCCAGAGGAGTTGGGGCCATTTCACTGCTCAGCCAGTTCAATGGCTTCTGCTAGTTCAAATTCGAAACCAAGGTCTCTCTGCCTATTACCCAATGCACAGGTGGGCAGAACTACTTCCAGGTCTCTTTGCGTATAGTGTTGGATCCCACAACTACAGCAGAGGTACTTTTGTTCATAGATAGATGCTAATTTTTATTTGTTCAAAGCGGGGACATAAAGAAGGGACATCTTACACTACCATAATGTTGATGTCACTCTAGGGCACCTTTATATTCAGCAAAGAAATGGTATGTTGTTCATTTTGAAGAAAATATTGAGAAGGATGAATCTTGGAAAGCACTCCATAAATCATAATATGGTGTTAAATGTACATATTTAGTGATAGGGTAATGCCACTGGCATCAATAGCCTTGTATTGATAGGTAACAATAATCTCCTGACATTTATATCTATTATATATTTCTTGGAGTCTCATGTAATATATTTACATGAAAACTGACATTTTGGTAGAAATAAAATGCTAAAATATATAATTTCTGAATATCTAAAATAGTTTTTTTATACATATTTTAAACCAATGCCTTCCGATAGACTTCAATGGCTTTAATGATTAAAGAGAAAATGTACAAGAGTCCAGAAGAAAAAATATTTTTTATAATAAACACAACTAAAATAACACCACTTGAACTAGGAAATAATTGATACAAATGATGCTATTATCCAGTTTTGAAAACCATCTCAAGAAAAAGGCACCCCAAAGGAATAATTTAAAATGCAATTGGTGTGATATTACTTTCTTACATACTTCATCAAGAATCCAAGTGTTTGGTTTTCCCCTCCCCTCTAAAAAGGATAGAACTTCTGAAGGGTCATGGACATTAAATAAGCTGAACTAGAATTCACTATATAATGATTTACATATAATAATCATTTAATGACAGAACACCAACAATGGTAGTGGGTGCTCTATATCTACTCATAGACATTATCAAAACAGAAACATTGTCTTTAGTGGAGCAAGATTATGTATAAGTCTATATTGGACTAATACATGTTTATTTTTCAGTTACAAATATTGTAATCTGACTTACTGTGTACTAGACAGCTATTTTGCACCAATTATTCTCTTAAGAACAAACACAAATGATTTTCTCCTATATTTTTGTAGCATGAATCCATCCTCCTTGTAATTGTTAATTTTATGCCTCAACTTGACTGGGCCATGAGTTGCCCAGATATTTGGTTAAATATTATTCTAGGTATGTCTGTGAGGGTATTTCTGGATGATATTAACATTTGAATTGGTAGACTGAGTAAAGCAGATTGCCCTCCCAAACATGGGTGGGCCTCATCTAATCCACTGAAGACCTGAATAGGACAAAAAGCTAGTAAGGAAGAATTCACTCTCTGTCCCTGACTGTCTTCAAGTTAGGACATCTGCCTTCTCTTGCCTTCAGACTTGGACTCAGATTGGAATCTAGACAATCAATTCTCCTGTTTCTCAGACTTTGGCCTTGGACTAGAACTATACCAGCTGGGTCTTCAGCTTGACAACTGCTAATCTTAGAACCACTCAGCCTCCATAATCGTGTGAGCCAATTCCTCATAATCAATCTCCCTTGCTATATCCCTAAATCAATCAGTCTATCTATCTATCTAATCATCTATGTATCTCTCAGTTCTGTTGACTAATACACTCCTGATCCAGTTTCTCAACGGTGAACAAATAAAATTGAGTATTTGATTTTTCACAGGTAAAGATTCATTTCCCATCTTCTAACTCATCAAGGTCTATATGGCTACTGTGTAGCACTTTATGGAACAATTGCTGATTTAACTGCAACAGGGGCCATAATATCTTTTGGCACTTTGATCATACTCCATGATCCTTTGAAGATTATCTACAGTGATTCCATAGTCATCTATACAAGATATTGTAAATTCCTGAACTCTAACTTATGTTGTCCTGGAAAATACACCTATTTTAAAATGATCAGTTACTGTCTTCTTCTGCCCCTGCACTTATTTTCAGGCTCTTCTCAATTATACTGCATGATCTAAAGATCATCTTCCATAAAAATCTTTCCAAATTAGAAGTCACTCATGCTTTGGCTATAATTCAGCCTTTAACCTCCTTCTCTGAAAAAGTAATTTTATGAATCTCTCTTGCATGTCATCCCTGCCTTACAAATATGCTTTAGAAACAGTAATATATTTAAAAACCAATGGGGTCCAACAAATGAAATGGAGTGATGAATTTGTAAACAGGTGCATATTACTGAGAACTTCAGCTTTTTCTCACAATTGCAACATTACATTATCTCTGAATCTGTGATTATTGATTGAGAGTTTATTATGGGCCAAATCACTGTTTCTATGACCATTATGTTGGTTTTATATTAACTCATTAATATAACATTTGTTTTATTCAAACATTCAACCAAATCAAATGTCTATTTGAAGTTTATCTTAAAACTTATAGAATCAGTACCAAATAGTACACATTCTTGAATTCACATTCAGTGGGTATTATCTTGCAGTGATTTATTGAAATCAAAAAGAAAAATATAATAAAGGAATTACATATGTTCTTCATTTTCCCTTTAACATAATATAGCTTTTGCACCTGTGTATAAAATCTTGACTCTGTTTTATTCATGAAAGCTAGATAATTAATATTGAAAATCATTTCCTCTGAATAAATTTTTAAAAATAAATTCATGTAGATAATCAAGACAATATGGTACTGGCACAAAAACAGAAATATAGATCAATGGAACAGGATAGAAAGCCCAGAGATAAACCCACGCACCTATGGTCAACTAATCTATGACAAAGGAGGCAAGGATATACAATGGAGAAAAGACAGCCTCTTCAATAAGTGGTCCTGGGAAAACTGTACAGCTACATGTAAAAGAATGAAATTAGAACACTTCCTAACACCATACTCAGAAATAAACTCAAAATGGGTTAAAGACAAATGTAAGACCAGACACTATAAAACTCTTAGAGGAAAACATAGGAAGAACACTCTTTGACATAAATCACAGCAAGATCTTTTTTGACCCACCTCCTAGAGTAATGGAAATAAAAACAAAAATAAACAAATAGAACCTAGTGAAACTTAAAAGCTTTTGCACAGGAAAGGAAACCATAAACAAGACAAAAAGATAACCCTGAGAATGGGAGAAAATATTTGCAAATGAATCAACAGACAAAAGATTAATCTCCAAGATATATAAACAGCTCATGCAGCTCAATATCAAAAAAACAAACAACCCAAACAAAAACTGGGCAGAACGCATAGCACAGGGAGATCAGCTCGGTGTTTTGTGACCACCTAGAGGGGTGGGATAGGGAGGGTGGGAGGGAGGGAGATGCAAGAGGGAAGAGATATGGGGCTATATGTACATGTATAACTGATTCACTTTGTTATAAAGCAGAAACTGACACACCATTGTAAAGCAATCATACTCTAATAAAGATGTTAAAAAAAAAAACTGGACAGAAGACCTAAATAAACATTTCTCCATGGAAGACGTACAGATGGCCAAGAGGCACATGGAAAGCTGCTCAACATCACTAATTATTAGAGAAATGCAAATCAAAACTAGAATGAGGTATCACCTCACACCAGTTAGAATAGGCATCATCAGAAAATCTACACACAACAAATGGTGGAGAGGGTGTGGAGAAAAGGGAACCCTCCTGTACTGTGGGTGGGAAGGTAAATTGATACAGCCACTATGGAGAACAGTATGGAGGTTCCTTAAAAAACTAAAAGTAGAAATACCATATAACCCAGCAATCCCACTACTGAGCATATACCCAGAGAAAACCATAATTCAAAAAGACACATGCACCCCAATGTTCACTGCAGCACCATTTATAATAGCTAGGTCATGGAAGCAACCTAAATGCCCATTGACAGACGAATGGATAAGGAAGATGTGGCACATATATACAATGGAATATTACTCAGCCATAAAAAGGAACAAAATTGGGTTATTTGTAGAAACGTGGATGGACCTAGAGACTGTCATACAGAGTGAAGTAAGTCAGAAAGAGAAAAACAAATATCGTATATTAATGCATATATGTGGAATCTAGAAAAATGGTACAGATGAACTGGTTTACGAGGCAGAAATAGAGACACAAATGTAGAGAACAAATGTATGGACACCAAGGGGGGAAAGCAGCGGGTGGGGGGTGCGATGAACTGGGAGATTGGGATTGACATATATACACTAATATGTAAAAAATAGATAACTTGTAAGAGCCTGCTGTATAGCACAGGGAACTCCACTTCGCTGTACAGTAGAAACTAACACAACATTGTAAAACAACTATATTAAAAAATTTGTTTTTTTAGTTTTAAAAATATTCATGTAGATAAGTATCTTTAAGATAAGAGTAAGGATTATTATTAGAGAGAGTGATTAAGTAGCTCTAGTCATCTTTACTAAAACCTGAAGAGTAATTACACTTAAATTGAATTAAGCTTAAATTGAATATATATGTGTGCATATGTATTGATATATACATACAGAGAGAATATATATATGAAAGAACTCATTAAGTTGAAAGTTGTCAAACAGTTGAATACATGAATATTTTAAAACGGGTGAAAGATTGATTCCCATTTACATGCTTAAAGTAGAAAATGTATTTTTATGTGCTTTTTCTCTCCCCTTAATATCCTCCTTTTTTCTCTGTTACCCGTCTCCTGCCTCCCAGAATGTGCCTAATTCCTTGGAGGAGGAAAATAGAGACAAGTAAAAGGAACAAGGGCTTAGTCTTTCGTTCTTCAGAAGCTTTTGTGTGCTGTAGATTAAATGCTAGTACTCTCTATTTAAAGAAACTCTGTGAATGGGAAGGGCTCTAAAGGTCCATGATTTTTATTCCTTGAATAGTTAAAGATATTTACCAAGTTTCCAATACCATGGACCATATTTCTTAAAAAAATGAATTGTTTTACTTATATAAAAAATCACATTATGAAATATTAAAAAAAATTTTAAATGAACAAATCAAACAAGAACAAACACATAGATACAGAGAAGAGAGTCATGATTACCAAAGGAAAAAGGTGATAGAGAAAGGGCAAAATTGGTAAAGGGGGTCAATAGTATGGTGATGGATGGTAACTAAACTTTAGGTGGTGAGCACACTGTAGTGTATACAGAAGTCAAAATATAACATTGTACACATGAAATATATAATGTTATAAACCAAAAAAGAAAAGATTATAAACTACTAATACAGTCAACTCCTTGAGGCCAAGGACGATGTCTTCATAGAATATGAATTCAATAAATGTTTATAACTAATGCACTGTGGAAAAAAAGAAAGACATTATATGGGTAACTGATGGAGCTGGAATGGTAACTATGGATCAGAAGTAGTAATGTATCAGTGTTCATTTCCTGATTTCTGATGGCTGTACTTATGTTATGTGGGAGAATATCCTTATGTGTTGGAAATACACACTGAAGTATTTGGGGGTAAGAAGGACTCTTTTCAGTAACACTCTCAAATGGTTTGGAGAAAAAGCTTGTATTATTCTTATAATGTTTCTGTAAGTTTGAAACTATTTATACATTAAAATAAAATAAACCTTTCCTTGTTAAAAAAATCACATTATATCTAGAAATTATAAAGAAAACAGATATAAAATGTGTAGAAAATATTCTTAACTATATATGGAATCTCTCTGTTATGCTTCATCATGGAGACCATCTGTGCATTTAGATCTACCAGAATGGCTCTGAGAAGAACAGATGTTCAAAAATACATATATTAGGGCTTCCCTGGTGGCGCAGTGGTTGAGAGTCCACCAGCCAATGCAGGGGACACAAGTTCATGCCCCGGTCCGGGAAGATCCCACATGCCGCGGAGCCTCTGCTCCGCAACGGGAGAGGCCACAACAGTGAGAGGCCTGTGTACCGCAAAACAAAACAAAACAAAAATACGTATATCAAATGGAAACAGATGATATAGTCACAGTGAAATGTGAAAGAATAGCACAGAACTAAAAATGTGATCAGGAAAGTGAAAGCTCAAATTGAATAAATTCAGAGACATTTCACCATTGTGAGAAAAAGCTGAAGTTCTCAATAGCGTTCCACTAATTATTGCCTGTTTACAAATTTATTTTTGCATTTCATTTTGAAGACCCCCTTGGTTTTAAAAAAAAGTTATAGAAATATAACTATTTCTAAAAAGCATATTTCTAAGGCAGAGTTGACTTGTAAGATGGCCAGAACCTATACTAAGTATTTTAAAAGCATTATCTCTTATAATCCTCAATACAACATTTTAACATTATTTTTTGTTATTATATTTATTTTACAGTTAAGGAATCCAAGGCTGAGAGCTTCTGCCTAATATTTGGTAGATAAGGACTGCAACACAGATTATCTGGCTTCAAAGTGTTAATTCTCAAGCACTATGAAATATATTATTTCAAAATTTTTGCAATTTGCTATTAAGAAACTTTTGACAAGAAAAGAAAATGAAAGAGGAAATAAATAAAATTTGGCACATAACAGAACCAAGATATATAGTAATCCGAAATGATACAATTTGGATGATGTATTACATCAAAGATAATTTATGTTTGGCCCTAAGGAAAAATACTTTTGATATATTTTACAGAAAGACAAAGAAATCCAATTTAGCTTGTGCCTGTGTTTCAGAAAACGTGTATTAAGTAATTACTGCTATTGAAAACCGGTTGGTTCTCAGCAAGTAAATTATTTCATGAATCCCCAAATTCACCATTTCAGCATGCTAACCTTTTCATTAGTAATCAAAACTTTATTGCTAGTGTATTGCATAATGTCTGAAAAAGCACCCAGTAAATGCTCAAGGGGCAAAGAGAAGAAGGAAGAAAATATATCCAACCACAGTAATTTGCATTTTCATCAATGGTTTTCAACAAATCAATGTTTCATAAATCACTAATAAAAATGTTAGGTGAAGGTTTGATGAGGAACAGGATATTTACAAAGTCTTAAAGTCGTTTTCCACAAAATAGTTTTAATTACTTATTAATTATTAAGTACACAAAAATGAATAAATATAGTAGAAAAACCTGGCAAACACTGTCTTTCCAACATGATAAAAGCTATCATTACCAGAAATGGGACACACTGATATTGTGAGTCTCTTTTATTACATACTATGAAGAACATGCTATCACTTTTCTGGTATTTCTGAACAAAATCTATAATCATGAGGAAATACCAGGTAATTCTAAATTGAGAAATATTCTATAAACTGTCCCACTCCTGGAAATTATTAAGGTCATTAAAGTCAAGGAACTATTAAGGAACTAAGATTGAGACTAGAAAGACATGGCAACTAAATGCAATATGTGACCTTAGGTTGAATCTCTGACCTATAAAGGACTTTATTGGAAAAAAAATCAGCAAAATTTGGCATCTGTAGATTATATACTAATATTGCATTAATGTAATTTCCTGATTTTGATGGTTATATTGTAGTTATATAGATGAGTATCTGTGTTTTTAGGAAATACACAATGAAATGTTAAGAATTTAAGGGGTTTCATATGTGCAACTTACTCTTCATTGGTATAGAAAAATAGTTGGGACTTCCCTGGTGGCGCAGTGGTTAAGAATTCTCCTGCCAATGCAGGGGACACTGGTTCGATCCCACATGCTGCGGAGCAAATAAGCCCGTGTGCCACAACTACTGAGCCTGTGCTCTAGAGCCTGCGAGCCACAACTACTGAAGCCCGTGTGCCTAGAGCCTGTGCTCCACAACAAAAGAAGCCACCGCAATGAGAAGCACGCCCACTGCAGCAAAGAGTAGCCCCCACTCGCCACAACTAGAGAAAGCCTGCGTGCAGCAATGAAGACCCAATGCAGCCATAAATAAATTTACTTTAAAAACTAGTTATATATCTATATATGATATATATTTGACTGTATTGTCATACACAAATAAGCAATATACTGTATGACATTTATATATATGTGTATATGCGTGTATGTGTATACACACACATCTCTATCTGTTCATTTATCTATTAGAAAGAAAGATTATTTGACCAGTACTCTTCAAAACTGTCATCAAAAACGAAGAAAGTAAAAACAGATATAGTCCAGAGAAGACTAAAGAGACACGATGACTGATAGTACTATGGTATCATAGATGGGGTCCTGGGACAAGAAAAAAGACTAGTAAAACTAAGGAAATCTAAATAAAATATGGATTTGAGTTAACAGCAATGTTTCACTGTTGGTTCAGTAGTTGTTAAAATATGTAGCATACTAATGAAAGATATTAAGAATTGGGGAATTTGGAACTCTATTACTTCTATTAAAATGTTATTTAGGTCTAATTATTTCTGATGTTTACATAAATGGTAGAAAATGTGAACATAAACAGACCATTTCCATAATCATTTTCATTATAATAAAGTCTAAGCCTTAAACGTATCATTTACTATAAAAATATTTTTAAGGATAATAAAACTTTATTTATATTACATTTAGTTCTTATAAATACATAACATACACTTGAGGCAACCGTTAGCCAAAAAATAAGGGAGACAGAAAGAGAGAGAGAGAGGGAGGGAGAAAAGGAGAGAAAGAACAAAAGAGAGAAGAAAATAGAGCAAGAGAGAGGTTCTCATCTTTTCCTATGGTTTAATTTGGCTGAAGTTCAGCTTTGGGTTCCTGCTGATGGGTCTGATCATTAAAATGTTTTTAATCATTCACTTAAACCCTAGGAAAAAAATCAAAACATTTCAGAGCCCCCTTTTTAAAAAAATTAACTAGCATATTAACTTTATTAACAGGTATTGTTGAAAGACATGATCATGCCACATCAGGAGAAAGAGATATAACAACATCTGAAGTAAAATAAAAATTCTAATTAAACCAGCATATGATACCAGCTACCATGAAATACCCTCTAGGGTATGCCCACTAATCTACATGTAGTTGGGCAAGATGTTCATCTTGATATACTCGTCATTGGGTTACTTTTTATAATTCTTCATGAACTTAAAATCATTCAATAAAAAGTAATATATATATTCCAAAGGCTGTGTTCCTTTCTCTTAAAACTCTACCTAGCACATGATCATTTACTAAATTGTGAATCGAGATGATAATTTAGACCAAAGAAGCAAGTGTAAATCTTTTCAAATTAGTAATAATACTCTTCAGATTAATGGTGTTATTTACTCCTTACTCTTCCTTTATGTATCTGAGCTCCATCATTCTCTTGCCTGATGCACTTGTACAATATGGTGATCAAGCACTCGGTTTTGGAGTGAGACTGCCTCAGTTTCTCACTTAGATCTGCCACTTAGTAGCCATGAGATCTTGGGCAAATTAATAAATGCTTTTCTGTCTCAGTACTTTCTCATCTTATTGTGTAAAATGAAAACAATACACACAAATAATTTGAGTCTGTGTGTAGGTACAAGTAAGTTTTAAATAAGATTTAGCATTCATAAATGATAACTGTTAGAATTAATCAGTCAATACTGTTGTAATCTGTCCTGATTCCATTCAACATCAGGAGATATGATGCTACTAAATTGGCAAAAGATCTATGCAGAAATCTGTGAACTAATTTTAGATAAGAACAAATTTAAAATTAATCTGGTGTCAAGTTAGTTCCTAATGAGCATGTGAAAAAATCAAAGAAGAAAAATAAATACTAAAATTATTCAAAATCTAAAGTTTACAGGGCTTCCCTGGTGGCGCAGTGGTTGAGCGTCTGCCTGCCAATGCAGGGGACAAGGGTTCGTGCCCCGGTCCGGGAAGATCGCACATGCCACGGAGCGGCTGGGCCCGTGAGCCATGGCCGCTGAGCCTGCGCATCCAAAGCCTGTGCTCCACAACGGGAGAGGCCACAACAGTGAGAGGCCCGCGTACCGAAAAAAAAAACTTAAGTTTACAGACTTTTAAGATGTTAACCAGGACATAATTTGTGATATACTTGTAACATCAACAGTTATGAAACAACTTGACTGTTCCTGAAACCTAACATTGTTTCAACTGCTAACCTTTACCTTCCTAAATTGTAAATGGCATTTTAAATTTAGATTTATGAAGCATCCTTTAAAGTTTCCTATTATTAAGAACTTAGAGAACTTGATCAAACACAATTTATTAAATTGACTGTGATTATTTTGGTACCCCTTGCATCTGAGCTTCATAAAACTGTGCATGTAGAAAAATCTTGTTGAGATAAAAAAACATTTTGACTAAGGGGAGTCATATTAATGTTAGTTAATAAATATGACTACTTTTTCTGGGACATGAAAAGTATGGTAAAGATTCTTAAGCAGCGTATAGTCATATCCAAATAAGTACATAATTTGCCCCTAAAGTTATGAAAAAAAGGGCTCTAATTCACATAAATACGTAACGTCCCCCTAGAGCTACGTAAACAGTACTATAATTCAAATAGCTCATATTTACCAGGTTAAAAGAAAAAGAAAAACTGGGTTTCTTTTTTTGTCATCACTGTTGTGTCACCCTATATAATTTATCACAATCACCTGGAAAGATTTTACTCCTTTCTAAAATACTTCCCATGTATAAGCTTCTCAAATTTAACTCAAAACAAACTCTTACTTTCTAAATCATTCTTATCTCAGGAAAAATCAAAGTGAACATATATGTTAAATAATACTTTCCTGTTGCATGATTGTTCCATTTCTGCTTCCTTGAGAAGTCTATTAATACAACTCCTACAATGTGTCAGGTACTGTTCTACTCAAATAACAAAACAAAGTGCTAGCTCTAATAGTGATTCAATTCTAACAGGGTAGATATAAAATAAACAAATATATATATATACACACACACACACATATATACACAAATACATATATATGTATATATATCCATATGTAATATCAGGTTTAAGTAAGTGATCAACTAATTTCAGATTTTTAAAATTAGTTATAAAATATACAGGTGAGGTGCTATACACTAAAATCTGTGGACTTATTTTTCTTTCCTATTCTAAGATTTATTACATGTATTCATTAAACTCTATAAGGTAGGTTTCTAATATTCTCATTCCCAGTTTTTACATGAGGAAACATGTTTCTCTGAAACACACAGAAATTTTAATTTTTTTAAAGATAAATGCAATTTAAAAAATGGTAAGCCAGCTCTATCATAGTTGGACACTTGAGTTGTCTCCAGTTTTTGATTATTATGGAAATATCATCAACAAATCTCCTTACACATGCTTTCTGGTGGACATATGTACCACTAGAGCAGACCTGCTGAGTCACAGGGTATCTACTTGTTTACCTTTCTTTTCTTTTCTTTTAACATCTTTATTGGAGTATAATTGCTTTACAATGTTGTGTTAGTTTCTGCTGTATAACAAAGTGAATCAGCTATACCTACAATTATAATCACCATATCCACTCCCTCTTGCATCTCCCTCCCACCCACCCTATCCCACTGCTCCAGTGGCCACAAAGCACCGAGCTGATCTCCCTGTGCTATGCGGATGTTTCCCACTAGCTATCTATTTTACATTTGCTAGTGTATATATGTCAATGCTACTTTCTCACTTCGTCCCAGCTTACACTTCCCCTTCCCCGAGTCCTCAAGTCCATTCTCTATGTCTGCATCTTTATTCCTGTCCTGCCCCTAGGTTCATCAGAACCATTTTTTTTTTTTAGATTGCATATATACGTGTTAGCATACGGTATTTGTTTTTCTCTTTCTGACTTACTTCACTCTGTATGACAGACTCTAGGTCCATCCACCTCACTACAAATAATTTTACAAATAATTTTACAATTATTTGAATTTTACAAATAATTCAATTTCATTTATTTTTATAGCTGAGGAATATTCCATTGTATATATGTACCTCATCTTTTTTATCCATTCATCTGTCATTGGACACTTAGGTTGCTTCCATGTCTTGGCTATTGTAAATCGTGCTGCAATGAACATTGCGGTACATGTCTCTCTTTTTTTTCTTTTTTTTTTTTGTGGTACAGGGGGCTCTCACTGTTCTGGCCTCTCCTGTTGCGAAGCACAGGCTCCGGACGCGCAGGCTCAGCTGTCATGGCTCACGGGCCCAGCCGCTCCACAGCATGTGGGATCTCAGGCTCCGGACGCACAGGCTCAGCGGCTATGGCTCACGGGCCCAGCCTCTCCGCGGCATGTGGGATCTTCCCAAACTGGGACACTAACCCATGTCCCCTGCATCGGCAGGCGCACGGACTCTCAACCACTGCGCCACCAGGGAAGCCCCATGTCCCTCTTTGAAGGGACATATGCCCAGTAGTGGGATTGCTGGGTCAAATGGTAGTTCTATTTTTAGTTTTTTAAGGAACCTCCATACTGTTCTCCATAGCGGCTGTATCGATTTACATTCCCACTAACAGTGCAAGAGGGTTCCCTTTTGTAGTATAGTCTGAAGTCAGGGAGCCTGATTCCTCCAGCTGCTTTTCTTTCTCAGGATTGCTTTGGTTATTCAGGGTCTTTTGTGTTTCCATACAAATTGGGAATTTTTTTGTTCTAGTTCTGTGAAAAATGCTATCGGTAGTTTGATAGGGATTGCAGTGAATCTGTAGATTGCTTTGGGTAGTATGGTCATTTTCACAACGTTGATTCTTCCAATCCAAGAACATGGTATATCTCTCCATCTGTCTGTGTCATCCTTGATTTCTCTCGTCAGTGTCTTATAGTTTTCTGCATACAGGTCTTTTGTCTCCTTAGGTAGGTTTATACCTAGGTAATTTATTCATTTTGTTGCAATGGTAAATGGGAGTGTATCCTCAATTTCTCTTTCAGATTTTTCATCATTAGTGTATAGGAATGCAAGAGATTTCTGTGCATTTATTTTGTATCCTGCTACATTACCAAATTCATTGATTAGTTCTAGTAGTTTTCTGGCAGCATCTTTAGTATTCTCTATGTATAATATCATGTCATCTGCAAACAGTGACAGTTTTACTTCTTTTCCGATTAGGATTCCTTTTATTTCTTTTTCTTCCTTCTGCTAACTTTGGGGGTTTTTTGTTCTTCTTTCTCTAACTGCTTTAGGTATAAGGTTAGGTTGTTGATTTGAGATTTTTCTTGTTTCTTGAGGTAGGACTGTATTGCTATAAACTTCCCTCTTAAACTGCTTTTGCTGCATCCCATAGATTTTGGGTTGTCGTGTTTTCATTATCATTTGTTTCTAGGTATATTTTGATTTCCTCTTTGATTTCTTCAGTGATGTCTTGGTTATTTAGTACTGTATTGTTTAGCCTCCATATGTTTGCATTTTTTACAGTTTTTTTTTTCTGTAATTGATATCTAGTCTCATAGCGTTGTGGTCAGAAACATACTTGATACAACTTCAATATTCTTAAATTACCAAGGCTTGATTTGTAACCCAAGATATGATCTATCCTGGAAAATGTTCCATGAGCACCTGAGAAGAAAGTGTATTCTGTTGTTTTTGGATGGACTGTCCTATAAATGTCAATTAAGTCCATCTTGTTTAATGTGTCATTTAAAGCTTGTGTTTCCTTATTTATTTTCATTTTGGATGATCTGTCCATTGGTGAAAGTGGGGTGTTAAATTCCCACACTATTATTGTGTTACTGTCGATTTTCTCTTTTATAGCTGTTAGCAGGTGCCTTATGTATTGAGGTGCTCCTATGTTGGGTGCATATATATTTATAATTGTTATATCTTCTTCTTGGATTGATCCCTTGATCATTATGTAGTGTCCTTTCTTGTCTCTTGTAACTTTCTTTATTTTAAATTCTATTTTATCTGATATGGGCATTGCTACTCCAGCTTTCTTTTGATTTCCATTGGCATGGAATATCTTTTTCCATCCCCTCAGTTTCAGTCTGTATGTGTCCCTAGGTCTGAAGTGGTCTCTTGTAGACAGTATACATATGGGTCTTGTTTTTGCATCTATTCAGCAAGCCTGTGTCTTTTGGTTGGAGCATTTAATCCATTCATGTTTAAGGTAATAATCAATATGTATGTTCCTATGACTATTTTCTTAATTGTTTTGGGTTTTTGTAGCTCGTTTTCTTCTCTTGTGTTTCACATTTAGAGAAGTTCCTTTAGCATTTGTTGTAAAGCTGGTTTGGTGGTGCTCAATTCTCTTAGCTTTTGCTTGTCTGTAAAGCTTTTGATTTCTTTATCAAATCTGAATGAGGGCTTCCCTGGTGGCGCAGTGGTTGAGAGTCCGCCTGCCAATGCAGGGGACACAGTTTCGTACCCCAGTCCAGGAAGATCCCACATGCCGCGGAATGGCTGGGCCCGTGAGCTATGGCCGCTGAGCCTGTGCGTCCGGAGCCTGTGCTCCGCAATGGGAGAGGCCACAACAGTGAGAGGCCCACGTACTGCTAAAAAGAAACAAAAAAACAAAAAATCTGAATGAGATCCTTGCTGGTTAGAGTAATCTTGGTTGTAGGTTCTTCCCTTTCATCATTTTAAATATATCATGCCACTCCCTTCTGGCTTGTAGAGTTTCTGCTGAGAAATCAGCTGTTAACCTTATGGGAGTTCCCTTGTATGTTATTTGTCGTTTTTCCCTTGCTTCTTTTAATAATTTTTCTCTGACTTTAATTTTTGCCAATTTGATTATTGTGTGTCTCAGCATGTTTCTCTTTGGGTTAATCCTGTATGGGACTCTCTGTGCTTCCTGGACTTGGGTGGCTATTTCCTGTCCCATGTTAGGGAAGTTTGCAACTATAATCTCTTCAAATATTTTCTTGGGTCCTTTCTCTCCTTCTTTTCCTTCTGGGACCCCTATAATGAGAATGTTGTGGCGTTTAATATTATCCCAGATATCTCGTAGGCTATCTTTGTTTCTTTTCATTTTTTTTTCTTTATTTTGTTCTGCAGCAGTGCATTCCACCATTCTTTCTTCCAGGTCACTTATCCGTTCTTCTGCCTCAGTTATTCTGCTATTGATTCCTTCTAGTGTATTTTTCATTTCAATTATTGTATTGTTCATCTCTGTTGTTTGTTTTTGCGGTACGCGGGCCTCTCACTGTTGTGGCCTCTCTCATTGCGGAGCACAGGCTCCGGACGTGCAGGCTCAGCGGCCATGGCTCACGGGCCCAGCCGCTCCGCAGCATGTGGGATCATCCCGGACCAGGGCACGAACCTGTGTCCCCTGCATTGGCAGGTGGACTCTCAACCACTGCGCCACCAGGAAAGCTCTATCTCTGTTGTTTGTTCTTTAATTCTTCTAGATCTTTGTTAAACATTTCTTGCATCTTCTCGATCTTTGCCTCCATTCTTTTTCCAAGGTCCTTGATCATCTTCACTATCATTATTCTGAATTCTTTTTCTGGAAGCTTGCCTATCTCCACTTCATTTAGTTGTTTTTCTGGGGTTTTATCTTGTTCCTTCATTTGGTACATAGCCCTCTGCCTTTTCACCTTGTCCCTCTTTCTGTGAATGTGGTGTTTGTTCCACAGGCTGCAGGATTGTAGTTCTTCTTGCTTCTGCTGTCTGCCCTCTGGTGGATGAGGCTATCTAAGAGGCTTGTGCAAGTTTCCTGATGGGAGGGACTGGTGGTGGGCAGAGCTGGCTGTTGCTCTGGTGGGCAGAGCTCAGTAAAACTTTAATCCACTTGTCTACTGATGCGGGGGGCTGGGTTCCCTCCCTGTTGGTTGTTTGACCTGAGGTGACCCAACATTGGAGCCTACCCAGTCTCTTTGGTGGGGCTAATGGCGGGCTCTGGGAGGGCTCATGTCAAGGAGTACTTCCCAGAACTTCTGCTGCCAGTGTCCTTTTCCTCACGGTGAGTCACAGCCACCCCCTGCCTCTGCAGGAGACCCTCCAACACTAGCAGGTAGGTCTGGTTCAGTCTCCTTTGGGGTCACTGCTCCTTCTCCTGGGTCCCACTGCACACACTACTTTGTGTGTGCCCTCAAATAGTAGAGTCTCTGTTTCCCCCAGTGTTGTCAATGTCCTGCAATCAAATCCCGCTAGCCTTCAAAGTCTGATTCTCTAGGAATTCCTCCTCCTGTTGCCGGATCCCCAGGTTGGGAAGCCTGATGTGGATCTCAGAACCTTCAGTCCAGTGGGTGGACTTCTGTGGTATAAGTGTTCTCCAGTTTGTGAGTCACCCACCCAGCAGTTATGGGATTTGATTTTACTGTGATTGCGCCCCTCTTACCATCCTGTTTTTGCTTCTCCTTTGTCTTTGGATGTGGGGTATCTTTTTTGGTGAGTTCCAGTGTCTTCCTGTCGATGATTGTTCAGCAATTAGTTGTGATTTTGTTGTTCTCGAAAGAAGGAGTGACAGCACATCCTTCTACTCCACCATCTTGAACCAATCCTTGACATTATTTTTTAATCTAGTCTGAAAACTTTGTTTTTCAATTTGAGTATTTTCCCCTTTACTTTTAATGTAATTTTTGTACAAGATGAATACTTTTATTTTGAACAGTCTTAGTAAGTGTTCATAGTTTTCCTACCTATTCTATGTTCTTTTTTGTTTGTTCCCTTTCTTTATTTTGTTTGATTAATATGTATATTATTCATTATTTCATTCATGTTCTAGGCAACAAAAACATTAGACTGTATTTGTTGGTTATCTCCTGGTTTATAATTAGTGTTCTTATGTTTTAAGTATATATCTGTTCTTACGTTTTAAGTATATATCTTTACATGATATATAAAGATATACATACATATCCTGTAAAGTTATATACTTAAAACAAGATATATATATATATATATATATATATATCTTTTGCATCAATACCCCCTCATTCTCATACTACTTTGATTTTTATTGATACCTACTATCTGTCATATTCTGCAAAATCAAAAACAAACAAACACAGCAAAACACCTCACTTCGGCAATCTTAATTTACTCACTGTGGTTCACAAATCTTTATGTCTATTCGACATGGACTATTCGAGATCTAAAGACATTCCTTGCTGGGTTGCAACAACTGATATTCTCCTCAGATTGCAAATCTTCCCAAAAGTGTTCTTCTTTAATATATTCTCTCAGTAGGATCCTGCTATATTTTAAGCCAGAACCTCAAAGGTAATCTAAACAATATATAGTGTCTACACTTTTCTCCTTTACCCTCTGCAATTAACAGGTCATCTTTTCTCATTAATTTATCCACCTAATAGCCTTCCTACACCCTCTTTTTCCATTTTTATTCAGTTCAAGATTTTTACCTTGCATCTCTATTCAGCTCACCTCTTCAAAAAATTCTCCATCCAGCTGTGGGAATGATATCATAAATTGGCAAATCTGAATGCACTTATATTTTAAGCCATTTACTGGTTCCTTATTGCCTAAAGCTCCTCTTTATAACTGATGGTGCCTTTCAGGATATGACCCCAACTTGTTCTTCAGTTTCATCTCCTTCCATTCAATCCTTTCTTTTTTTTTTTTTTTTTTTTTTTTGCGGTACGCGGGCCTCTCACTGTTGTGGCCTCTCCCGTTGCGCAGCACAGGCTCCGGACGCGCAGGCTCAGTGGCCATGGCTGACGGGCCCAGCCACTCCACGGCATGTGGGATCTTCCCGGACCGGGACACGAACCCGTGTCCTCTGCATCGGCAGGTGGACTCTCAACCACTGCGCCACCAGGGAAGCCCTAATTCTTTCTTAATTTAAGCTTGTTATACAGAACTCCTTATATTTAAGTCAGCAGCAATCCATGAAATTTAAGCTTGTTATACAGAACTCCTTATATTTAAGTCAGTAGCAATCCATGAAAATAAGGTCTAAGTTAAACAAAACTTAAGTGATAGTAGAAACAGTTCACCGCATAAATTCAAAACACCATCAGGAGACAACAGTGCTGAAAACAGACATGAAGTATGTATTTTTGATTAGTATAAGGCCAAAATAGAAACATTACCATAATACAGTGGCATGCAATTTTATTTAAGACACCTTTTTTATTTATAGAATATTATTCAATTGCCATTTTTATACATCAAAAATAGTTGAACATTGGCAATTTCCTTGAGTCCAACCTTATAATTACATCTGAACTCTATTTCTCCAAGTTTCCAGGAACAAAGAAATAGAGTTCATAATTTTTATATATACCCTTGACGTTTGAATGGTACAGGTCCACTTACATGCAAATTTTTTCAACAGTAAATACTACATTACTACACAATATATGGTTCCTTCCTCCCTTCCTTCCTTTCTTTCTCTCTTTCTTTCTTTCTGACTGTAAACCATCTACCTATCAAGAGAAATGCAAGGAAACATTCTTTCAGAAAGTGCCAACAAATTATCTCCAATAAATCACATCATGTCACAGCAGCAAAGTACATTTAGTGTGATATTCAAGGTGACAAAAAGAACAAATTAATATTGACTAAAAAAACTGCCCATCTGTAATGAAATCATTAAAGACCAGGACAAATATAACCTCTATATTATCCTGAGATTAATTCTTCACAGGCGCAAGAAAACACTACGTCTGCCTTCACTTGTCCTTGTTTACTTTTTATTATGTCAAAAGGAATTTTTTGAAATGGGATGCATGTGTTATCAAAGACATCACTGCCAGAAAATATTTATCTTCCAAAAATTACTTAAGAATAATCAGCAGCAATTAGACTTTGCAATTTGTTCTTCGAACCAACAAGACTAATTACTTAATGATACAATTATCCAAAACTAATTGAGAGTCTCCAATTACCCAGAGAGAAAAAAAAATACTTGCAATGCTTTATGTCTCACAAAGAATTTTAAACCTTGGTAGCCAATTCATGTGCTGCTCCAGGTCTTGGTTTTCTCAGAGTTAATAAGGAGAGTGACTAAGCAGGACTTTAATTTTAGAAGCTCTTTTATAAATCTGTGATGATGACTTTGTTCCTATCTTTTGCATTCTGATGAAGTGTAAAATATTTTGACACCAACAGTCTCTTAAACCCTGAATGATTTTTTTTTTTTTTGAAAAGCATTTAGATCTTTCTAGTCTTAACTGCATTAACTGCATGCCTTATACTAAAAGAAGAAATAGCATGGAAAATATCTTGCAATCTTGCACAGAGTAAAATGTATTTTACTTAATTTTATTTTACAGGCAGCACTGTAGTTGCATTGTGTATATATATATATATATATACACACACACACACACACAGACATAGTATATATACACACACACATACATATATGCATACACATATATACATATGGGTATATATAAAATTGCAATGTATTTTCCCAGTGGAGAGATATAGATATAAAGATAAACCCATTCAAGCCAATTAAACTAAGAACTACTCAGATAAATGAAGGATGAGAAAAATAGCTAAATTTCATTTTTTCTTATAATAATGTTTTGATGTTTAAATAAACTTTGGACTCTTTACAAGAAAATAGATATGAGAGAGTATGAGCAAAATCAATGGAGGAAAATATCATCAATTACACACATTCTACATAATCAAACCATAGAATACATGACCACAGTAACAGTGGGATAGGATTGCCTCGGTTGTCTTTAGGAAATGCATTGAGAGAAAATCATAATTAGGCAGCTTTGTAAAGAAATCTTGCCTCTACAAATAATGTTTAAGATAAAATGTTTAATGTTTATATAAATTGTATCACTCTAACATTTATCCAGATGACATAGGAGTTTAGAGTTTGGAGAAACTGAAGATTGATCAATGTGTATAGCTGGGGATGAGTATAGAAATAAGAAATGAAAATAGATCATGTGTTAAATTTTAAAAGATGAATAAAACTTGGAGACTTGCAAGGTAGGGAAGATTCCATTCTAAGTAAACTGAACAGTGTGAGCAAAGCCAAAGAAATGAATATATTTGTAAGACATGAGGAAGTTAATCTGAACAGAATGAGGCAATATCAGAGAGAAATTGAAGTTAAGAATACATTGACAAAAGGTCAGATTATGGAAGGGCTTGAAAATCAGCCAGTGGAGATAGATGACATTTTTCCTGATAATAATGAGAAATTACACAATTTTTGAATAGGAGAGTGACACAATTAAAATAGTATTTGAAAAGGTTAGTTTTTCGCAAGGTGCTGAAAAAATTGGAAGGGGAGTGGAAGTAGTCAAATTACATAGGATACTTTGAAATCAAATTGAACTTTATAAATTTCTTTATGAAAAATGAACTAAAGACATGTATCCAACAACAGTTAAACATGGTACAGGAATGGATTTTAAAATTAGATATGTTGCCTAAGATAACTCATCTATTAGTTTATACTCAAAGCTAGCACTCAAACAAAAAAAGCAAAATCTCATTCAAAAAGTATGCTTTAGATGCTAAAATAATTAATCATGTAACATGATTAATTACATTAATTAGCATTTGTCTGTTTTAGCAGAAGCCTATTAAGTAAAAGTTAGCTCAAAAAGGTTGAGCATTAACTAACAAGTAATTTCGCCTGTTAAACTTTAAAAAGCTTTTATTTCTTTTATTTATTATTTTGTTTTTAGTAATACAATCTAGAAAGTCTCAGATTACAGGAAACATCATTTCTTCAATTTTTAGTGAATAGAAGAATGTTGAGGTAAATAAGATACATTTTAAATAATTTCAAAAAGCATGTAGAAGTTATAGGCCCAATGCTGTGTTTAATACCCAAATTATACTGACTTCCTCCTATAAAGTAGGTACATATTTTAAGATTAAAAAAAAAGACATGGAGGTAAAGATGATTTGCTAAAGTTTAGGCTATTAAAAATATAGTTCATTTTTTGTGTCTAAAGTACACCTAATAGATGATATTAGATACTTCAGAAATATTTTATAATTTTTTATAATATTTTATATTTTTTCTACAAAAAATTAATAGAGTAAGCACTATTTTTAAAAAATAACATAAAAAGGGTTCTTGGCCCATGGATTTTGGTTCAAAGGGAAAACAAAGTAAAACAAGAAACAACAAAAAAGCATGTTCTAATAAAAGCAATAATACTACTTTAAAAATATTTTTAAATAGTTTGATAAGGATTTTCTTATAAGAATTTAGCTTTGATTTATATTAAAATATTTTTAATATGCCAGAACTTGATTTTAAAATTGAGAAAATAACTTTAAATTAATAAAATCTCAAATACATATTTTCTTCTAGTATTGAATTACTGCTACCACCTCAGAGATACAAAACAAAAATCTGTCTCATTTTACAATGAGAATAAATAGCACCCGTTGAGCCTCAGTAAGCGTGTATGTATTTAGATTCAGGCATTAAGTTGTTGAAGATGATTAAAAAATGCCAACATTTTGGCCATTATTATAAATAAAGCAATTTTTTTCCTGTAGCAAAGTGAATTCCTGAAATCGTATCAGAAGTCACTCAGACCTTATTTCTTCTAAAGCACTATTTTTTAAAATGTTTTCTTGATATTTTTAAACAGTTAAGATTGTTATTATAGAGGAATAATTTCAAAATATTTAAAATATACAGTCAATTACATATATCAATAAACAGGAAGCAGAGAGTAGTGGATAGAAACTGACCTCATTCACTGTGGCGTAGTAGCTTTCATGCTTGAATGTGGGTGAGTTGTCATTTCTGTCTCTCACCACGATTCGAACTTCATGGTAGATAACAGTACCCACTTTTTTGTTGATGCACTGAACCTGTACCACGATGGAGTGTATGTTCATTGGAGGCTGCAACACAGAAATTGCATCTTTTTAAAAAAATAATTGAAACTGAAGCATCTCATTACTGTCAAAGTATTTGTTTAATAAAATCTTCTATGTTTATTCACTTTTAAATGATAGTAATCTATAAAAATTGATCCATTTTGCCTTATTTTAAGGAAAAGTGAAGACAATCATGATTATTTCATTGCTTAATTTTCAAAATATAGGGTCTGAGGTAGTATTATGTTCATAATTAGAAAACTGGTGATGAACACAATCACAAAATTAATGTCTGATATTTGATGGGATGCCACAAATTTTGTCCTTCCAAAAGTCAAAGAAGCAATGACATAAACTTCTAATTTATAAAAACAATGTATTAATGATAATATACATAGGATAGAGAGACTGTATAACATGGTATATCATTTGTTTAAATCTATATTTTTGCTAAAATATTAAACGTTCATATCTGATAAAAACTAAAATATAGATAACCAAAAGAAGAGAATCCATTCACAACCCAATCAAACTTCCTAATTCTATACAGTTAGATGTTTATTTTGCTAATCTTTCCCTCTTTCCAAATATACATCTGTTTTATACACACACACACACACACACACACAAATATCATCCCATGTTTGCAAATACAGATTTTCTATAGCACTTTGATGTATACTACTATGAAGCTATATTTTGTATTCCATCATAAGTCTATAGCATAGATGGTCTAAGTAAAAACTTATAATGAGATGTTTATTATTGTCAACTTTTGTCATTACAAGCAAAATGTTTATACCTTGGTAAACATACTGTACATAAATATGTGCTAACTTTAATTATTTTTTATGATAAATTCTTATAAGGGGAGAATTGTCATCAAGGGGGCATTTATTACTCAGGTGCTATGATGAAGGGCTTGCAGAAGTGGGATACACACATCTCTGACTCTAGAGTTAAAGTGTTTAACACCACAGAATATTTCTTTGTGATTTTTAAAATATTTTTGAGTTTATAAAATTTTCTTTACATATAATTCTATCAGTATGATCTATTCTGACCACCCTGTTTAGAATGCCATGCCTCCAGTCTGCTCTGTCCTTTCAACTTTCCCCCTATTTATTTACTGTTTTTACTACATTTCTCACGCATCACATGGCATATTACACATTTTATATATTTGTTTGAGTTTGTCTCCCTTTACTATACTGAAAGCTTCATAAAGCCTGGGGTGTTATTTTGGTCATGACTAAATCTCTCTATCCAGTAACTAGTACTGTGTTTAGAACAAATGACTGAGTACTACCCGAGTTGTACTGCTGTGCTTCTAGCCTTAGTTCCATAACCTACTAATTGTATGATCTAGATGCAAACTCTCTCTGTGCTTAGTTTATTCACTTCTAAAAATGGGGATAATACTAAACACTGACATGACATAATCATAATAAGTATAATATGAACTTACCCTGTGCTAGGCACATATTAATACATAACAGATGTAAACTATTTTTTACTTATAAAAAGCTAAATCTCCAAAAAAGTAAAAAAACATGAATCTAAAAAAAATACAAACTGACAATCTTGAATTATAAAACAAATAATTAAATATTTGGATTAAAACCAATTTAAAGATATAGCAATGATTACTGGAACTTAGGGTAGGTTCATTAAAAATGTCACCTTTCTAATGAGTAGACTGTTGTAGAAACTATACCTAACCTAAAGAAAACATTGTTTAATATCAAGATATTTTTATGGCCAATAAAGAGAAATGCAATCAAATTGTATTGTACCTGGCTGAATAATTGTATCTAGAAAGAATAACTTGAAGCATCATTATCATATGGAGGAAGGTCTCTAGTGAAGTACCATACAGATCTGAGTTCTAATGTCTGCCCCAATTCACTTTTAATCACTGACATATATAAATGTGTTAAAGCCATGTGTGTAAAATCTGTGAATGCTACAAAGTTCAGAAGGATATATACTACATTTAATGATAAAAGACAAGGTTCAAAATCATTTTATCAGAATAATAAGTATCAAAAATCTACACTTCTACAATAATAAATTTAAATAATCTTATTTGTATTAGAAAAAAAGTTAATTGCCCAAATATAGTAATAAGTGGCTACAAACATTAATATGAAAATATAATTGTAAACTTTTGAGTTTTAAAAAATTTTGAGTTGGCATGTAAAGATGAGTTTACATGCCAACACTGTAAATGGACTACTAGAATAATAATACAAACTACTTCATATGCATTAATAATAGATGAAGAGATAGGTGGATTACAATAAGCACCATTTTATGGGCAAATTGGAAGTGAAGTCTAATCATCCTGAGAATGTGTGATAAAATTTGAGATGTTTAAACTAAAAATCACAAGATTCATCAGACATCTGAATGGTTGTTATGAAAAGATAAATTAGTTTATTCATTGTAGTCTCAGAGTATAGAAATAAGAACAATAAATAAAAAGTATTACAAAGCATATGTTTTCAATATAAGTAGAGATTTTCTATTAATCCAAAGTGGGTCAGAATAGAATGGACTATCCAAAAAATTAAGCCCCATCACTGAAAATCTGCAAGCTTGAGACTAAAAGATAACTTAAAAAGACTAGGTCTTAGAAATATTCTGGAAAGAATTTAAATTATATGACCTCCATTTTTACTACCAGTTTTAAAGTCTTTGCTTTAATAGGCTTGTTAAGAAAAGTACTGCATATTTCAATTGTAAAGTAAAAAACAATAAATACTTCTACTATTAGCCCTTGGCACACCTCTCAGAAGACAATCAGGTGACAATTTATGTTCTTCTAAAGTTATTTATCTTATAAATATTGTGAGAGAGACCTATAAAACCATTCCATATCAACTTCTAACTCTATAGTAAGTGTTAGCATGGGACAGAAAGGTCACAATCTTTGTAAGTAGAGGATCAGATGTAGTGTGCTGTGACTCAGCGCCACTTAGTTGCACTAAGTGCCCATAGATTAGATATAACCAGGTCACCTGGAACTCTTGTCACTGTCAACTTTAGTCCCCTATGCAACTGTTAGTAGCATGGATAGAACTTAGCTTGCAATAAATTCCAACCATAATGGATCATGATGAAGGCAAGAATTCCCTGTGGCTAATATACAGCATTCACTGTAATCTCACGTTGGAATAGAATCTATTCTGCTCTGTAAGAAGGTCATAAATATACCAAAGACAGTTCCACCAAGTCTATTAGTGAGAGTTTAGGGAATCTAAAATGCTTAGGAATGTGTTAGGGAAGTTTTGGTTTATTTTTAATAGCTGGGTGGCAAAAATAAGTCATGGCAATTCTATCTTCTCTGATTCTCTTAAATTGCTTCATTCATGAAACAAATCAGAAAAAAAAATGCTGTGTATAAACTGTTTGGGGGTAATTATTTAGGGTGATTACCATTCATATATACCTAGACATGCAAACTATTGTCCAAATTTAAAAACAATTGTTCAGCATAGTACTCTGAATGTATATTTGCATATCTGTATGTTAGTACACATGTGTGAATACATTTTGACATACATAGATAAAGTTCAGGAATGATATGAACACACCGTCACACCATACAGAAAAATAAACTGAAAATGGCTTAAAGACTTAAATATAAGACATGACACTATAAAACTCCTAGAAGAGAACATAGGCAAAATATTCTCTGACATAAACTGTACCAATGTTTTCTTAGGTCAGTCTCCCAAGGCAATAGAAATAAAAGCAAAAATAAACAGATGGGACCTAATCAAACTTGCAAGCTTCTGTACAGCAAGGGAAACCATAAACAAAATTAAAAGGCAACCTACAGACTGGGAGAAAATATTTGCAAATAATGTGACAGACAAGGGCTTAATTTCCAAAATATACAAACAAATCATACAACTCAACAACAAAAAAACAAACAACTCAATTGAAAAATGGGCAGAAGACTAAATAGACATTTCTCCAAAGAAGACATCCAGATGGCCAACAGACACATAAAAAGATGCTCAGCATCACTAATTATTAGAGAAATGCAAACAAAAACTACAATGAGGTACCACCTCACACTGGTCAGAACAGGTATCATTAAAAAGTCTACAAATAATAAATGTTGGAGAGGGTGTGGAAAAAAGGGAACCCTCTTACACTGTTGATGGGAATGTAAATTGGTGCAGCCATTATGGAAAAGTGTATAGAGGGTTCCTCAAAAAACTAAAAATAGAGTTGCCATATGATTTAGCAATCCCACTCCTAGGCATATATCCAGACAAAACTATAATTCTAAAATATTCATGCACCCCTATTTTCATAGCAGCACTATATACAATAGCCAAGACATGGAAACAACCTAAATGTCCATCGACAGATAAATGGATAAAGATGCTGTGTGTGTGTGTGTGTGTGTGTGCGTGTGTGTGTACACACACACGCACACACACACACACACACACACACACTGGAATATTATTCAGCCATTAAAAAGAATGAAACAATGTCATTTGCAGCAACATGGATGGACCCAGAAATTATCATACTAAGTAAAGTAAGTCAGAAAGAGAAAGACAAATACCATATGATATCACTTATATGTGGAATCTAAGTACAACAAAAATGAACATATCTATGAAACAGAAACAGACTCACAGACATAGAGAACAGACTTGTGGTTGCCAAGGGAGAGAGGGGTGGTGGAGGGAAGGATTGGGAGCTTGGGATTAGCAGATGCAAACTAGTATATAAAGGATGGATAAACAACGAGGTTTGACTGTATAGCACAGGGAACTATATTCAATATCCTGTGATAAACCAGAATGGAAAAGAATAGGAAAAAGAATATATATATGTATAACTGAGTCACTTTGCTGTACAACAGAAATTAACACAACATTGTAAATCAACTATACTATACTTCCATAATTTTTTTTAAATGTTGGGATTGTTATGAACACAATTTTTCACTATTCAAATCTTTTAGAAGTTTGCCCAGAGTTTTGAGATAAGTATAACAGGACTGTGCCAGAATTATATTTTTTATTGCAATTTGAATTATTGATTTTATTGTGACCACTATTATCCTATGTCCAATAGTGAATAGAGAATATTGCTCATGAGACAATAATTATAGACTTTAAATTAATAGACTTTAAAACAAAGAGTATAACAAAAGACAAAGGCATTACATGATGATAAAGAGGTCAACTAAATAAGATATAACATTTTTAAACATATATATACCTAAGAGTACCTAAATATATAAAGCAAATATTAAAAGGCATAAATAGATAAATTAACACTAATACAATAATAGTAGAGGACTTTAATTCCCCACTTATATCAAATGGATATCATCCAGACAGAAATGCAAAAAGGAAACATTGACCTTAAATGACACATTGTATCACATGGACTAGATAGGTAGCAATAGAACATCCCATCCAGAGGAGCAGAATTACCTATTCTTTTAAAGTCCACATGGAACATTCCCCATAATAGATCACATGCTAGCCAAAAAACAAGTCTCAATAAATTTAATATTACTGAAATCATATTGAGTTATTTTCCCACAACAATTGTATGAAACTAGAAATCAATTACAGGAAGAAAACTGCAGAAAATACAAGCATGTGGAGACAACAACATGGTACTAAAAAAATAAGCAATAGGTCAACAAAGAAATCAAAGAGGAAATTTAAAAAAATACCTTGAGAAGAATGAAAATATAAACACAACTTTCCAAAATCTATGGAACACAATAAAAACAGTTCTAAGAGGGAAATTTATATTGATACAGAAAAATATCAAATAAACAACCTAGTTTTACACCTAAAGGAATCAGAAAAAGAACAAAGCCCAAAATTATTAGACGAAAGGAAATGATAGAGATCAGAGTGGAAATAAATGAAATAGAGACTAAAGGGCAATAGAAAGAATAATGAAACTAAGAGCTGTTTTTTTTAAAAGAAAACCAAAATTAATCTTTAGCCAGACTCATCAAGAGAAAAAGAGAGAGGGCCCAAATAAAGTAAATTAGAAATGAAAGAGGAGAATTTACAACTAATATCATAGAAATACAAACAATGATAAGAGACTACTATAGATAAGTTTATGTCAAAAACTGGACAACCTAGAAGACATAAACAAATTAGAAACATATAATCTTCCAAGACTGAATACGGAAGAAATAGAAAATATGAACAGACAAATTACTAGTGATGAAATTAAACGAATAATCAATAAACTCCCAACAAACAAAAGTATAGAACCAGAAAGCTTCACAAGGGAATTCTACCAAACATTTAAAGAGTTAATACCTATCCTTCTCAAACTATTCCAAGACAAAATACAAATGAAAGGAATGCTTCCAAACTCATTCTATGAGGCCAGCATTACCTTGATATCAAAACCAGACAAAGACATTATAAAAAGAGAAAATTAGAGGCCAATATTCCTGATGAACATAGATGCAAAAATTCTTAACAAAATATTAGCAAACTGAATTCAACAATATATTAAAAGGTTTATACATCATGATCAAGTGGGATTTATTCCAGGGATGCAAGGATGGTTCAATATTTGCAAATCAATCCAAATTATACACCATATTACCAAATGAAGGATAAAAATCATATGATCATCGCAATAGATACAAAAAAAGGATTTGACAAAATTCAACATCCATTCATGATTAAAAAAAAAAAGACTCTCAACAAAGTTGGTAGATTGGTACTATAGCTCAACACAATGGCCAATTTTTTTTTTTTTTGCTAAGAACATAGTATTGATTTAACAACAAGCGATTGGTCTTACATGTATTACTATGCACCATTACTTTCTCTGTTCAAACAACCAAAACTAAACAAATCAAATGCAATGCTATTTATTTTTTGTTGATTTTCACAGGTGATCCTTTGATGTTGAGTTTGTCCACAGAAACATTTGATCTTCTCCCACGTTCAATGGCTGGACTTAGATGAAATTTCTCCCTTCTTTTAAGTTCTTGGGATCCTGAATTCTCATGACCAATGCTTCACATCCTAGAGTTTTCTAGATTGCACCAGTGTCCCCTTGGTTGGTACTTCAGAATCTCATTTTGCCACTCATCATCAAAAGCATGAACATCACTTTCATTCATATTGACGAACTCTTGATTGACCTCTTTATCTCCAGTCTTGCTGTTCTTTGACTTTTTCTTTTTTTTTTTTTTTTTTTTTTGCGGTACACTGTCCTCTCACTGTTGTGGCCTCTCCCGTTGCAGAGCACAGGCTCCGGACACGCAGGCTCAGCGGCCATGGCTCACGGGCCCAGCTGCTCAGTGGCATGTGGGATCTTCCCGGACCAGGGCACAAACCCATGTCCCCTGCATCGGCAGGCGGACTCTCAACCACTGCATCACCAGGGAAGCCCTATTCTTTGACTTTTTAATGACATGAGTTTGGTCATGAAGGTGATGACCAACAGCCATTTTTTCTAGTCCACTCTCAAGAATCTCTCAGTGCCCTCCTACTTTCTTCTATTCCTCCTGGAGCCCTGCGAGTTTGAGTTGAGGTCTGGAAAATCTTTGGTTGTTCATCTCCTACTTTGGAATAAGTCATAACTGAGGAAGAACTAAACAAATGTCCATTTGGATCCATTGAAAAGTGACCAAAGTTTCTTTGTAATTCCTGCATACTGTTTCGTATATTTAACATTATTTGGTCCATTGACTGAAGAGGGTTGACATCTGTACAAGTCAAGGAGTTTTCTCCATCCTCATGTCCCATACAGTTACAAGCTCTTCCTCTACCATCAGAGATGCTGAACATGTCTCTTCCAAAAGGTTCAGAAAAATTTCTCATCATCTGTCGCATACTTTCTCAGTGTGCCATAAAAGAATCAGAGAAGAAGGGATCATCCTCAAAGCTGCTGCTCAGCATCCCAAACATCCTGGCTCTGTCTCAGGTGGCAACATTCACGGACAGACTGGAAAACGATGCAACTTGCCGCGGCCGCAGCCTGAGCCAGCCTGTTCAATAATGGCCATTTATGACAAACTCACAGCTAACATCATACCCAATGGTGAAAAGCTGAAAGCTTTTCCTCTAAGATCAAGAATAAGACAAGGGGGCTTCCCTGGTGGCGCAGTGGTTGAGAGTCCGCCTGCCGATGCAGGGAAGTCGGGTTTGTGACCCGGTCCGGGAGGATCCCACGTGCCTCGGAGTGGCTGGGCCCGTGAGCCATGGCCGCTGGGCCTGTGCGTCCGGAGCCTGTGCTCCGCAAAGGGAGAGGCCACAGCAGTGGGAGGCTCGCATACCAAAAAAAATAAAATAAAATAAGACAAGGATGCTACTCTCACCACTTTTGTTCAACATAGTATTGGAAGTCCTAGTGCCAGCAATTAGACGAGATAAAATAAATAAAAGATATCCAAATTGGAAGGGAAGAAGTAAAACTGTCACTATTTGCAGATGACATAATACTATATGTAGAAAACACTAAAGACTTCACAAAAAAATTACTATAACTAATAAATAAATTCAGTACAGTTTCAGGATACAACAAATTTAATATACAGAACACTGTTGCATTTCTATACATTAATAATGAACTATCAGAAAGAGAAATCAAATAAACAATCCTACTTGCAACTGCATTAAACAGAATAAATACCTAGGAATAAATTTAACCAAGGAGATAAAAGATCTGTACTCTGAGAACTCTAAGATGTTGATGAAAGAAATGGAAGATGACACAAATAAAAGGAAAGATATACCTTTTTTGTGGACTGGAATAATTAATATTGTTAAAATGCCCATACTATCGAAAGCAATCTACAGATTCGACACAATCCCTATCAAAATAATCATGGCATTTTTCACAGAACTAAAACAAATAATCTAAAAATGTGAAAAGGGGATGATATCAGAATAAAATGAATACACTTAACTTTGGGGGAAAAATCACTCCTCTGTTTTATTTTGTTTCATTTTTCTCATGTTACTATAGACATGTGCTAAATTTTAAAGACTGGCCCTTTACCTATATATTTATCTCTAAATCTACTGCACAGTTTATGAAAGAAAATACTGAATTAGCAAAACTTTGTTTCTTTTCAGCTCTAACATTCAATAATTCTGTAAAGCATCTATACTCAGCTAACTTTAAATGATACTGTATTAAAAATACATGCTCTATCTAGTTAATCTTGCCTTGATCTTACATTTGGTATTACTATCTGGCTTTTCCTCTCTTCTTCCTGATTTCTCTGTCAGTGAGGGCTCTACCATCTTAATTTTGTAACAGAAACCATTTAATCTCACACTTTGAATTTCTGGATTGAGGGCATTCTTAATTAACATTATTATTTTTTACCCTGAACTGAAAGCATTTTCCTCATCAACCTTTCTCAACTAATGCTGCCAGGAAAGAAAATAAAGGCATAACATCTTATTATTTATCTGTCACTCCTTCATGGTCACAAATTCTATTTGGAAAAAAAAAAGCTGCAAAGTGCCCCTACTCATAGAAGGCCCGGCCCAAGTCCTGTGTCTATTTTAATTCCGGTTTTGTAAGTCCCACCACCCTGTAAGAGTACTTGTACAAAATGGCAATGTTAGATCTTTGTCATGACGTTCTTTAACTATACAGGCTTGAATTCACTTAGATAAATAATTGTATATTTATCTAGATAATTATATATAATTATAAATAAATTATCTAAATAATTAGATAAATGTTTAGAACATCTTTTATTTACTATCTTGTCATTCTTTCAATAAGTTGATTTGCCAATTGGTAAATACATTGCAAATATGTAAGCATATTTTTGTTTTCTTTTGTTTTGTTTTTCTTTACAGATTTCCCTCTGCCATATTCATTTAACATTTAATATTCTTTAGGTGTCCTATTCTCCAGCATCTTTAGCTAATTTCAGGTAGGTGTCCAATGACAACACTTTAATTTGTAAAACATCTTTTCAAGTTTAACTTAACCATAGCATTTCTAATCCAAAAGAACATTTTAAATGGAAAGGAAATTATTTTTGATTATTGTGTTAAAAAACAAGCCTGGATGGTTCTTTAAATGATACGTGTGCACATTTTTGTAATTATTTCTTTCAGGTCAAATCAATTTTTCAGTGTATTCCCATGATACTATTTCAGTTTGCCCAATGTCCAATAAATGCTGCCCTTATCAGAAATTAAAAAACAATAATACCAAGGAAACAGATAAGTATCTTAAAAAGTGAAGATGCTTTTTGGTAAGTAATTAAAATTAAAACAATGTTGTAGGTTGGAGACACGGAATGCATTTTATGAATACTGAAGGTTATCTTTTCCTTTGACTCATAAATCAGACCTAGAACTTACGCTTTTTAATATCAAATTGAGAAAAAAAACTGATTCCAAAAAGAAAGTAATTTACCAGTAAACAAGTAAATTATCATAATCATAGGTGATTTTAAAAAAGGAAACAAAATATAAAATGACAGTGGCCTAAAATAGATAAATATTCTATAATTCTCCAAACATGTTACATTATAAAATTCATATGACTTGGATATGAGTATTCTTACTTAAAGCCAGTAAAGGATGCCTTGTGGGGAGTGGGAAAAACAAGTAAAGGGGGTCAACCATACGATGATGGATGATAACTAGACTTGTGGTGGTGATCACTCTGTAAACAGATTTTGAACTATAATGCTGTACACCTGAAACCAGGTGTAATATAATATAGTATAATGTAATTTAAAAAAAGAAGGATGCCTGTGAGTAACACAGCTTGGGGAGACTCTTGCACCTTGCCAGTTTGTGCCATTAATCAAATTGCTTTCATAAAAGCAAGACTTATTATAAGATAAATTAAGATAAGGCAAGATAAATTCTAAGATAACAACTGTCCTTATTCCGTTTTACGCCTTCTTAACCACTCAGACAAAACTGTAAATTGTGGGGTGTGAAAAATGTTGCCATGATGAAACGACATAGTGAGTGAGGGCAATGATGGAGATGGGAACAGCATCAAGGATGACTTTTCCCCCCCTAGGTTGAGCCAACAGACTCATTCCTGTTCTCCACTGATATCCTCCTCTCACATCTGTCCCCACTGCTCAGTCAGCTGAATTATGGGCCTCCCCAAGTGTACAGGGCAGCCCATGCTGGTGGGAGAGTCCTATTACTGCCCACCTCAACACAAAGCTCTTAAAGACTCTGAATTTTAGATATGCAATAGATTAGGGATCATCTACTTCACACATATTTAAAGTGAATCATAAATCCCGAACACTGTGGTGATATGATTCAGGTTCCCTAGGTTGAATATCTGACATTTCGATTTTATAAAGTGGAAATTTGGGAGTTGGCATGTTTAGATGTACTTCTCAAGTTTTCCCAAGGTCCTGTACAATTACTGGTTATAACACCCACACACATACATACACACACTTTTCTCTGCACTCAAGACTAGAATGCAAATAAGTGAGACTAAAGTTACATTACTGAGCTACTTAAATCTACTCAAGTTTTTTAACTTTTTCAGAAAGAAGACATTTAACTTTGGTTATTTAGGTATTATTAATACCTAAATACTTAGGTCATACTGCCTGAGAGCAACTGGACTGGGACACTGCCAGGAAACTTCTGCTCACCTTCTTTTCATTTTTTTCAGCTCTATAAGCACATTGCCATTCATCTCTCAATGAACACTTACTGCTTGAAGAGCACCCTCCTGTTAGTAGTTCAACTAAAGTTTCTGTCCTCAAGCCAACATGTAGTTGTACTCTCAAATTCTGCCATGAATTGGGCTGTGCGTATCCTGCTTTTCCAAGGTTACCACCCCTTTATTCTGAGCACTCTGTTCTCTCCTTATTCAGAAGTCTGACAAGCTTCCAGGATGTCAGAAGAGGAATACAATGGGTCTCTCAGACACAGATGGTTCCTCTTTCTTTTTCTTCTTTCAAGGAGTTAAAAAAAAGGTTTTTGTTGATGAACACAGAAAATAAACTCAAATTATATAACAAAAATTTGATATATCAACAAATACATGCAGATATTTAAATGATGATTAAGTTGTAACAGAGGGACAAAGAAAAAAAATGTACTAACATCTCTATCCAGAACTCTGCCCGTGCTGTTCAGGAAAAGCATTTGTTTAACAGGATCCAGCAATACCCAGTAATCCACGTTGTCCTTTAAAGAAAGTTCTATGGTTGGCTCTGGTCCTCCAGCAGTCCCTTTGATCAGCATGTTATCCACCAGAATAGTACCTGCAAACCAAAGAGAATTACTTGAAAATATATTCTACCTGTATGCATTCTTTAACAAAGATCATATGCTTAAACCCCAGCTGACTTGCAAATCTGTTTCAAACCAAAGATATTCAACTTTATATCTGTCATGATATAGAAAATGTCCTGCTTCAAAAAGGCAAAAATACCTTTATAATGCTATTTATAAATGATATTTTGGGGAGATGAGGTGGGAGACAGATTCAAACACTTGGTGAGTCTCATCATCTATTTCTTGCATCCTTTTAACAGCATGAATCTGTTCCCCGCCCTATCCATCACTTCTCACAGGAGTTATCACTGAATTTTATCCTGAACAAAAGGAAAGCCTATAATAACAGAGGCTGATACTTCAATTCACTCAGTAAGACTTCTGATATGAAAAGAGATATCCTGAAAATAAGAGAAAGGAAGAGATAAAGAAGTAGCAGAGACTCCCATGGTGAGAACTGCTTCTTCATCTTTTATCTTAGAGCAAATCCATAAACCATAAATCTTAATGTGAAAGACAAAACTAGTGTTCAGATACACAATAGAAGCCATTCTTCTCTAAGACATGTCTGGGGTACTCAACTAGAACAACATACTATTTTAATGTGACATTTCAATGTTTGCTTTCTTATTATTCTTTCCGTGGGCTGAATTGTAGACACTTGTTGAGTAAGAGCTGAAGCGAGAGATCTCTAATCTCTCCAACTCTGTTAAAGATTCCGTCTATTTTAAAAATTGAATGCAAATAGCACTGATGCAATACAAATCCCCTCTTTTTTCCCATGCTGCAATGATCCCTTTGACAAACAATAATGTACTATAGCTTACAGCAATCATTTTCAGCTGATCCATTTTACTAAACTTATGGTATAAAGAAGAGATGTGGCCATGCAAATAAAATGTACCCTCCTAAGGACATTAGAATAAATGGCACATATCTAGAAAATTCATTGCCTTAGGATAGCATACAAGAATATATAATCTATAAATATGAATCTAGCTTGAAGAATAATAATGCAATATGTATTTCAATATGCATTTTCATAAGGCACAAAATTGGCTTCAATGTTGTATCATTGCACAATTACAAATAAAAGGGGGGGACTCTGGAAGATTTTTCTCAGCAAGTTAATAATAATAATAGTAATAATAATAATCTATAATAGCTCTTTATCATGTTATTACTAATGAGCTTTATCTCACTAGGGAATGTTGAAATGAACCATTCTTTTATAACAATATATCTAAATAATGTTTAAATACACACTCACACACATACTTGTCTAAATGGCAGATTATTTACTTCTACTTTTTCACATACTAGTACACATATATATAAATATATGAGCGAAACTGATCCTGCCATTTTTCTACTCAACTAGCAAATATATAATCTACAGATATTACATCCAAAAGTATAGATCAGACAATGATGGCATTTTCTGGTCTACAAATATGTTCTAGGCCTGAGTATACACTCTTTTACAAATACTTCACACAACTAACCTTTGAAAAATTATTTGGCCTGTGTTTTCAATATGTAATTAAGAAATTAAAGGGGATTATATTTTCTGATTAAGAAAAAAATAAAGTATAATAAGTAGGTCAACTAACATTAACATTTATGCCTTGACTCATAATGCATAACAGCAGTAATAGCAGGTCTTTCTCTAGTGTACATACACTCTATGCAGGTTCACGAAGGGAAGGCATAATAAACAATGGTTGAAATCAGGAAAAAGGAATTCACTTAGTTTGACACTTATGTCATAGAAGTGAAGAGAGCTGGCCCTGGAACTGACAGAGTTAGAATCTAATCCTGGATCCACAATTTAAGAGCCATGTGAAAGTGGACAGATTACATAACTACTCACCTTCAATTTCTCTCTTCTACAATATCAAAAATCAATACCACAACGGAAGAGGTATTTTTTATTATAGCACCATATGTATGCAGTTGAAAAAAAACTTGTATTCTTGTATCGAAAGCACTAACGAAAGCTGAAACAGTCACAATCAAAATACTAGCACAGTTAAGTATTTAATGATATTTTCTTCAAGCATCATAGTCAATATTTACAGCCTTAAATATTGGGGTTTATGCTTCTTCCTTCAAGAAGTAGGTATTGAGGGTCATTTGCTTCTAAATGCAGATTTTTTTCAATGAAATTGAAAATTCAATCCAGCATTTAGCTTTCTTCATTAATCTATTGTTTTAAACTCAGAAAAAAATTTCACACCTCCTTCATCTGTACCCACAGCTTCTCCATATTAACATATTATCAATCATAAACACTAATGTAAACTCTACTTGCATTAAATAAAGGTGCTGCAGATCTTCAGCTTTTTTCTTAAGATCAGCTTACATAGCTATTTATTTTTAACTGTGATAAAAATGTGCCCAGAATATGTTAAAACATAAATATACTGTAAAATAACATATGAATCAATAAAATCCCTTCCTTATACCAACTCCATTCCCCTATTTACCAATGTGTATAAGATAATTTGCATCAAAGAAGAGCTGTTGGGTTGATCTGATGACTAAATGAGATAATGCATGTGAAGTACTGATTGCAGTCCCTGGTATAGAATAAGCAATTGACAAATGTGAATTATGTTTATTGTTGTTACTGTTATTAATTATATTATATATATTTATATTATATTAACTCCATTTTGGAAGCAAAAGCATTTGAAACTAAAGCAAAATGACTTATTTTATGTCCTAGAAGTTTTTGCAAACCAAGTCTACTCTTCATGTCACAAAGCTAAGGCATGTGTGGCAAGCCATCTGAAGAATTCATAGGGGCCCAAAGGATTTGAATGCAAAGTAATCTCTCTGGGAAGTTAGAAGGTAGGGAGAGAATGCTCACTATAGGTAAACTTGTAAAGATAATTCTTTGTCTCTGGTGATGGCAATCCATCCAAGGATTGATAGGCAATCCCTGCTATCACTAGGGAGTGACCCACTCTTTCCACTTTCTAACTTCACACAATTTTGATTTTGCTCATAGAAACTAAAATTAGATTTGATGGCAAGAAAAGGATCTTATTCACAAATTCATAGTAGTAGTGATCTTTAGCTTGAACACTTTTTACTCATCCCCAGCACACATTTGGTTCTATTAGGGACTACACACACACACACACACACACACACACACACACACACACACACATTTATTATAGGAACTAAATCATAACTAGATATTTAATATATTCCTGAATATTGTATTTGCTTCTTTAAATAGGCAGTTATAACACAAGTGGGTTACTTTCTAAAAATGCTATGGAGGTGGCAGTGAGGAGAAGGGTCCATTGCCTTTCTAATTAACCTAATTCAATGACTCTGAAAGAGTAAGTTCTACAGGGTAAGAGTAACTGACTGGGTTCATTCCGAACATTAAAATAAGAAAATCACTCTGTGCACAGAACACACTACTTGCTAGAAAACAATTAATTATGCAAAGGTGTATAACCAATATGAATTGCATAAAATCTCTCCCAACAATCTTTCCCCAGTTTAAGTCAACTAGAAGAATGTTCAGCTACATCATATAGGCAGAAGCATCTGTTGCATTTTCTTGTATATTACTCCTTGCAAATGAAACCATAAACAAAGCTCCCAAATGTACATTATTTGATTAAAACAAAGTTTCTTAAAAAGTGAAATTATAGCTAATATATAGTTTTTCAGTGAGGTTAAACAGTAAGCATGGCCATTATGTAGTTGTTTATTGAGTAAAATCTAGATTCGAAGATTATCAGGCTAAGTAAAACTCTTCTTATGCTCAAATCCTCATCTTTGTTGAAACTTTCCTGGACTTTTCTTGATTTTTCACACTTCTTGGTTTACAATTATATAAACTACACATTTTAGCTAAGCCTATGTTCATATCATATCTAGATAACTACTTGGTAAAAGGGAAGGAAATATATGTGTATCCAGCAACTTCATAAAGAAAATAGCAATATTAATTGGGCTGTGTTTGAATGCTGGGGATATATTAGCCACATAAAATATTTGCTAAAGATGGAAAATGATACCAATCAAGTCAATAGTGATGAGACTAAAACTTACAAAAACTAAAAGCATACTTCTTTGCAAAATTATGTTAGTCTTTAAAATTTATATTTTATTTACTTCAAAAGAACAAACCATTACAAAATGGGTAGCTTTGTTCGAGTGTACTTCACTCACATTACTTAAGTAACAATACCTTTTATTTACTTATATTTTACTTCACGATGCATAACAGGTGATATATCAAGTATGGAATAGGCATACAAGTATAAAACTTTAAGAATAAAGGGATTTTTTTCCCTTCTAGTCTTAACTTTTTCCTTAGAAATTGATATAAATATCTTGACATTTAGACAATTGCTATTATTTCTATTCTGTTGTAAATAAAATATTAAGAAAATGTATGTATGTTATGCATTTTGATGTAGTAGGCATGTTCATTTGCTCAACTAAAAATAAGATCACAGAATTTTAGAATTAGAAAAGAACCTACCATCTCATATATATATCATATATATATGGAAAACGAAGCCAAACCTCTGGTATCTCAAAATTTCCCTACCCCGAGCATTGAAATAACCTGACCAAGGTGGCATAGCTAATAAAACCATATCCAATACCAAATCCCAGGTTTACTAATTCACAGTTTAGATATCCCTTCCCTATATCTTGAGTTCACCTTGAAAATACACAAAATTTTTAATTTAAATATGAAATTACGGGGACTTCCCTGGTGGTCCAGTGGTAATGCAGGGGACGTGGGTTCGATCCCTCGTGAGGGAACTAAGATCCCACATGGCGCGGGGCAACTAAGCCCACACACCACAACTACTGAGCTCACGTGCCTCAACTAGAGACTGCGTGCCACAAACTACAGAGCCCAAATGCTCTGGAAGCCACATCCTACAACTAGAGAGCCCACGAACCCTGGAGCCTGTGTGCCACAACTAGAGAGAAGCCCATGCACTGCAACAAAGAGCCTACACACCGTAATGAAAGATCCTGCACACTTCAACAAAGATCCCGTGTGCCACAACTAAGACCCAATGCAGCCAAAAATAAAATAAATAATAAATAAATCTTTAAAAAAATGTGAAATTACGAAAACCTTGTTAGTTTCGTTTTGAGTTCATGGGAAACTCACACAAAAATCCAGTTGATGTATAAATTCATTATTTGGATTGTTGTGCCCTACAATTTTCTGACAACATTTAAAGGGTTAAAATGGAAACAATTCTAAAGATACAGGGAGAATAGTACAATGTAATTATCAACTACCTGACCTTAGAACTAATTTTCCTAAATTATAGCCATAAGAATAGATATAGTCTCTGACCTTATAGCTAACAACTCATAAAAGAAAATAGATAGTTGACATTAAGGATAACCCAATAAAACTTCAGGTGAGACTTGGAGTATCAGTTTAAGAAATGAACATACTAACCTAGAATCCCTTGGGACAAATATTGTACCTTCTTTCCACTGTGGCAGAGGGAAGAATTCTAAAGAAAGAAGCTGTATCCTGAGCTTACAGAAGCTAAAATGACTCCATGGTAGACAGACTCTTAAGGTACCCCCATATGCCTGCCTCCTGGTTTTATGTGATTCCCTTCCCCTGAGTGTGGGTGGGACCTATGACTTGCTTATAATCAAAATAATATGACAAAGGTAATGGGAAGTTATATTTATGTGTACATTATGTGGTTATGTTACATGAGAATCTAGTGACTATCTTGTTGAAGCTCTTTCTCTCTCTTTCCCTTGCTGGATTTGACAAAACAATTAGCCATGTTGGGAGGCCCACATGGCAAGGAAGCAAGGCAGCCTTTAAGAGCTGAGGGTAGTCAGATGACAGGCAGTCAGATACAGAAGACTTCAGTCCTACAACCACAAGGAAGGTGATTTTGCCAAGCCCGAGTTACCTTGGAAGCAGATGCTTCCCTAGCCAAGTCTGAGCTGAGACTGTAGCCTTGACAACACCTTGGTTATAGTCTTGTTGACACCATAAGAGAAACTGGTTACACTATGCCTGGACTCCGGGCCCAAAGTAATTGTGAAATGATAAATGTGTGTTGTAAAATACTGTTTATTTCAATATTGTTATGCAGCATTAGACAGCTAAGACAGCCCTAAAGCCAAGAGATCTATGTTCAAAATCTTGGCTCCACTACTTACTAAATCTTTGATCTTAGGCAAGTTCCCAGGTTCTTGTAATCAGCAATATGCATTGTTATGAAAAATAATGGATGTAAGTAAAAGCACATAGTTAATAAATAATACTTTTCATCTCACTGTCACTGGGATGGGAGTTTGTACAGATTGAAGCATATAAAGGTGCTATTCATACTATTTCATTAAATTTGGAACACTAGCCACACATTTTAAAACATAATGTCACTTTTTTAACTAAGATAGAAGCATACATGAAACCCAAGAGAAAAAAAGAGAAGACTGTGCATATGCATAACAGAAAATAAAAGTGGGAGGGGCAACAGTTTATTCACAGTTATCACTGAGAATTTGTCATGAAGCAAAGGCCATTTCTTCCTGGTGTAAATAAAAGTGAACAAGCTAGCAAGTAAGGGAGGTCATATTACTGAGGTCAAAATGCTTATCAGTATTTACTTACTCTATCAGCTGGGCTAAATGATAAACTATAAACTCTAAGTGAATTATACTATATCCAATTCACAGGCATATGAAAATGATAAAGGTTCAGACTCTCAGAATACTGCAAGATTTTATTTTCAGACCATCAAACTGATGCAACTGAAATAAAGAAACAGACCATACCATACATTTTTTTAAAAATATAATGATTATAGAATGGCAGTTAAAAAATTGAGCCAGATCCCCTATTTCCTCCCACCGGGCAGCTGCTGTTCTCTCCACCTTAAGAAATCTTTTCTCTCGATTTAAACAAATCCCTATACAACCTTATTGAGTGATCCCATAAAGATCCCCTGCTCTCAAAGCTGATGAAAAATGACGTTCATCTAATGAAAGCACATTCAAGACCGAATGTCTATTATATGACATTGCTGTGTTAGTAAATGAAGAATTTTTGCTTCACAGCACAACTCCTCAAAAGAGTAGCTCATACTCCCTCTGCCACACCTCAACTTACATGTTTTTGAAAATATTCCAGTGAGGCTTTCAACCCGATGTCCCACCAGAAAAGTTTTTGTCTAGTTCTTATTAAGAGCCTCCACGTTCTTAAATTCGGTAGTTGGTTCTCAATCTTCAACTTTATCACCAACATTTCACATGGTTAATCACCCTCTCCTTCATATATCTCTTCTCACTTACCTTTCAGAATACCATATTTTTCTGACTTAGTTCACATCACTGTTTGCTCCCTCATGGTCTCCCCTGCTTATTCATACTTGTCTCCATGACTTTATTCTTTGTATATATTCTGCATTTTTTTTCTTTTTTGATTGTCTCATCCAGGCTTATATATACTCTTGACTCATGACTCCCAAATATAAATCTCCAGTCCAGATGTCTTTTTCCTCTTTTCTGGACCAAAAACACACATCCTAACTGCCTCCTCCACATCTCCACTCATATGTCGAATAAGCAAATCAAATTGAGATCTCATCATAATGAGCTTTGGATCTTCCCACACACATCTATGCCTATTCCTCATGGTGTCTTTCTCACATCAGAAAAAGGAAACTCCTTCTTTGCAATTTTTCCAGGAAGAAATTTTATTAGTCATTGTTGACTCACTGTCTCTCATGTCCCATATCCAGTTTCTGAGAAAATACTATTATATACAGAATATAACCAGATTTGACCTTTTTGCTTTACTACCTTTATTGTTATCAACTTGGTCTGTGTGAACATTATCTCTTGACCAGAGTACAGCAATAATGTCCCAAATGATCTTTCTGTTTCAGACCTTGCTCTGTCATAGTCCATTTTCAACACAATAGCCAGAGTTACCCTTCTAAAATATGTCAGCTTACAACTTTCTAGTGGCTCCCAATCTCCCTGAAAATAAAAGCCAATTTCTTATATTATTCTAAAATGCCTGCTTTGATTCTGTTCTTTTAGCCACTAGCCTACAAACTATTTCTCCAATAGACTAAACACACTCCAAACTTAGTACATTTGCCTTATGTCCTCTACCTAGGATCTCCCTCTCCAGAAAGACACAAAATCTGTTCTTTTACTACCTTCTGCTTTGTACTCTAATGTTGCTTTTTCAATGAAGCCTTCTCTAATCACTCTATTTAATGACCTGACACACCATATACATGTCATTTATATTTTCCTATTCCCTCCAGCAAGCATCTCCCCACTCCAGATTAACTCCTGCATGATCCATTAGGAATTGTAGTTCTCTTAAGTAATGGATTTATTTTAAGCTTATAGATATTTTGAAATTTTTGGCTGGAAATAGCTCTTTTTTTTTTTCACTAGCTATCAGAAAGCTTAGATTTAAAAGCATACCTCATCACTGATGGGTGAATATATTATTGTAACACGCATTTTTTAGCCTCAGGTATTTTATCCCCATCTTTATTTTCTTCTTTTATCTCCATTCTCATTCATAATATTATATAATATTTTATACATTTAAAAAGTATCCAGAAGAACTGTGATATAAATATATGAAAACAATTAGACAAATGCATTGTTTCCTTTTCTTTTGTTGTTTTTCTTGGGGCTATGGCCCCAGATATGTTATTAGCCTTTACACAAAGCAAAATTATAATAAGTACAAAGCAATTAAAAGATCTTCTCAAATACTGTTATATGCCAAAGTCATCTTATTTTTTCACCTGCTCTAAGAATCAGTATTTAGTACAGCAAGATATATCTTGTATCTGTTCAGAGGTCTCTGTTAGAAATGTCCTTGCACTATGGGCTTGCACTATGTGTACAAAGAAACAGTTACTAAAACTTATCATCTCTTTCTGTGACCCAACAATTTTATTCCTAGGTTCAGAAGAGAAGTTCCTGTTCTTGTATATCAGAGGGTATGTGTGTACGTGTGTGTATGGAACAAAGAGAGAGCCAAACATGGAGGAAAAACAACTTAACTCTGAGGTTTGAGGAAAATGAACGTGCACATACTCACATATTTATGTGCACTGACAGCGTTTTCTGTTTGGAACATAGAATTTAGCAATAGAATAAATTTAACATTGAGTAATATTTCTCTCCCATGTCTTTATAGTTGACCGGGAGCAGCCATTTTAAACAGCTTGGTCCGATATTCATGGACTCATCTGGGCATCTACCATAGTGTTAGCAATCAGAGAGTTTTGTCCTAGAATTGTGAACTTTAGTTCCAGAAAGAAAGGTCTGTTCTTTTTCATGTGGCTGCAGTTTAAATATAAAGCTCAGGTTTCCTCCTTTTGAAGAAATTTACTTTAAAGGAAAGGAAACAAAAGCTGATATGCACAGGAGGGTGTGATAGTAAACATACAACAGAACTAAGCAGTGTAGATGAGAAAGGAGGTCCTAAGAGTGTTTGAGACTGTAGTTTGTGTTATTCATTTTCAGGGCTAGGTTATTTCACAGGATAGTTCTTTCCACCTGACTCTCGTAACTTAGGCATATGTGTACTTATATACCCCCAAGGAAATATTTTAATATTTATGAAATAATTTAAAAATACTACTTTTGTAATGTACATTAAGCTAGAGGTTGTATATTTGTAAGTACATTTAGCTAATTTTATTTGAAAATTCATTTATACAATGCTATATGTCCACTAGTAATTATATGAGGAAAACCCAGTAAAATGAATGAGAGAAGTACATACTGAGCCACATTGGCTCAGTGAAGACTATTCACATTATACATAATTTATGTTCCTTACCCTCGGGCTAAGCACAGTTTGCTCGAACAATGATTCCAGTATAGCAAAGAAATAGAAGCTCATGGAACAGATGTTGGGAACTAATTGTACATGGTAAGTGTTTCTCATTTGCTTTGGGGATATTCAATGATAATCACTCCTCTACTACTCTTAAATTTTACATATTTTCCTCATTTCTGGTCTCCGCTTAACGTTTGAGGTATGAATGAACATCACTGTGGCTTCTATTCCATTCCATTCCATTTTTAAACCACTTCTCCTTTACCTTCAAGCTAAATAACTCATCCAGTAATGAAAAACTCTAATATTAACAATATTAAATTCCTTCTAAGCCTTAAACCTATACCTGAACATGAAATGTTTTAATTATACCACACAATGAAGCTACATGTGTCACAGCTGATATATATACAAACACACATTGAGACAAATGCATATGGAGAGAGAGAGAGAGAGAGTAAAAGAGAGTGCTGACAAATGAAGAAACCTAAATTTCTTTTCGTTACAAATAAGTATTATGAGCTGTGAATGCCAGCGTGGAATGGCAATGTGACTGAGAAAAGCATGAAAAGACATGAATGGAGTTCTTACTTCCTCATCATAATAGAGAAGATTCACGGTATGTTGCTAATCTCACTGTTACCTTAAAAGTTTTGACTTGGCAGAAATGGTATCTTACTGAGTGAAGGAGGAAACATCAGTCGGTAAAAATGAAGATATCTTTTATTTCTGTATAAAAAGAACTTTATAAAAAGTTTTTATTTTTTATATAAATAAAACTTTTAAAAATTTATAAAAATAGCTTTATAAAACAACTTTATAAAAAATATTAATCTTCCCTAGTTCTGTAATCTCACGTTTCCCAAATTGAGTTTTTTTAAATATAAAAAATAATGACAGCATACTAAGTCATTTCTCTTGTTCCTGTGTCCTTATAAAATGTAATGAGATGTCTATCAAAAAATTGCATTGTTGCAAAATGCGAAAGCTTCTGATCCAGCCAGAGTACAGCTAACACAAGTGTATCATAACTTTTTATCATCAATATGGGATTGAAATTCTTAACATAAGTTTTAAGTTCTGAGAGCATTTTAATTAATAATTTAAGATGTTTGGCTCATTTCCATTTGAATTTAGATTGAGGCACTCTGAAAGCCTGGTTTAATCTGTATATTTAAAATGTATATAAAATCAGCCTCACTGCATGCAAACTGGGAGCCAACTCTCCGCTCTAATTACCCTAGAACTACAAAGTCAGAACAATTTTCTAAGTAGTCAACTTATAAAGTTACTGAATGGGGCAATATAACAACCTCCTTAACTGTTGTACTAAAAAGTTGAAATGCCTATCATTTGAACAGCTGTGTTTCTTATCTCAAGACCTTGGAGCAACATCCACCATTTGTGATCCACACAAGTGCCCCTTTCTTCATCAAGCTTTGCCTCATATATTCAGTATAAAGAGCTCTCTCACTTCTTTGAAGACACAAATAACCCATCAAAATGATTCTTAATGCTCTTATTATATACAAACCTAAACCTATTAATATGCATGTGATTTCAATTTCTAGGTTGTACGATTTTGATGGGCAGAGCTGTTCTGAAATTAGTTTTTGTATTCTTCATATCACCTAGTTTTATTACACTTGTACAGTATAGTTTAATGCATGTTCTAGAATGGGAAAACAAGTAAAGAGGAAGGAAGGGAATGGAGAGGAAGATGGCGGAAGAGTAAGACGTGGAGATCACCTTCCTCCCTACAGATATACCAGAAATACATCTACACGTGGAACAACTCCTACAGAACACCTACTGAAGGCTGGCAGAAGACCTCAGACCTCCCGAAAGGCAAGAAACTCCCCACGTACCTGGGTAGGGCAAAAGGAAAAAGAATAAACAGAGACAAAACAATAGGGACGGGACCTGCACCAGTGGGAGGGAGCCGTGAAGGAGGAAAAGTTTCCACACACTAGGAAGCCCCTTCGTGGGTGGAGACTGCGGGAGGCGGAGGGGGGAGCTTCGAAGCCGCGGAGGAGAGCACAGCAACAGGGGTGCGGGGGACAAAGCGGGGAGATTCCCGCACAGAGGATCAGGGCCGACCGGCACTCACCAGCCCGAGAGGCTTGTCTGCTCCCCCACCGGGGCGGGCGGGTTTGGGAGCTGAGGCTTGGGCTTCGGTCAGAGCGCCGGGAGAGGACTGGGGTTGGCGGCTTGAACATAGCCTGAAGGGGTTAGTGCACCACGGCTGGCCAGCCGGGAGGGAGTCCGGGTAAAAGTCTGCACCTGCCGAAGAGGCAAGAGACTTTTTCTTCCCTCTTTGTTTCCTGGTGCGTGAGGAGAGAGGTTTAAGAACGCTGCTTAAAGGAACTCCAGAGACCGGCGCGAGCTGCGGCTAAACGAGCGGACCCCAGAGACGGGCACAAGCCGCGGCTAAAAGCGCGGACCCCAGAGACGGGCGGGAGACGCTAAGGCTGCTGCTGCCGCCACCAAGGGGCCTGTGTGCCAGCACAGGTCACTCTCCACACCCCTCTTCCGCGGAGCCGGTGCAGCCCGCCACTGCCAGGGTCCCGGGATCCAGGGACAACTTCCCCGGGAGAACGCACGGCGGGCCTCAGGCTGGTGCAAAGTCACACTGGCCTTTGCCGCCGCAGGCCCGCCCCGCACTCCGTGCCCCTCCCTCCCCGCCGGCCTGAGTGAGCCAGAGCCCCCGAATCAGCAGCTCCTTTAACCCCGTCCTGTCTGAGCAAACAACAGACGCCCTCCGGCGACCTACATGCAGAGGCAGGGCCAAATCCAAAGCTGAACCCCAGGAGCTGTGAGAACAAAGAAGAGAAAGGGAAATCTCTCCCAGCAGCCTCAGAAGCAGCGGATTAAAGCTCCACAATCAACTTGATATACCCTGCATCTGTGGAATACCTGAATAGACAACCAATCATCCCAAATTAAGGAGCTGGACTTTAGGAGCAAGATCTATGATTTTTTTCCCTATTCCTCTTTTTGTGAATGTGTATGTGTATGCTTCTGTGTGAGATCCTGTCTGTATAGTCTTGCTTCCACCAACTGTCCTAGGGTTCTATCCGTCCATGGTTTTTTTTTAAATTTTTTTCTTAATAATTAATTTTAATAACGTTATTATACTTTGCCTTCTTTCTTTCTTTCCTTCCTTCCTTCCCTCCTTTAGACAACGAATCATCCCAAATTGAGGAGGTGGTCTCTGAGAGCAAGATTTATGATTTTTCCCCATTTACCTCTTTTAGTGAGGGTGTATGTGTATGCTTCTGTGTAAGATTTTGTCTGTATAGCTTTGCTTCCAAAATTTGTCCTAAGGTTCTATCCGTCCCTTTTTTTTTTTCTAAATAAGAATTTTTTAATTCAATAACTTTATTACACTTTATTTTATTTTTACTGTATCTTCTTTCTTTCTCTTTTTTCCTTCTTTCCCTCCTTCCTTCCTTCCTCCCTCCCTCCTTTCTTTCCTTCTTGCCTTCTTTCCTTCTTTGCTTCTTTCTTTCTTTCTTCCTTCCTTCCTTCCTTCCCTCCTTTCCTTCTTTCTTTCCTCATACTTCTACTAATTCTCTCTACTTTTTCTCCCTTTTATTCTGAGCCGTGTGGATGAAAGGCTCTTGGTGCTCCAGCCAGGAGTCAGGGCTCTGCCTCTGAGGTAGGAGAGCCAACTTCAGGACATTGGTCAACAAGAGACCTCCCAGCTCCACATAATATCAAACGGCGAAAATCTCCCAGAGACCTCCATCTTAACACCAGCACCCAGCTTCACTCAACAACCAGCAAGCCACAGTGCTGGACAACCTATGCCAAACAACTAGCAAAACAGGAACACAACCCCACCCATTAGCAGAGAGGCTGCCTAAAATCATAACAAGTCCACAGACACCCCAAAACACACCACCAGACGTGAACCTGCCCACTAGAGAGACAAGATCCAGCCTCATCCACCACAACACAGGCACTAGTCCCCTCCACCAGGAAGCCTACACAACCCAGTGAACCAACTGTAGCCACTGGAGACAGACATCAAAAACAGCGGGAACTACGAACCTGCAGTCTGCAAAAAGGAGACCCCAAACACAGTAAGATAAGCAAAATGAGAAGACAGAAAAACACACAGCAGATAAAGGAGCAAGATAAAAATGCACCAGAACTAACAAATGAAGAGGAAATAGGCAGTCTACCTGAAAAAGAATTCAGAATAATGATAGTAAGGATGATCTGAAATCTTGGAAATAGAATGGACAAAATGCAAGAAACAGTTAACAAGGACCTAGAAGAAATAAGGATGAAACAAGCAATGATGAACAACACAATAAATGAAATTAAAAGTACTCTAGATGGGATCAATAGCAGAATAACTGAGGCAGAAGAACGGATAAGTGACCTGGAAGATAAAATAGTGGAAATAAATACTGCAGAGCAGAATAAAGAAAAAAGAATGAAAAGAACTGAGGACAGTCTCAGAGACCTCTGGGACAACATTAAACGCACCAACATTCGAATTATAGGGGTTCCAGAAGAAGAAGAGAAAAAGAAAGGGACTGAGAAAATATTTGAAGAGATTATAGTTGAAAACTTCCCTAATATGGGAAAGGAAATAGTTAATCAAGTCCAGGAAGCACAGAGAGTCCCATACAGGATAAATACAAGGAGAAATACGCCAAGACACATATTAATCAAACTGTCAAAAATTAAATACAAGGAAAGCATATTAAAAGCAGCAAGGGAGGGCTTCCCTGGTGGCGCAGTGGTTGAGAGTCCACCTGCCGATGCAGGGGACACGGGTTTGTGCCCCGGTCCAGGAAGATCCCACATGCCGCACAGCGGCTGGGCCCGTGAGCCATGGCCGATGAGCTTGCGTGTCCGGAGCCTGTGCTCTGCAACGGGAGAGGCCACAACAGCCTACAAGCTAGAAGGGAGTGGCAGAATATACTGAGAGTGATGAAGGAGAAAAACCTGCAGCCAAGACTACTCTACCCAGCAAGGATCTCATTCAGATTTGATGGAGAAATTAAAACCTTTACAGACAAGCAAAAGCTGAGAGAGTTCAGCACCATCAAACCAGCTTTACAACAAATGCTAAAGGAACTTCTCTAGACAAGAAACACAAGAGAAGGAAAAGACCTACAATAACAAACCCAAAACAATTTAGAAAATGGGAATAGGAACATACATATCAATAATTACCTTAAATGTAAATGGACTAAATGCTCCCACCAAAAGACACAGATTGGCTGAATGGATACAAAAACAAGACCCTTATATATGCTGTCTACAAGAGACCCACTTCAGACCTAGAGACACATACAGACTGAGAGTAAGGGGATGGAAAAAGATATTCCATGCAAATGGAAACCAAAAGAAAGCTGGAGTAGCAATTCTCATATCAGACAAAATAGACTTTAAAATAAGGACTATTACAAGAGACAAAGAAGGACACTACATAATGATCAAGGGATCGATCCAAGAAGAAGATATAACAATTGTAAATATTTATGCACCCAACGTAGGAGCACCTCAATACATAAGGCAAATACTAACAGCCATAAAAGGGGAAATTGACAGTAACACATTCATAGTAGGGGACTTAAAAACCCCACTTTCACCCATGGACAGATCATCCAAAATGAAAATAAATAAGGAAACACAAGCTTTAAATGATACATTAAACAAGATGGACTTATGATATTTATAGGACACTCCATCCAAAAACAACAGAATACACATTTTTCTCAAGTGCTCATGGAACATTTTCCAGGATAGATCATATCTTGGGTCACAAATCAAGCCTTGGTAAATTTAAGAAAACTGAAATTGTATCAAGTATCTTTTCTGACCACAACGCCATGAGACTAGATATCAATTACAGGAAAAGATCTGTAAAAAATACAAACACATGGAGGCTAAACAATACACTACTTAATAATGAAGTGATCACTGAAGAAATCAAAGAGGAAATAAAAAAATACCTAGAAACAAATGACAATGGAGACACAACGACCCAAAACCTATGGGATGCAGCAAAAGCAGTTCTAAGGGGGAAGTTTATAGCAATACAAGCCCACCTTAAGAAGCAGGAAATATCTCAAATAAACAACCTAACCTTGCACCTCAAGCAATAAGAGAAAGAAGAACAAAAAAACCCCAAAGCTAGCAGAAGGAAAGAAATCATAAAAATCAGATCAGAAATAAATGAAAAAGAAATGAAGGAAACTATAGCAAAGATCAATAAAACTGAAAGCTGGTTCTTTGAGAAGATAAACAAAATAGATAAACCACTAGCCAGACTCATCAAGAAAAAAAGGGAGAAGACTCAAATCAATAGAATTAGAAATGAAAAAGGAGAGGTAACAACTGACACTGCAGAAATAAAAAAGATCATGAGAGATTACTACAAGCAACTCTATGCCAATAAAATGGACAATCTGGATGAAATGGACAAATTCTTAGAAATGCACAACCTGCCAAGACTGAATCAGGAAGAAATAGAAAATATGAACAGACCAATCACAAGCACTGAAATTGAAACTGTGATTAAAAATCTTCCAACAAACAAAAGCCCAGGACCAGATGGCTCACAGGCGAATTCTATCAAACATTTAGAGAAGAGCTAACACCTATCCTTCTCAAACTCTTCCAAAATGTAGCAGAGGGAGGAACACTCCCAAATTCCTTCTACGAGGCCACCATCACCTTGATACCAAAACCAGACAAGGATGTCACAAAGAAAGAAAACTACAGGCCAATATCACTGATGAACATAGATGCAAAAATCCTCAACAAAATACTAGCAAACAGAATCCAACAGCACATTAAACGGATCATACACCATGATCAAGTGGGGTTTATTTCAGGAATGCAAGGATTCTTCAATATACACAAATCTATCAATGTGATAAACCATATTAACAAATTGAAGGAGAAAAACCATATGATCATCTCAATAGATGCAGAGAAAGCTTTTGACAAAATTCAACACCTATTTATGATAAAAACCCTGCAGAAAGTAGGCATAGAGGGAACTTGCCTCAACATAATAAAGGCCATATATGACAATCCCACAGCCAACATCATCCTCAATGGTGAAAAACTGAAACCATTTACACTAAGATCAGGAACAAGACAAGGTTGCCCACTCTCACCACTCTTATTCAACAGTTTTGGAAGTTTTAGCCACAGCAATCAGAGAAGAAAAGGAAATAAAAGGAATCCAAATCAGAAAAGAAGAAGTAAAGCTGTCACTGTTTGCAGATGACATGATCCTATACATAGAGAATCCTAAAGATGCTACCAGAAAACTACTAGAGCTAATCAATGAATTTGGTAAAGTGGCAGGATACAAAATTAATGCACAGAAATCTCTGGCATTCCTATATACTAATGATGAAAAATCTGAAAGTGAAATCAAGAAAACACTCCCATTTACCATTGCAACAAAAAGAATAAAATATCTAGGAATAAACCTACCTAAGGAGACAAAAGACCTGTATGCAGAAAATTATAAGACACTGATGAAAGAAATTAAAGATGATACAAATAGATTGAGAGATATACCATGTTCTTGGATTGGAAGAATCAACATTGTGAAAATGACTCTACTACCCAAAGCAATCTATAGATTCAATGCAATCCCTATCAAACTACCACTGGCATGTTTCACAGAACTAGAACAAAAAATTTCGCAATTTGTATGGAAACACAAAAGACCCCGAATAGCCAAAGCAATCTTGAGAATGAAAAAAGGAGCTGGAGGAATCAGGCTCCCTGACTTCAGACGATACTACAAAGCTACAGTAATCAAGACAGTATGGTACTGGCACAAAAACAGAAAGATAGATCAATGGAACAGGATAGAAAGCCCAGAGATAAACCCACACACATATGGACACCTTATCTTTGATAAAGGTGGCAGGAATGTACAGTGGAGAAAGGACAGCCTCTTCAATAAGTGGTGCTGGGAAAACTGGACAGGTACATTTAAAAGTATGAGATTAGATCACTCCCTAACACCATACACAAAAATAAGCTCAAAATGGATTAAAGACCTAAATGTAAGGCCAGAAACTATCAAACTCTTAGAGGAAAACATAGGCAGAACACTCTATGACATAAATCACAGCAAGATCCTTTCTGACCCACCTCCTAGAGGAATGGAAATAAAAACAATAAACAAATGGGACCTAATGAAACTTCAAAGCTTTAGCACAGCAAAGGAAACCATAAACAAGACCAAAAAACAACCCTCAGAATGGGAGAAAATATTTGCAAATGAAGCAACCGACAAATGATTAATCTCCAAAATTTACAAGCAGCTCATGCAGCTCAATATCAAAAAACAAACAACCCAATCCAAAAATGGGCAGAAGACCTAAATAGACATTTCTCCAAAGAAGATATACAGACTGCCAACAAACACATGAAAGAATGCTCAACATCATGAATCATTAGAGAAATGCAAATCAAAACTACAATGAGATATCATCTCACACCAGTCAGAATGGCCATCATCAAAAAATCTAGAAACAATAAATGCTGGAGAGGGTGTGGAGAAAAGGGAACACTCTTGCACTGCTGGTGGGAATGTGAATTGGTTCAGCCACTATGGAGAACAGTATGGAGGTTCCTTAAAAAACTACAAATAGAACTACCATACAACCCAGCAATCCCACTACTGGGCATATATACCCTGAGAAAACCAAAATTCGAAAAGAGTCATGTACCAAAATGTTCATTGCAGCTCTATTTACAATAGCCTGGAGATGGAAACAACCTAAGTGCCCATCATCAGATGAATGGATAAAGAAGATGTGGCACATATATACAATGGAATATTACTCAGCCATAAAAAGAAACGAAATTGAGCTATTTGTAATGAGGTAGATAGACCTAGAGTCTGTCATACAGAGTGAAGTAAGTCAGAAAAAAAAAAGACAAATACCGTATGCTAACACATATATATGGAATTTAAGAAAAAAAAATGTCATGAAGAACCTAGGGGTAAGGCAGGAATAAAGACGCAGACCTACTAGAGAACGGACTTGAGGTTATGGGGAGGGGGAAGGGTGAGCTGTGACAGGGCTAGAGAGAGTCATGGACATATACACACTAACAAACGTAGTAAGGTAGATAGCTAGTGGGAAGCAGCCGCATGGCACAGGGATATTGGCTCGGTGCTTTGTGACAGCCTGGAGGGGTGGGATAGGGAGGGTGGGAGGGAGCAAGACGCAAGAGGGAAGACATATGGGAATATATGTATATGTATAACTGATTCACTTTGTTATAAAGCAGAAACTAACACACCATTGTAAAGCAATTATATCCCAATAAAGATGTTAAATAAATTTAAAAAAGAGGAAGGAAGGAAGGAAGGAAAGAAGAAAGGAAGGAAGGGAGGGAGGGAGGAAGGAAGAAGTAGGCAGAAGAAAGAAGGATTTTTTAAAAAAGGAAATAAAAATATGGATAAGCAAGTCTAGAACCTTGATATACTACAGCTCAGCAACAGAACACAGGTGCAGCAAACAATGATAACAAATGAACAGATTATAAAGAAAAATTTTTTTAAATATATAATAATTTTGCCATAATTTTAGCCTGTGTAGAAACTAAGTCTGGTGTTAAGGCACAGATTACTGCCATAAATTACATTCATCTTTACATTCTTATTTCAATATATGATATTACAATATATATTACATTATATGAAATGCATAGTTCTTAGAAGATACACAAATAAAAGGAAAAAAATGCTTTTCACTTTTTGGTGACTATCACAGACACAGATATATTGGAGGATATGGTTATACAAAATATACTGCCTTATGTTTTCTATCTTTTAATAATATATGAATACCCCACTTTCAATGCATGTAATTATGCTTAGGATGTGATTCATTAAGTCCCTTAAGGATACCTAAAACCTTTTAGCATATAAATGTTCAACCTAATACCTTTTAGCATATAAATGCATATAAATGGCTATATATGGATTATATGAAAGTGTGTGTGTGTGTGTGTGTGTGTGTGTGTGTGTGTGTGTGTGTGGAGAGAGGGGTCATTTTTAAAAAGGCTCTTACTGAGCCAATATATATATTTAGTATTTTCCTGCTGACAGAGCAATTGTATTAACACAGACTTCACATTTCATTCTCTTTTAGCACTGTTCTTTTGGTACATCTGATTTTCATTCTGAAAGTCAGTGTCCCTATTAGAAGTTGACATGAAATATGTGGGAAAAAGCCACTTTTTAAATTCTTGAAATTAATGTACAAAGTAAGAAAAAGCAGGGATATATCTTGAAATATTTTTCATGTCAAACACAGATATATCCTAATAAAATGTAAGCATTAAGGAATACTTAGACTGATGTTCAGGGCTCAAAATATGATTTTAATTAAAAGAAAATTTGAATCCAAGTATGGTTATGACAGGCCTCTTTTACAGTATGTTCTTTTCATATATTCCCATAGTGGAAGATGCCCATACAAATAAAAGTTGAAGGAAAGAATTTATGCACTATTTTCTTTTGCCACATTATTTTTCTTACATATTTTTAAATAATTTTATTCTCAATACTGTGTGTATCTTTGCATTCCTCAATAATTGCTTCTGAATCACAAAGAAAAGTCAAACTGACCAAGATAGCTTTAATATACCTATTTCCCCCAGGATAAGTAAACCCTAGACACATTTCTTCCTAACTGCAGATCCCTGATCTCCCTTTTCTTAAGAGTGTTTACTTTAGAAAAACTTTCCATTGTGAATTCTTTCTCTGCCTCTTTGACATGTAAATTTTATCTTAGAGCATCTTACCAGTTTTACAATGCAGGAAAATCTTTCTTGAGGACCTAGTAGCCAATCTTTTGAAATATAATCATCAAGAAGACAGTGCCCCTCTCTCCTAGTCTTGTGGGAAGATAGGAACCTAACTCCTAAAGACAACAGTTAGCAAACAGAGTGACCTAATCACATGCAACGCCTCCCCCCAACTTTCTTCAGTAATTTCACACTACTTAAATCCCATAGTGTAAAAAAGAAAAACCAAAAAACCCCCCAAAAAGCCCTCTTGTCTTCTGTTTCAAAAGAGCTGAGTTACATGTAACTACATAAACATAATTTTAAATTGAAGACAATGTTTTCCATGGACCCAGAGTCTAAAACAAATGACACAATATTTAAATAAAAACTTAAGAAAGACCATGGGAATATTATAAATATATATAACAAAATTGTATTTTTTTTCTGTCCAATGGTCACTCACAATACATTTGCAATAATGGTAAATATGGGTCAGTGAAATTTCTTGCCAGCTTGAAGATTCTTTGTGTATCTGCATGGGTGGTGTAAAGGGTTTATGAGAAAAATATTTGGTATATTTCAATATGAAAACTTTTCCACTATGTGAATCTTAAAAATCTTATTTTGAAATGGCAAGCCTATATCCCCTGTCAAAGTAAATTGACGCCTAAAAATATAGCTTGGCAAAAGCAAACAGTGCAAAGTGAATAAAGAAAATATTATTATAAAGCCACATTAACTATAGATTAAAAGAGATTTAAAAGGCAAAAAAAAAAAAAGAAAATGCTTTCCCTTAAAGAGATGAATATATTTTCATCATGTCATATATATCATAAAAGATGACTATATAAGTAATCCTTGGTTAAAATCAAAATTTTGATCAATATACAATTAGGCTATGGATATGCATCAGACATTAATATTCTGAATAATATGTATTATTCCAGCTCCTTCAATAAGGCTGCAGTAGGAATCTAATACAATTTGCTATTCTTGCAGAGTAAAATTAATAAAAATAATTACTTATTCATCAAAGTATTATTCCCATGACAAAGACTGCATGAAAACAAACAAACAAAATTGCATTTGATTCCACATTTCTTCCAGGTATCTGCCAGAAAAAAAAAATCACGAAAAATAAAAAATGAGAGAGAGAAAACACGTCCCACACAAATAAAAGTGAGTTAAATCCTCCATCTATTTTTATAGAGATTATGTATTTATTTTTCAAGTTTGTAGTGAATGTAATGGCTATACACAGGGAATATCCATTAATGAGAATTTGGTTTAAAAGTATTCAGTGATTTTCAGAGCAAGACATGTATATCTGAAACAACTGATAATTAAGTAGTTAAATTCATTTAGTCATAATTGTGAAAAACAGAAGGAAAATATTAAAGTGCTTTTAATTCTCAGAGATATTTCCTGACTTTTGTAGGTTCCTTTCACCTCTATTCTATGCTAAAGCCTTACTTTGTATAAAAATAACTTGAGGGCTTCCCTGGTGGCGCAGTGGTTAAGAGTCCGCCTGCCGATGCAGGGGACACGGGTTCGTGCCCCGGTCTGGGAAGATCCCACATGCCGCGGAGCGGCTGGGCCCATGAGCCATGGCTGCTGAGCCTGCGCGTCCAGAGCCTGTGCTCCGCAACCGGAGAGGCCACAACAGTGAGAGGCCCGCATACCGCAAAAAAAAAAATAAATAAAAAAAAAAATAACTTGAACTCCAGATGGTCATTTCCCTTGAAGGTTTTTCTGTGTTAGTGTTATAGAATTACAGAATAATGACTTGAACATCACCTTAAAGAAAAATTTGTATATGAACTTTGGGGGAAAATGAGAGATTTCTGGCAAGAAAAATAAGGAAGTCATATATTCAGGCAAAAAAGACATTTTAGGTTAATTATATTTGCAGTGTGTCAACAAGAGTTACAAAACCATAAATACAGGCATTAAGTAGCCTCATAAAAATAACTCCTTATTCTAATAACAAAGAGAAAAATTGAATGCTAACACTGATGATAATCATAATAGCATCAAAAAACGTCAAATACCTAGGATAAATTTTAAAATATATATATTTAATAGCTCTAAACAAAGTACAAATAACAATAATTTAATAAAATGTGTATGAGAGAAATTAAAGAACTCTTTAAAAAATTGAAGGGATATGCTTTATTAACGGATTGGAAAACTGAATATTTTAAAGTTGTCAAAATCTCATCAAATTAATTAATACATTTGATGCAAACCAATAAATATCTCAGAAATTTTGAAGAAACTGAAGATTTCACCCTAAAGTTTGTATAAAATTTCAAAGTGCCAAGTACATCTAAGATCAGCTTGAAGAAAACAAACTACATTGGAGGGCTGAACTATTAGATATCAATATGTATTCTAAAACTGTAGTAATCAAGGCAACATGGTACTGATGAAATCTTGACAAATAGTCAAGTGGAACAAAATATAGTCTAGAAAGAGATTCACTCATAAAAGATTCATGATGCTGAGCCAACTGAATATGCATATTTAAAATAAATGAAATTTGCTACCTCACAAAAGCACAAAACAGTATTAAATTGTAGAAAAGAAAATAATAACACTTCTAGGTGATAATTTAAGAGAATATTTTCAAGATCTTGGGAGAGGTAAGAGTTCCCTAAGCAGAAAAGAAAAGGCACTAAATTTAAGGAAAAGATAGACAAATTGCACTGTATTAAAATAAAGAACTTATCAATAAATGATAATGCTATCAAAAGATTACACTATGAAAATTTTAAAAAAATCAAACTACAGAGTATGGGATTATACATATATTGGACAAAATCCTATGTCCAGAGAACATAAAGAATTAAATTCAGTAAGAAAAATAAAGTAAAATAAACCACAGGTAATTTTTAAAAATGGAAAAAGACCTTAACAAACATGTTACAAAAGAGAATATCTACATTGTCAATAAACATATACAAAGATATTCTGCCTGTTTTTCAATCATAGAAATGCAAATTAAATTAACAATAATATACTGCAAACACCTATCAAAATGGCTAGCATTAAAAAGACATTATAGCACATACTGATAAGAATGGTATGCTTATATACTACTAATGAGAGTGTATATTTGTAAAAGTATTCTGAGAAACAGCGTGGCTTTAACTACTAATTTTGTACATAGGCAAATCTAATGACACATGCATTTTAGTGTCAGGTATATACCCAAATGAAATAAGTGGCATGTGTACCAAAAGTCATGTACAAGGATGTTCATAGCATCATTACTTATATTTGTCCCGAGTGGGGAACAACTTAAACATCATTAGTAGAATGGATACATTCATTTGTATAATCATTCAGTGGGATTTTATACAACAAAGAAATGAATGCAGAGTTATACACATTAATATATATAAATCTCACAAACATAATTTTGAGCAAAAGAAGGTAGACACAGAGAACATATGATTCCATTTGTGTAATATAACTGATTAGGAATCAGGACAGTGGTTAACTCTGAGGCAGAAAGAGTGAACATTTTGGAAACAGCATGAGCAGGACTTTTATCTACTTCCTGATATGGATGAGGTTACAAAGTTATGTACATTTTATAAAAACTCATTAAGTTTTTTGCATTTGTTCATATATAGGCTAAAATTCAGTAATTTTTTAAAAGTTAAGACAAGTTTAAAAAAGAAGAAAAATGCAATGTCTTGGATCTATTGCCGTTACAATAAATTATATGTGACTTAGTTCAATAAATAGTAATATGGTGATATTTGAAATAATAATGACCTGAACAATAAGTCACATATTTTTAGACCACAATTATAGGATGGAAAAATAAGTTACATGATTATAGCGGTTACAAAGCTAAGAATGGATTTGTATATATGTTGAAAATGAAACAAGGGGAAAAGAGGTAAAATACACAGGATAAAACAAATTTATTTTATAATATATCACTCAAATTTTAGGTGATAAGACTATTGCCAACAATCATGTAACTAACCATTAATTTATTCCCTAATTACATCCTCTCAGAAAAGCTTGCACAGGATAGGTGTTCCATAAATATTTGCTGACTGAATCTTACAAGTAACATGCTTCAATTCAACCTGATTCCCGTCTTAACCAATAACGCTGGAGATACAGAATACCTAAATATTCCAGCTACATCTCTAATCCTTGCCTATTTGGCATATAGGTATAATATGAACAGTCTGGGCAGTGGTAAAGTAGGCTGCCTTTTAAGTGAAAATTGACACTCCTGAGTTACGTATCTGAAGCATGTAACCTTAACGAAGTCCATGCTTCCTGTAGTCGCAGGTACCAGCCTGGGCTATTCAACTACAAGATCACACCTACAGGGCAAGAGGCAAGATCACACTTAAGTCCACTGTGGGGGTCAGGGCGGGGAGGGGGGAAGGAAGGGTTCTCTCAAGACCATGGGAAAACTTAAATTTCAGGTAGAAAATGAAAGTCATTGGGAAACAAAGAGCAGCCAAGCGATCCCTATTTCCATTCTTGAGTTTAGTCGTTAAGGCAAAGCCTCTGATGTAATCTGACTTCCACGAAAAACTATTTTGCAGTGTTTCTTAGAGAACGATGAACACTCAAGATCAACCTTAATAACAGGGCTCTAATATCTTAATTGGTCTCAGCTCAAAATCTTAGCAATCAGTTCTTTTAATTCATGTTCAAAGTCATTACTCAGTGCACAAGCATGCCTTTTGAGTACTAGGCCAGAAAGGTCTAAACACTGCTATCATGAGTGCTCAGAAGTACCTTTACCTAAGAACAGAAATTAATGTAATATAAAATGAACAGTTATGACAAAAAACAAAATTTGATTAGTTAAAAACAAAATAATATTGATAAACCACTAGTAAGACAGATAAAAAATAAAGAAAACACAAATTACTTCTATCAGGAATGAAAGAGGTGACATTACTAGAGCTCCTATAAACACTAAAAGAACAACAAGAGACTGTCATGAACAACTTTCCACCAATATATCTGACTCAAACAACAAAATTTACCAAAACAGACAAGTTAAAACAGGATATCTGAATAGCTCTATATTTTTCAAGGAAACTGAATTTTTTACCTAAAATTACTCCACAAAGAAAACTCCCAGTCTAGAGGACTTTACTGGTTAATTCTATCAAACAAAAATATAGAATTCTTGACTGGTTAAGAAGAAACAATCTTAAACGAACTCTTTTTAAAAATGGAGGGGAATGAAACATATCCCTTCTTGTTTTATGATACCAAACCTGACAAAGATACATCAAGAAAAGATAAGTATAGAATAACATCCTCATTACCTTAGAGGCAAATATACTTAATAATAAAATTATTAGAAAAACATTAGCAAATCACACCCAGCTATATATAAAATGGATAATACCTCATGACGAAGTTGTTTTTATACCAGAAATGCAAGGTGAGTTTAAAATTTACAATAAATTAAATCCTATTAACAGAATGAAGGAGAAGAAAAAATAACTCAAACAACATAGAAAATTTGTTTATTAAAATCAGACACCCATTCAATATAAAACAAATTCAGCAAACTAGAAATAAAAGGTAACTTCCTCAATCTGATAAGCAACATCTAAAACAACAACAGCGACAATAACTACAACTAATACCTACAAGATGGCAAGAGTATCCAATCTTATCACTTCTATTCAGCACAGTGGCTAGAAATCCTAGCTAGTGCAATAAGAGAAGGAACAAAAGACACTAGGTTAAAAAGGAAGAAGCAAACTACTGCTATTTATAGACACATAATCTATTTATAGACATAATTATATACATAATCTTAAAGAATCATCAAAGTAACTACAGTGTGGGGAGAAAAAAGAAATAGGTGAGGGAGATTTAAAAGTACAAATTTTCAGTTGCAAAATAAATGAGTCATGGATTTGCAATGTATAGCATGTGGAATATATTCTATAATTATGTAACATTCTTTTACAGTGACAGATTGTAACTAGACTTATCATGGTGATCAATTTGAAAGGTACAGAAATATCAAATCACTATGTTGTGTAACAGAAACTAACATAGTATTGCAGGACAATCATACTTCAAAAACACACAAACAAACAAACTCACAGAAAAAGAGATCAGATTTGTGGTTACCAGAGGCAGGGGATTGGGAGAAGGGGAAATGGAGGAAGGCAGTCAAAAGGCACAAACTTCCAGTTACAAGATAAATAAGTACTAGGGATATAATGTACAACATGATACGTATAATTAACACTGCTATATCTTACATATGAAAGCTGTTAAGAGAGTAAATACTGAGTTCTCAAAACAAGGAAATTTTTTTTTATATTTCTTTAACTTTGTATGAAATGATGGATGGTCACTAAACTTACTGTGATGATATTTCATGGTGTGTGTAAGTCAAATTTTTATGCTGTACACTTTAAACATATACAGTGCTATATGTCAATTATATCTCAGTAACACTGGAAGCAAAAAATTAAAATAAATTAATAATTGCAGACATATCTTGTTCTACTGTGCTTTACTTTATTGAGATTCACAGATACTGCGTTTTTTACAAACTGAAGGTTTATGGCAACCCTGCATTGAACAAGTTTAATAGGTTCCATTTTTCCAACAGCATCTGCTTATTTCGTGTCTTTGTGTCACATTTTGATAATTTTCACAATGTTTCAAACACTCTACCATCAAAAAGATTATAACGTGTAGAAGTCTCAGATGATTGTTAGCAATTTTTAGCAATAAAATATTTTTAATTAAGGTATGTACATTTTTTATTTAGATAGAATGCTATTGCACACTTAAGAGACTACAATTTAGTGTAAACATAACTTTTATATGTACCAGGAAACAAAAAGATGTGAGTGACTTGCTTTATTGGGATATTCACCCTATTGTGGTGGTCTGGAACCAAACACGCATAATCTCTGAGGTACGCCTGTACTAGAATTTATAAGTAATTTTATCATGGTCTCAAGACACAAGTTAAATACTCAAAAGTATAAGATGAGGAAAGGTTACAAATAGAAAGAAATGACAATTAAAGTATAAAAAATTTCATTAACAGTGGCACCAAAACCACATAATACTTAGGAACATGTTCAGCAAAGGATTGCTAGAACCTTAATATTGAAAATTACAAAATATTGCTGAAATAAAGAAGATCTACACAAATAGGGAGATATGCCAGGTTCGTGGTTTGGAATATTTAATATTGTTAAGATGGCAATGTAATCCATGTATTTATAGATTCAATGAAATCTTAATTGTAATCTCAGCAATATTTTATAGAAATTAGTAAACTGACTCAAAAATTTATACAGATATGCAAATGACCTAAAATAGAACAATCGTGAAAAGGAAGATTAAAGTTGAAGGCCTTACACTATCTGATTTTAATATGTACCATAAAGCAAAAGAAATAGAGACTGGCAAAGGAGTAGACCTATAAATCAATGGGATACACTAGATCAAAGATTGACCAACTTAGTCTGTAAATAGATAGTAAATATTTTAGGCTTTGTGGCCCACTTATGGGCTATCTCTTGCTGCTGCTTCTTTTCATTTGACAATATTTTAAATATGAATCAACCACTATCAGCTTGTGGGTCATACATAAATAAGCCACAAGTCATAGTCTGGCAATTCCTGGAATAGAGCCAAGAAATAGACCCACAGTTGCTATTTGACAAATACATCAGAAGAATTCAGTGAAGCAAGGAAAATCTTTTAAGCAAATGGTTCTGGAACAACTGGGTATCCATATGAAAAACAAAATTTAACCTCAACCCGTACCTCTTCCAAACACAAGAATTAATATAAGAAGGGTCAAGGCCTAAGCATAAAAACCAAAACTACAAAGCATTTAGAGGAAAACAGAGGAGAGTATCTTTGCATCCTGAGACAACAATTTCTAGGAAGGACACAGTAGCAACAACCATAAAAGGAAACTTTAATAAATTACACTTGCATCAAAATTTAAAACTTATGTTCTTCAAAAGACATCTCTCTATAAACCATATACTGGGAGGCAATAATTGCAAAACATATCTAACAAAGAACCTGTATCTGGAATACATATATATTTGATAATATGAAACTCAATTCAATAATACAAAAAACTTTTTAAATGGAATAAAGATTTGATAGAAACTTCATGAAGGGAGACGTATGAATGGCTAATAACCATATGAATTGCTCAATATCCATTGATATGAAATTCTTTTTTTTTCAATTTTTAATATCTTTGAGTATAATTGCTTTACAATGGTGTGTTAGTTTCTGCTTTATAACATAGTGAATCAGCTATATATTTGCATATATACCCATATCTCCTCCCTCTTGTGTCTCCCTCCCACCCTCCCTATCCCACCTTTCTAGGTGGTCACAAAGCACCGAGCTGATCTCCCTGTGCAATGCGGCTGCTTCCCACTAGCTATCTATTTTACATTTCATAGTGTATATATGTCCATGCCACTCTCTCGCTTCGTCCCAGCTTACCCTTGCCTTTCCCCACATCCTCAAGTCCATTCTCTACGTCTGCATCTTTATTCCTGTCCTGCCCCTAGGTTCTTCATAACCATTTATTTCTTTTTTTAGATTCCATATATATGTGTTAGCACACGGTATTTGTTTTTCTCTCTCTGACTTACTTCACTCTGTATGACAGACTCTAGGTCCATCCACCTCACTATAAATAACTCAATTTCATTTCTTTTTATGGCTAATATTCCATTGTATATATGTGCCATATCTTCCTTATCCATGCATCTCTCGATAGACACTTTGGTTGCTTTCATGTCCTGGCTATTGTAAACAAAGCTGCAATAAACATTGTGGTACATGACTCTTTTTGAATTATGGTTTTCTCAGGGTATATGCCCAGTAGTGGGATTGCTGGGTCATATGGTAGTTCTATTTTTAGTTTTTTAAGGACCCTCCATACTGTTCTCCATAGTGGCTGTATCAATTTACATTCCCACCAACAGTGCAAGAGGGGTCCCTTTTCTCCACACCCTCTCCAGCATTTATTGTTTCTAGATTTTTTGATGATGGCCATTCTGACTGGTGTGAGGTGATACCTCATTTTAGTTTTGATTTACATTTCTCTAATGATTAGTGATGTTGAGCATTCTTTCATGTGTTTGTTGGCAATCTGTATATCTTCTTTGGAGAAATGTCTATTTAGGTCTTCTGCCCATTTTTGGATTGGGTTGTTTGTTTTTTGATATTGAGCTGCATGAGCTGCTTGTAAATTTTGGATATTAATCCTTTGTCAGTTGCTTCATTTGCAAATATTTTCTCCCATTCTGAGGGTTGTCTTTTTGTCTTGTTTATGGTTTCCTTTGCTGTGCAAAAGCTTTTAAGTTTCATTAGGTCCCATTTGTTTATTTTTGCTTTTATTTCCATTTCTCTAAGAGGTGGGTCAAAAAGGATCTTGCTGTGATTTATGTCTGATATGAAATTCTTAAAGAAGCAAAGCTAATCTGTAGTAATACAAAGCCCATCAGTGGTTACTTGGGGATGGATGTGGGGAGGAATGACTGCAAAGGAGTACGTGGGAATTGTTTACCATAATTTAAATATTCTGTGTCTTGATCGGGGTAGTAGTTACAGATTATATATTTATCAAAATGTAATGATTGGACATTTCAATGGAATAAATTTAACCTCAAATTGCCACAAAAATAATAATCACATGAAGGATGGGAAATATGTGGAGGTATAGTTGAAAATAAAACAGTAGAACATTGATCATTGTTGAAGCCAAACACTGGGTAGATGAGGGTTCAACTTGACATTCAATTTATATTATATTGATATTTGAAGTTTTAAGACTCCTCATTTGAGAAGTATTTACACACTTTAGGTAGAACACTGGAGCCTCTTGAATTCTCACTCTACTAAAAAGACATAAAGGTGATTTATCTTTCTTCTAGAAAAATGGGACTGCAATTATCCACTTGTGTCACTAAGGGAAACAGATGATCCAGGATTATTTTTTACTTTCCTGAACGTTAAATTAGCTTCCAATTTATTTTGCTAAAGAGGACAATGGGTCAAAGAGCAAAGAAAACAGAAAACTTACTTTCTAGAGGATAACCCTGAGTAGTGACCTTCACTGTGTTTTGGAACATAACTAGCTACATTTAAAAATAACTCATACATGCTTGCTTTCTTTATATATGGAGATACATAATGTGGAGGTTTTAATGATGTTTACAAGATGACAATGTTTTCCCACAATAGTACAATTTCCTCTTTTAAAAATACTGTTACAGAGATGAGTATCACATAATATCTAAATATATAGTGATGAATATATAATCTCATTAGAAATCATAAAAATGATTACTCCATTTCTGTAAAATATGCACTGGCATGATTTGGTTTAAAAACAAAGGTTATAAATTTAATGTTAATAATTTACCTAGGGCTTCCCTGGTGGCGCAGTCGTTGAGAGTCCGCCTGCCAATGCAGGGGACGTGGGTTCGTGCCCCAGTCCGGGAAGATCCCACATGCCGCGGAGCGGCTGGGCCCGTGAGCCATGGCCGCTGAGCCTGCGCGTCCGGAGCCTGTGCTCCGCAACGGGAGAGGCCACAACAGTGAGAGGCCCGCACAAAAAAAATAAAAATAAAAATAATTTACCTAATATATTTCACAGTGCAAAGTGATTTTGAAATGGAAATCTGTAATTTCCAAGAGTTTTAACACACTGTGGCATGTTATTTGGACTCCACTTATATCACCATATATGAGACAGATGACAACATACCAGCCTGTGACAGATGTGGCTGATGCACACAGCCATTATCACACAATAGTTCTTTTAACCACCCTCTTTGCACATATTCCTGAAATGTATAATCTGGGAAGCTAAAAACTACACTTAAAAGATTCAATTGCAGCTAGAATTCTATTTATGATTAGGTTACTCTGACAAGATGCTTTTTGCATGAGACATCATTCAGAATGAATTATATGGGGAAAGCAGGTGTTAGACATTCATTTTTACAGGTACGGACTAAAGCAGAAGTGTGTGGTTCTAGAGTTAGCAACTGTGGCAGCAACTTTCTGACTCCACTTTTCTGGACCACAGTAAAGGCAGAATTTTCCATAGTAGTCCTAGTTTTGCAACTTGTTCCTAAAAGGCCAAAACAGATTCTACCTCTTCCACCCTTTCAATTATCATTGTGACCTATTTCAACCATTGAATAATTTCCTTCTGTTTAAAGAAACTAGAGTGGATTCTGCTTTTGTTTTGTTTTTTGTTTGTTTTGTGTTTTTTTGTAACCAAGGTCCCTGACCAATATTACAGACTTCACACAAAATCATTTCATTGAAGATGAGTAGAGGTAGAAGATTCTTTCCACAGTAACATAATATGAAACAAAACCAGCAATCCTGGCAAAGTACTTGATTCCCAGAGGTAGTTGGCCCCTGCTATACACATACCAATCTTATACTCAAAATACTATAATAGTATCTGCTGCTACAACCCCTTGTAATATGTTCAACTATTTTCTTAGTCATAGTGACACCATCTCCCATCTCATACCCATTTTTGTCTACACCTTGTGGGAATCCCACAACTATAATCATCCTTCATAAGGAATTTCAGTAGAATTTAGACAAAATTCCAGCTATTAAAGCAATCAGGAGAACAGGGCTTCTTTAATAATGAGGTCATAAACTTTGCTGCCTCTGAGAATCCAGGAAGGAATGAGTCTGAAGAAGAGTTTTCTGCCTGCATATCTAGTTCATGCTAATACACACACAGACCTGAGGGGGAAAATTGGGCTTGCCTTTCCTTTTTGATTGCTTAAAGTCACATCCCAGCTCTCTGACTTACCTTTCTTACCAAAATAAGTCAGGATGCAGAATGATCATGGCTTTGAATTTGGCCATAACGTTTCATTTCTTTCTTTTAACCTTTCCTTGACTGTGAAGCTCTGGGGAGCTAGAGTTCAAAGGCAATCATGTGTTCAAAGAAATTACTTAGTTGGGAATATTCTAACAGAAACCGATGGGTTTAATAATTCTTGTAGATATTATAAAAGCTTTTAAAATGCTAGTGTTTATGTAAATAATTGCACAGTAACATGTTTCTTTTGGAATAAATTATTCAGAGTGCTGTTTTTATCTATTTCCAAGTAGTCTCGTTCAGTTTTTGATGAAACTCACAATATACAAATTTTCTAAGGTAAATGGAAACAGGAAGCCTCCTGAAAATATAATATGATTACCTTTACTTTCAAACCCTGAAAGTAGGCTCCTGCAAGTTAGGCTAAAATGTAAATTTTAGTGAGGATTCTCTTAGAAATGCAAAGGCAACAGTCACTTTCAAAAACGACAGACCCATTGTGAGTAAAAGAGAGAAGATAATAAGTCTGGCTGAGCTGGCAATGTTGAAACAGGGCTCTGATTTGCTGCTCAACAGTTGACTCTGCGGGCTTCAATTATAGGAGTGGCTGGAGTAGTGCTGCCCTACAATACAACTAGTAGAACTTGCAAAGAAATGATATATACAGTCTAAGTGTATGTATGTGTGTGTGTGCACACAGGGGCATGCAGGCACTATGAAAAACTTTGAAAGTCATTCAAAGGAAAAGTTCCTGGCCTTATCATGAAGTGGATGATCCAATTGATCCATGCTGTTTGTGAAGGCTGTGGGTCATTAATAATAGAATATTTAACCATAAACATGTTTGTATTCCAATTACAGATAGAGCCCACTACACTTCTGAATTGATGTACCAGACTCTCTCTTTTGGCAAATTTTAAACACCAGTTTCTGATATATGCAGAATCATATTTAGTCACAAAATCAAAATTGAAAGAAATATAAATGACTATTATAGCCTCATTAATTTAAAAAAAAAGAACAATAAAGCTGTAGGACATAGTTTAGAAAATATTAAGTCTTTAAGATCTAGATTCAGAGTGCTGGGCTTGAATCACAACTCTATTAATCACTAGCAATATGATCCTCAGTAGGTTACTTAATCTCTCTACCCATGGTGTCCAGATTTATAAACTGAAAATCATCATATCATACATATAGGTCCATCTCTTGGCACTATGTCTGGAACAACACAGTAAATGTAGGCTGTTAATATAATGATCAGTATATTTCTGGATAACTACCAAAAGTTTTCATACAAGACTAGACATTAAGTTCCTCAATTACAAGAACTGCTGTGACTTATTCACCTCTGGATCCCCAGTATCCAAGAAAATGTCTGTCGTACAGCAGTCACACAAAAAGCTTAGCTGAACTGATATGACTCATTAAAGAGACCAATATTATTGAGTCCACCATGGCCATAGCCTCAGTTTACTTTGATTACACCATTTATTTTATTCTCTTTTACTGTCTTCTGCTTCTACTTTAGCAAATGGTAACAAAGGAGTCTGCCTTTCAGCCACTTGGGGCTAAATCTATTGTTTATTTTCTACTTCTACTTAGGTTAATGATAGTAGAGTTAGTATTCTGCATTGACCTCTCAGTTCTTTGGGGCCAAACCTTTCATTTATTCATTTCAGTTAAAGGTTAGTAACTGAAGTGAAGAATTAAAGTAAGTGAAGGTATTTGATAAAATTCAAAATAAATCTCTAATTTAAGTATATATGTATATCTTACATGTAGTATATATAATAATAAACATACACAGTATGTATACATCTCTTAAGTGAAATACGAGTTACTAAATGAACTTCTACCTTTGTGGGTCTGCTTTAAAATCACATCTTTAAAATGATCTTCACCAGAGTTGTCCCACAGAAAAACTGATCTGTGCTATTAAAGATTTCTCAAAAATGTCCAAAGAATACTACTCAGCAAAGTATTTCAGAGAATTTCAAGCTGGGGGATTTGGATTAGCAAGACATCTCAGTTCTCCCAAACTCCTCAAGAGACATGTGCTTAAGTTAGTTGCGATGGTTGGTATTTTGACTGTCCAGGATGAGTTCCTTTTAGTTCTCAGATTACCTATTCTCTGATACCCTCAAACACAGAACTGTAAAACTACTATTAGTGCCTATTATTGAGAAAACTGCCTTTATCAAGCCACTTCACCTATTTCGTCCACGTTCCAGCTGCCAACACTGTCTTGTTATATTGTCCACAGCTACATTATAAGGACTAGGCCACACTTATGTGCCAGCATACTGAATGTACATAAGGATGCACAACCTGTTGACATGCACTATATGTTCCAGGCCAAGGAGGAAAGAAGAAACTCGGAGCTGGTCATGGCCTACATACTTGCTAACTGACTGTGAGTTCCATGAGAGCAGGAACATTGGATATAAAATCACCAGGAAACTTGGAGCTTAACACACTGCCTGGAACACATTATGCATTCTAATTATTTGCTGGATGAATGAATGGTCTTAATACAACATAGCATACTTCTCTAAGCTAACAGCAAACAGCATTGTTAATAGAAAAATAACTAGGAGGCTTCCCATTCAAATGAGAAATAATACATAATGGTTAGCTATTGAGGCTCTTTGTAACTAATGTTCTGCAAGTTTGAAGCCAATGTTTCTCAAAGTGAAGCCCAAGAACTGTTTGATCAAAGGTCACCTGGGTTGCTACTTAAAATTTCAGATTTCTGGGCTTCCCTGGTGGCGCAGTGGTTGAGAGTCCGCCTGCCGTTGCAGGGGACATGGATTCGTGCCCCGGTCTGGGAAGATCCCACATGCCGCGGAGCGGCTAGACCCATGAGCCAAGGCCGCTGAGCCTGCGCGTCCGGAGCCTGTGCTCCGCAACGGGAGAGGCCCGCGTACCGCAAAAAAAAAAAATAAATAAATAATAAATTCAGATTTCTGGGACTCTTGACCCCACCCCTGACCTCTAGAACACACATACACATACATATACATATGCATATATATGCATATAATATATATATACATATACACGCATCAACAACTCCAACCCCAATCCTTTCAGAAGTCATGCTTTGTGCAATATACAAATTTCTGTCAAATCTTCTTGACTTTTCTCCAATATTGAGTCAGCAATTGTACATGTAGCTCTACCTTTAAATCCTTCATTTGCACTTGCTTTTGCTTTTGAGCTCTTATATGGAGCAAATAGTATGTGATGCCTGAAATATCTTAACCAGACTCATTGCTTTACTTGTTCAAACTGTTTACTTTGCTCAAATCAATCTTGTGGGTTCAAGAATTTAAATGTGAATTCCCATTCTATATCATGAAAGCGTTTCCCAAAATCTTGCTAAATTCCTGACTCAAGATATTCTATTTAGTAATGAGTTTCTCTCCTTTAATACAATAGATTTGCATTCTGATAAATACTATCAACACTGCAGTAATTTCTCCCCAACCATCAATTCCCCTTAAGCAGAACTGTACTGAAAACAGCTTTATCCTGCTGGGGATAATCAGTAAAAGTGGCGATAGGGGGAAGAATAAAGAAAAGAACAGTAAAAGCAGATGGCAGAGCAGGCATGCAGCTTTTTACCCTAAAGCCTCGGAAGAGAAACAGGAATCTGAAGGAGAACAAATGTGGAAAGGCCCTCCTGTGGCTGTAAGGAGGGGGAGAGCAGAGGTGTGTTCAGGGGGGTGTGAAGAGTGTGATTCTTTGCAGCTATTTCTCTAGGACCCTAAGGGAATAAAACGTGTAAGTCAATTACTCTGAGTTATAAAATTAAAGGTATTAATAGAATCTGACCAGGAGGAATAAACTCAATATGCATGTTGTTTACATGAAAATTTTGAGAAGCTTCTAGCAAATGATAGGTGATAGGTACACAGAAAATAATTGCAGGAAAGATGTAAAATTAAAACATGTATAGTTTTCCTTTCATATCTTAATCACATAATATTTTGCCCAAAATGCTTTATTTCAGACAACACCAATCTTAAAAAAAAAAAGTTTCTTAGAGTTCGTATTCTACTTCTGTTTCTGGCAGATCCCATCACTCAGCCTCTACTCCTGATTCACTTTTCTCCAGCAAAGTGGTCTTTTTCTATTGTTCCTCAAATATCTTGGGCTCAGTCTTGCCTTAGGACATTGACACTAGCTCTGTCCTCTGCCAGAAACATTGTTTTTCCAAAACTTCTGGCTAACTCCCCTTGAGGTTTCAGCTTAAATGAAGTCTTCTTGGTACCTCTCAGAAGTAGAAAAGAAACTCCAAGAAACTTTTCTTTTTTTTTAAGATTGGTATTTTCTGAAATAAAGCATTTTGGGCAAAATTTGGTAATAATGATATCATGCTGCATCATTACTGTAGCCTGTACTTTTCTGCCATTTCCAGTTACTTAATCTTATGTTTTGCCACACTAAGTAAGAGTATTGTTAGTTGGGAAATATTATATCTGTACTAATTATTATTGAAGCTTTGAACAAAAATATGCTGTGTAAAGGGAAATAAAATTCTCAGTTTTTCTTCTTTTCCTTAAAAGAAATGAGGTCATTATTACCAAAGAAAAAAAATACTAAAATGTTAAAAAGATTTAAATTGGATGAAACTATAAGCAAAATATTTAGAAATAGTCTCTGACTATAGTTTTTAAGTGCCATAACATATGAAATCAAGATTTGGATGCTGGCTGGAATTTGCATCTAAAAATTATAAAACAAAATAAATAGCTTAATATTATCATTTAGGCATTAAGGTAAATTAAAATACTAGACTATATAAAATAAATTCTATTATATTACTATTTAATTTTTATATATATTATAAAATGAATATAGTAACAAATACTGCAATAAAATTCAAAAGAAGTAAATATTAGATTATTAGTGTAAAATGTCTATAATACACATACCTAAATTTTTGACCTGTGGAATTTAAACTTTAATGATTTGAGCTAGAGGTTATATTTTCTTTTTTAATCATATTATTCAAATCTGAATTAATCTGGACTTGAGAATATGAATCAGTTATCCTCCAATTAAAAAAAATTAACTTTGCAGATAAAGTTTAGTACAACTATGGTGGAACACTGCATACTGTATATAGCTCTTTTTTCTGAGACCCAGAATTAGGCATTCTTCTGTAGCTTGAGATTTGCAGAGGTCTTCTTCTTCAAGTTGCAAGAGCATGGGGAGAAGTGAAGGGAAATAAGAAGAAGAATTTGATTCCCTTTACTGTAGTGGCTAAGAGTGGGGTTCTGGAGCCAAACTGCCTGGTTTGAATCCCAGGTCTATCATTTACTAGCTATGTGATCATTAGCGAGTTACCTCTTCTGTGTCTGTTTCCTTATCTGTAAAATGGGGATTATAGCATGACTTATTTTATAATGAAGAGAGGGTAAATTGAGTTAATGCATGTAAAGTACTTAGAATGACATAATAAATGCTCAGTAAAATATTGTTTACTATTAGTTATGTGACAGTCACTTCACACATATTATTGATTGAATAATGAAGTAAGAACTATTTAGAGTATCACTTCTCAACACTGGCACTAGTAACATTTGGGGCCCAGATAATTCCTTACTGCAGGGAGTTGTCTTATGCATCATAGGAGGTTTAGCAGCACTTCTGGCCTCTACCTACTAGATGCAAGTATTGTCCCCCAGAAACTTGTGACAATCACAAATGCCTCTAGACATTGCCAAATATCCCCTGGCAAGTCCCTAGTTGAGAACCACTGGATTTAAAGTAACCATTCAGAGGTCACATCAAACATTTGAGTGAATTTGCCTAGCGTTACTGAACAAGCATAAGCTTAAGCTTTTAGACTTGATTTTTCCACTTCTAGTAAGGGAAGAAGAGACTTCCAGTTTGGTAAAACCTGCACATATGTGAATAATTTACAGCATTATCAAAACATTGATGTTTTGCATTCAATTTCTTAAAAAATTGGAAATTTTCATTAAACAGCAGCTTGGAGCAATTAACCATAAGAAACTTAGGAACATAGATCCTGTTCACCTATTTCCTCTTTTTCAGTCCTTGTTACATGCCTGCTTCACTTCTGATGAGAGCACTTTTTGTCTCTAAGCCTAACGTTTCTTCTGTGTAAGGTTCTAAACCTTGGTGGCTTATGACTCTTCTAAGTTTCTATAAAGCTTCAGAAACCAACAGCAGGTTGAAATTACTGGTAGTATCTTATTCACCAGATGGTATTTGTAAATTTAGGGTCTGACTCACTCAGGCCAGATGCTACCCTGCCACCCACCAGATCACTAGGAGACATTACACACATTTCCCTCGGTTACTAAATTAGCCAATGATTGTCAGCTAAGAAAAGGGGAAAAGAAGGACGGCACAGTTCAGTATTTACCTAATAGTGTCCTTATTCTTTACTGTTATCCCTTTTGAATGAATTAGGAATCTGACATTAATATAATTTGCTAAAGTAATGAGGTAAGAGGAGACAGAGGGCAGAGTGGAAAGAGGTAAAGAAATTTGGGGGGAAGATAGAAAGAAGGCCTACAGGAAGGAGCATGGGGAAGAAGATGGATCATTCCTAATGACTCTGTCCCCAGTGAGGTGGTCACAAGGAGTCTGAGCTTGTTAGAACCTCAGTCTGAAGCAAACAGAACACAATGCAAGTACTGAATCCGTTTGTACTCTGATCTCTCCCCATGGAAGCTACCCCACCCTACCTCTGGGGAAGGAAATACCTACAAATCCTTGTTTGTTAGCAGAGGGATGATCTGGGTTGAGAGACAGTGAGATTAGATCCGAGCAAGTAATCAACCTATGCTGGATTGCTGAAATGTGCTTCAATATTTAGGGTATATGTAGATGTATATATGTATATACACATATACACATATACGTGTATATATATACATACACACATATATGTGTATATACATATATATATGTATATACACATATATGTATATACACATACATACCAGAAAATAGAAAGATTCAACTTTCATGGTCTTATCCAGAATTTTGTAAACTAGAATTAGCTATTTAGCTTCAGCAAGTTTGTATTTTATTTATTTTTTTAAGTTATATATTTTTTAAATTAATTAATTTTATTTTTGGCTGTGTTGGGTCTCTGTTGCTGCGCGCGGGCTTTCTCTAGTTGTGGCAAGCGGGGGCTACTCTTTGTCTTGGTGCGCAGGCTTCTCATTGCGGTGCCTTCTCCTGTTGTGGAGCATGAGCTCTAGGTGTGTGGGCTTCAGGTAGTTGTGGCACACGGGCTCAGTAGTTGTGGCTCACGGGATCTAGAGCGCAGGCTCAGTAGTTGTGGTGCACGGGCTTAGTTTCTCTGCGGCATGTGGGATCTTCCCGGACCGGGGCTTGAACCTGTGTCCCCTGCGTTGGCAGGCAGATTCTTAACCACTGCGCCACCAGGGAAATCCAAGTGTGTATTTTATAGTTTCAAATTATTTTGGTTTTGAATTACGTAATGAACGTACATCATAACCTTTTCAGTACACAGAGTCTTTAAATGTCTTAATCTGGCATTGTGATAAAGCAGACAGCTTAAAGTGGGTCCTATTTGTGCCCCATGACCTCGCTTTCTGATTATAGCTCAGTAAAAAAAAAACAGGAATGGAAGCCTGGCTCAAGGAGAAGCAAATAATAGAGCAACTTTTTCTCAAGAATTTGATTTAGGAGACCAGATAGTCTAGTGTGTTAATTATAGGCATTTAAACTAGGAGTCTACTAGGAGCAGGGGTCCAGGAGTGGCGCCATGACAACCCAGTCATGAGTCAACTTAACTTTAGGGGAGTAAATACTAAGAGTCTTGTATAGGAGTCCTGTCTCAGAGAGGACAGTAGAATAGATGAATAGAGACTAGAAACCATGTAGACCCATGAACAGAGAAAAATGAGCATCTACCTAATGATTTTTCCATTGCCTAGGACTCCAATAATTATTTTATACTCTCAGTTGAACCCTTGTTTTTACTATTCAAATAATATTTACTATTTTAATAATATTTATTATTTAAAGAATTTTCTCTTTCTTATAAGAAAATGATACGTAAGACATCTTCATTTCTCATGACTGCTTTAACTATGTTTTACACTATAACATTTCCAAGCTGGTAATGATACTAGGTCTCTGATGGTCGGTCTTTCTCTCAAGAGTGATCAACTGATTCATTGCTTGTCTCAATTAAAGTCTGGCTACTAGGAAGAAGATTTTTAATTTTAAAATTGAATTTGAACATCTTTATGTTGAGTATATAGCCTCCACTTCATCATAGTTGCTATTGTCTTCTATGCTTATCTGTCTGGCCCTGGAGGATGCTGACTTTGAATTCACATCTCTTGTTTTAGGGCAATTATTTTATCTTCAATATCAAAATATATTTACTTTTAGATTCTTTAACTTGATAAGACATAGCAACCAATTACAGAATATTTAAAATAGCAGTTTTTCCACATGACCATAATAACAATACAAGGAACAATAAAAGCAGCCTTTGTTGAGAGTTTAAAAATGCCAGCACTGTGCAATGTGCTTTGCTTAAGCAAATCTTTGACTAAATTAAAGATCTTTAGGGCTTCCCTGGTGGTGCAGTGGTTGAGAGTCCACCTGCCGATGCAGGGGATACCGGTTCGTGCCCCGGTCCGGGAAGATCCCACATGCCGCAAAGCGGCTGGGCCCGTGAGCCATGGCCGCTGAGCCTGCGCGTCCGGAGCCTGTGCTCCGCAACGGGAGAGGCCACAACAGTGAGAGGCCCGCGTACCGCAAATAAATAAATAAATAAAAGATCTTTACAAGTTCCATCCTTTAAAATAATAACACTATAAGGATAAGGTTTGATTTTATAAGAAATTGGAATTTTTTGAAATTAGACCTTTGTTGCTCTATAGAATCTCATCAAATCTGGGTATTTCTTTTATGAAGTGTCTATTACATTTCACAGCTATCAAGGTTTTTTCTTTGTTTTTTGTTTATTTTCTTTCTCAAGTAAGCTACTCTCCTTCTCCTACTCCTTATTTCTTTAGACTTGTTCTCTCTTATTTCTAAGGAGAAGTCAAATTAAGCCATTTATGTAAAAGAGGCTAGAGTCATTTCAAAAACTTTTTTGTTAAAAGAAACAGTGAATTTTATTTTTCTCTATCCTCTTTCACAATTAAACAGGCAACAATTATAATGCCTTTTACTTTACCAAGAAATTCAATAGACTGAAATCGCACATATGTATACATTTTTACTGCTCATTTTTTTCTGTCTTGATAAAAGCTAAAGAGAGGAATCCTACAAGTAAGTCAGCACAAATTTTCTTTCTTCTAAATTGTAATCATCATCTGTAGCTGTAATTCCTTAGTTTTCTATAAGGGACACAAAGGCAGAAAATTAATTATTAAGAGAACAAAGTCATAACAACTACAAAACAAAACAATGATACAGAAATATTATCTAAACATCACTCTGGCAACTGACATAAGAGAAATTACTGTACTAGGTAGTGAGATTCACATCCAGATTGCCCCTTCATAGGAGCACAGCCATCTCATAATCATAAGGAATATCAGTAGTGGACAGTTCACATCTGTACCCTTCACTAAGCATTGCCCTTAGGCAATCTAAGAGGAACTAACTCTCCCAAGGTTTTGCCTCCATCAAGAGGGCAATCGTTGGCCTATGGCTAATATAAGGATACAAAGGCACTATCTTTGCCTCATTTTGGCAAAATCGTTCTCAGTAGGACTGGCAAAGGACTCATTTTAGTGTTGACAAATACAATACAGCATGCCCAGTTGAATCTGAATTACAGGTAAACAACAAATATGCTTTTAACATATTTCTCAGGGAAATACTTGGGAATTACTTCTACTTAATACTGTTTATCTGAAATTCAAATTCAACTGAGAATCCTAGTTTTTTTTGTTTGTTTGTTTGTTTGGTTAAATGTAGCACTGTATCTAAGTTGCATCCACACTGTAGGTAAGCATAGCCCTCTGCCAGTTCTGCCTTCCTCACTTCCTTATAGGTGAGTATCCCAAGAGCATTCCAGTAAACATTTTGTACTTTTCTATCCCAAAGCCTATTTCAGAGGAACTCAGTGTAAGGCAGGAATATTTCCCAATACTGCTCAAATGAAGACTTTTTATACATTTATTTTGAACTAACATCTGCTCTTATGCTTCCACTTTAATAGCATTAATTAGCCTTAAGCTAATTAGCCCATAAGCTATAATTCAAATACTGAAGCTCTAAGACTTACTCATAAAATATTATTTCCTCTTTCTTAAAAATGAAGTAAGAGTTAGACTAATAAAAACAATGCTGAATTTGGTTGTACATATATATATATATATGTTTATATATATCACACCACCTTACTTATCCAAGATCAGCCTTCTGACAAATTCACTCTCTACAACAAAGTTCTGAAGTTACCAATGTGAAAAAAGGATTTATTTACATAAACATTGTATCACAATTCCCTTGCATGTTTTACTCTTTTAGGTCAAATACAGAAAATATATTTCTTCTTGTTACCTACTGCAATCAATTGGTATTGCTTGTGATGCCACATGTAGGACACTTGAGAACATATCTGTTTTTAGTAGAACAATACCCAGGCAAACAATTAAAAATATCTTCAATAGGAGTATTGGATCTAGGAAAGGGGTTAAGTAAGAAACAATACATGTATTTATTTGCATTGCCTCTGCTTTTTAAAATTTATAGGCTATTCTTCCTCTATTAAAAACTCTAAAATTTCTCAATGATTTTAGGATTAAATATATATCTTTTCCATGGACTACACATTTGTGAGTAACTTATGTAATTTCTCTCCTTTCCTACCTCTCTAGCTCCATCTCATGCCATGTATCTCCTGGCCCTCTATGTCTAGCCATACCAGCCTTCTTAGAGGTCTTTTTATGCATCACAAAGTCTTTAACCATGATTCCATCTGGGAATTTGCTGTCCCTATTGTTCTTCTTCTAACTAATTTTAATTTATTTTTCTGATCTCAACTAATATGTTCCTTCTCTTAAAAAGCTTCATCACATGAACTTGATTAGGTTAGGTCTCATAGCATCTCTAGGACTTCTCAGCACTGTGATCAGCCATTATGTTGTCTGCATTATATACTAAGCTACAAAGGACAGGTTCCAAAGTACACTATCTACTGAAAGCCTAAAGGAGTCTTTATTTTAGACCTCTACTCTGGGTTTCATTAACTCTGAGAAACACTATTTTCCAAGTTCATTTTTCAGATTTTCTAACCTGAGGCAAACTAGAAGCTACAAATAGATATAAAGTAGAAAGGGAATATTAGAATTAGGTACAGCAGTGAAAAAGAAAGTCAGTCAAAAAATGAATTAGAATGCAAACTCAAAAAGAACACACATCCTGATTTAATGAGGCTTTTTGGTAGTTGAATTTTTTTTTTGTAAGTTTAATTGAAGAAAGTCATACTTGTTTATAATAAAGTTAAATATTATAACAAAAAACAAGGCAGTGACCTTTATATACGTTTTGGTAGTAGTCAGATAAAATATTTTGTTAATGAACAAAATAAAAATCTAAAAAAAAAAGAACATATAGGAAAAGCTAGTAAAGCTTTACAGCTTGGTTCTCTGAAATATCAATAAGTTAAGGTATATATACCAATAAGAAATGATTTGAGAAATTTTAGTCCAAGTGCCAATATGGCTCCGGAAACTCTTGAAGAATTCATTAAAATTTCAAGCATACAAAGTAGTTCATTTAATTGATTTTTATGCATGTTTTTACTGTTTATGCTAGTTCTGACTTAACCTACACATCAAATATGCTATAATGAAAAAGGAAAAACTCAAATATATTTTGTTTCCCAAACATAAAAGAAATAAATTTATTAAGTATATATTAAAGTCCAGAAAACATTTTTGGTACTTACTACACCTGTCTTTATGAATAAATAGATAACCTAATATAAACCCATAATTCAAAATCTCTTATCATTTGTGGAACAAAGTATGGTAGTCTAATAATTTAAGATATTAAACAGTGCCTACCTCTGTCTCTGCTGCAACTCCCAACTCCCAGCCCTTGTTTGCACTAGGAGACTTGGGTTGCCACTTGATCAATAAAGAATGATTATTAAAAGTGAATCAGAGAACAATGATTTCAAAACCCGTAAGTCTTGATTTAAGACATTAGGGATTTGAACAATATGTCTCTTCTCCTTCCTAGCTAGATAACACAGGCTCCAAATTGAGGAGGGAAGCCTGAAACAGAATTTTGTTGGTCCTGTAACAATTCAAGGCCTTTGTCAGCGATCACAAAAACGAATAATCTTCACTTGGAACAAGATCCCTTTTCTTTCACTGGGAGAGTAAGTGAAATTTCTACACATATCCTGCAGAGTTGATAGTCACCCAAAGAAAGGACACAGGGATTGCTAACTGAGAGGATGACACAAATCATTAAACATCAAACCAAGAACATTCAGCCAAGATGCTGAACAAAATCATCTGCAGGTTATGTTGTGAATGCACATATTTTCTCTCAGACCAGATAAGGGGAGAATGCTACAGACCTGAACCACTGCTTTAACGTGTAATATCCTAATCAAATCACCCTAATACATCTAGTTGTTTGCTTTCAGCAAATTCCTCACTGGTCCATAAAATAGGCTTTCTCTCTTTTGCCTTGAACAAAAAACAATTTTCAAAATGCATGACATAGAGGGACTTCCCTGGTAGTCCCCACATGCCACGGAGCAGCTGGGCCCGTGAGCCATGGCCGCTGAGCCTGTGTGTCCGGAGCCTGTGCTCCGCAACAGGAGAGGCCACAACAGTGAGAGGCCCGCGTACCACCAAAAAAAAAAAAAAAAAGCATGACATTGGAAAAAAAAAACTCACCAAAACAATAAACTCTAAAATTTGACAATATCTTTAGCAACTCTGTACATTATTAGTTACTTCAATGTCACAAATGGCTAACAAATGGCTTCCGCTTGTGGAGAGAGAAAAACTGCTCTAATTGATGTTTTAGATGCTAACTAAAATCCATTGTTTTCCAAATATGCAACATTTTTCCCTTATCCTAAAAATCTCATTTGACAACTGTACATGGACTCCTATCTGAAACTATAAAATGGTTGGAATCTTATTAAATTTAATTGTATGCCTGATTAAAATCATGCCTAGCTTAGCATTAGAGGCACTTTTGGTGAGAAGACAACATAAGCTGAGAGGGTTTGAATTGTCAAAATAATGTAAAGATTGAGTGCCGTTTATAATATCATCCTTATATAGATGTATGCTTTATTGTCCAAAAGTGACAGGAGGATACTGCTATTACTACGACTACTGCTGCTGTTACTATTGCTACTATTACTACTACCAGATGACACTTATTGGGTACTTACTAGATACTGACATTCTTCTGAGCAACTTTGCATATATTAACTTAGTCAATACTGAAACAGGTATCTATTATTCACCCCATTTTCAAATGAGTAAATATAGACACATAGGTCTATATTTACTAGACGGCACACAGGTGCCATCTCTTGCCTGTGACAGCTTAAGTCTGGACAGAGCATCAGAATCCTTTTCAACACAGAGATTTAATTAAGTCTCTGTCAAAAAGAGTAGTTTCATGAAGTAAAATCTGTTTATCAAGGCTGTTCTAATGATGCATTCCTTTTTGCTCAATGGGCTTTATAATCAATGTCTTCATATCTGAAAAACTTAATCTTTGGGGTTCTTCCTGAACTTTCCCAATGAGAACATTTTGAGTCTTGGAGTGTCAAGGAGGCAACAGAAATACAGAAACAAAGTGCCTAAAACAGTGACTATCAGAAGATAGTGCAAACCAATTGTCAAAATCATCAAAAGATGGTGCTTTTTTATATACAATTAATATAAATCTGTTTCTTAGTCTTGGATTTTCTTCTGTTTTATATGTCATATCTTTCTACATACTCACCTTGAACAAAGCAATATGATTTAATCTGCCTCTGGTGCTGAAACACCCTCAAGTTCTTAGAAAAATTGAAGAGCAGATTGGGAAATATATTTAAGTAGTTTCCATGCAATTGCTGTATAATTTTCATGACTCTTATGTCTTTTTACCTGATTAAGAATATCCAGTAAGTCTATATTTTTAATATAAGACTGTTAAGAAAAAGAGTTAAAAATGATCTATTAGAAATCTAGTAAAAGACACCTTTTATTACAATGTACTTTTTTTTTTTTTTTTAATTTTGGCCACACCTTACAGCTTGAGGGATCTCAGTTCCCTGACCAGGGACTGAACCCGGGCCACAGCAGTGAAAGTGCTGAATCCTAACCACTAGACCACCAGGGAACATCCTATAATGTACTTCTTAATAATTATTCCAATATTGTATAATCTCAAAGAGTAAATTTACCATTTCATTATAAAAACAGCCCCCAAAGTAACACATTCGTTAGTAAAGGAAAAAATATTTCCCTTCAAAAATGTTTAATTACTTATTTATTATCGAGAAATATGATTTGATACCAGAGCTGACATTCAGCTTTCCTTTAGTGGTGAGGGGTCACTCTTAGCTTTGTGGGCCAGTTACACAGAACGAGCTAACAGAAAATGAGAAAATGAAAACTAGCCGCTTGTTTTATAAAACAGTCCATTCAAAGAAAAATAAAGAACACTTGACTCTGTCTAGAACTGGAAAATATGCTATCAGTTCCAAAATTAAAAGTAAATAAGACTGCTATATTTTGGTTATGGTTGCTATAGTTACTGTGGACATTCATATGTAAAGGTATTTCTCTCTCTTTTTTTTCTTCTGAGTTTAATTTCTCAAGTGTTCTGCTCCAGCATGCCTTTTAATTATAATTTGCTTCTTGATCAAGTTTCTATGCATGCCAGCTACATGGCTTTGCCCTCAACAGGCATACCGAAAAGGGTCATGAAAGGGACATACCGAAAGAATGATCATGAAACAAGGGACGTGAGAGAGTAAAGTTGTGGTATGAGTAAAAAGTAAAGGGATGGGCTTCCCTGGTGGTGCAATGGTTAAGAATCCACCTGCCAGTGCAGGGGACACGGGTTCGATCCCTGGTCCAGGAAGATCCCACATGCCGCAGAGCAGCTGGGCCCGTGCGCCACAGCTGCTGAGCCTGTGCTCTAGAGCCTGCAAGCCACAACTGCTGAAGCTCACATGCCTGGAGCCTATGCTATGCAACAAGAGAAGCCACCGCAATGAGAAGCCCGTGTACCGCAACGAAGAGTAACCCCCCGCTTGCTGCAACTAGAGAAAGCCCACGTCCAGCAACAAAGACCCAACTCAGCCAAAAATAAATAAATAAAGCCAAAAAAACAAAAAAAGTAAAGGGAAAAATGCTTTACATTTGTACAACAAGTTTTAATGAGCAAAATCCTATATACATATGCCAATTAAATGTTTTAAGAATTCTGACAGCCTGGTAAGAAATAATACCTTCCCATTTAATAAACAAACACAAGGGAAAGAAAAAGTGAAATACCTTAGGGTCACTCAGTGTAAAGAGATGGAATAAGGAACAAGATTTTATAGATTAGTTTTCTTTTTCTTTAGAAAATTCAAGGAAAAACTAATGAGCATTAAAAATGGTATGGCTTTATTATCTTTATTTTTAGTGGGAGGATTATTTTCATTTTATCTTATTGAAAAAAAAAAAGCCTACTTTGATTTGTTTTCTCTCTTGCTTTTCCAAACAACCCAATTCTCATTTTCTAGTGCCAATTTTCATTTTTCAGCCAATTAGTATTTTGCTCTCGGGACCCAAAGTTTCCTTGCACTTCTGTTTATCTATTTCATAATACTTCCAGGGCAATTCCTGGGATAGTTATTTGATGAAGAGGCAACAGAGGGGAGAGAAATGAATAAAGCTAAAGAGAATTAGAGGCATCTTTTTCATTAGTATAATCTGGATCTCTTTGTAAGCATCATATATTCACATCCAGAGTAGAAGCAAATTTTAATTTCTTTTACTTTTTGAAATGATCGTGTCCTCTCTATAATTAATTTGCAAACAACAATCAACAAATTATTTCCTTAACTCAATAGGAGAAATAAATCTTGCGCCTATCTTTTTGGAGGACTTATCTCCCAAAGTACAGTTTAATTCTACAAACCATAAATTATAACAACAAAACACAAATGCATTCACATACATCCATACAAGCACACAGATATCAAACAAATATAACATCCCAATCCTGAAAATAAACAGTATATTTGAGGAAAATGGAGATTTGTTTTAGCCTGGAGAGATGAATCGAAGTCATATCCAAATCCAAGTTTGAGGATACTCCATTCTGTTTGTTTTCCCACTTCCCTTTAATTATCTTAAGACTTTCTTCTGAAAGTAGGTATCTTATCTTATGATCTTTATAAGATATGCCTAGATTTTTAAAAGTGGACAGAAGAAAACTCAGGATATACTCTTACCATACATATAGGACAAAATATATATATATATGTATATACATATACGTACATATATATACACACAAATACACACACATAAGACAGACCACTCCTACTATGTGAGAAAAAGGATATAACCAAATTTCAAATAATGTTGTCAACAGGAAGATGTTTGAGAAAGAAACATGGCCAAAGAAGCAAATGAGTACTAGTTAAAGATTTTCCTAACTCTTCTTTAAGAGGTTTATCAGTCAGTCTGAACTTACTGGTGCAAAGGAAGAAATAACCCCCTTCCCCATCACTGCCTGCAAACATGATCATTGGGCTATCTTTTCCCCACTCCTTGACAGTAACTTCAGCTAATCTCCAGCTACGTAATAATTTTCAAAAGATTTTTAAACAAAATTTTAACTTAAACAATTTAACTTGGGTAAATGTATTTTCAGGTTTTAAAACGTCTGGTTGAATGTACATTAAAACTGCACTCTCATAACGAAATCAAAACATTCTCCCTCCTCACTATGGCCCCTGTAGCTCAGAACTGATATGCAACAGAAAGAGATGTGGTCTATTCTGCCACTGTTCCTTGCTTATCCAGCGCTTTTTCTTTTGTTGTTTCCTTAGGATCGTAGCAAGAATAACAGGAAGATTATAGCAGAAAGAATGAAAAGAGCAGAAAGCTTTTTAAGTAATATGACCTTTGCTTTCTTGAGAGACAGACTCTCAAATTCCAGTTTTGTCAGAGCACATTTGTTAAGTTCTTTCGATCTCAGTGCCTACCTATTCTCTAACCTGGACAATCTGTTCTCCAGCTGACTTCCTGCAACTGCCTGCCACTGGATTCAAGCTGAGGATACAAGCTTCTTACATCTATAGCATCTACTTGACCTACACAATATTTGCTCATCCAAAATGCGCTAGTGCAATCTGACAGCTTTTATCTTTCCTGACTCTGCCATCACAAACTATCTCAACAGCCTTCAGAATTTTGAAAGCAAGAATCAGGTACCAAGACTTATCTGGCTATGTTTGGTTTCATCCTCAAACTCTTGAGGACACATATCAAACTTTCCTAAAACCATCTCATCATGTATGGTTCCATTGCTAAGTTCTACAATTCAACAGGAGAGTGATACCTCATTCTCTCCTTGAAGTCACTCTAATTTCTTTGAACTCTCTTCTTACCTGGCCATAGGATGGAAGTTTAGTTCTCCCTCCAAAGGATGAAATGATTAAAAGCACTCTCATTAGGGCAGACAACTTACTTTCTACATGATTCCTCTTTGAATAGCTGGTCCTCTCTTTACATAAGAGCATAGTTGAGGTAGGTGAACACTTAGGAATCACAGAATTCATCTGGGGATTTTTCTATTAAATCCTACAAAGACTTGTCCACTTTTAAAAATCTAGGCGTATCCATCATTTATATGGAATTAAAAATTCTGAGACATGAGAAAACATTCTGCATATCTCCTATGAAACTTATAAATTATAGACAGAAAAAACTGATCAATTATAAAAGGAGTCAATATCAATCTTCAGATGACACTAAACTGGGAGTGATAGACAATATTATAAATAGGTATAAAAATTCAACATAATCTCAGTTTAAAACAAGGGCCTAAACAAACTTGAGGAAGTTTAACAGTGGAATGGGAATGACTCAAAGAAGACTAGGGACAAAGGAATATACGTGTTATTAAGTTACAAGTACAATTGGGGTCAACAGTTTGAAATAGCTGTAAAAAAACAAACTCTCCTATTATGAGGTTTTATTAATATAAGCAAAAAAAACAGTGAGAACAAACAGTCTTGTTATATTTTATAGTTGCCTCCAATCTGGTGAAGTATTTTTATGAGGTACTGATATCTATTACATTACAAAAAGAGTTTGCTGATCTCTGCACTAGTGAATTTTCTTGTATGTACACTGAAAGATATTTCCATACATCTGTGACTAATAACTATATTTACAGGCAACTGTTTTGAAGGTTTAAGGTAAGGAGAATGAGGTCAATTTGGAAGCAGTGGGGGAAAAATGCTAATGCTGGGCTTTGAATTTTATGGATGCAATAGTTGTTCTTTATTTTTCAAGTAAATATACTTTTAAAATACCATGCTTTTTAGCTGTTTTGTTTAAACTATCTTCATCCTCTTTGTCCAGTGAATAGCCATTAAGATTTCACTCAGGTTGATTCTAGATTCTACATAAAATTAGTAACTTTACAGTGTGTCTCAAAAAGAAGTAGAATTTACTTTTAGATGCAAATGCTAGTTTTGGTACTGTAAAAATATTCTGCCTATAGTAATCATTTTACTTTTTATGGGTAATTGGACATTGGGAAAAGATTTAGTATATGAACCACAAATAGACTTGTTCTTAGATTATCTAAAAAAATGTTTTCCACCCTGCACCATAAAACCTGACCTGTTTTTAAAGTCTTGGTTGTCTCAAAGATGAGATGTAATTATAGTAAAGGGCAACTTGACTGGGGAGAAAAAAACTCTGATTTTTTTTTAAAGAATGGATGCTGGCAATTGAATGTCTACTGTTTATTCAAAGGTTATAGATCAGCAGCCAGATGTGGCAGAAAGTTGGCTGATTATTCTTCATTTACAACAAAAACGATGCTGTAGTTCATGAACGGAGGTTTGTTATACCAGTAATAAGTAAAAGGAAGATGAATGCCTTTGCATTTTTTCCACATGCAAATAAGCTATTTGCAGGTGGCTTTTAGACAGGAGGTAAAATATCATTAAAAAACTGGGTCAAGTTTTTCTGTGCTTAAAAATTAACAGCCAGGAAAACCTTAAAGTTTATTATGCTATTTCCCAAGTAAATTGAATACCAAGTCACTTAACCTTTTATACTTCAGTTGCTATGAAAATTCTTCCCCTTTTGATTTGATTAATAATTAGGAAATTCTAGGTGATTCTAGATATATTTCTTTAGCATCTATCTCTCTAATGTGATGTCAAATTGCATCTACCTTCTTTAATTTAGAGAATCAAATTCTTAAAATGGCATTAAGCTTTTAATTTGAAATACCCTTCTTGAGCCATACTTTTCCCCCCCATATTCCCTTTATATAGGTTATCCATTTTTTAAAAATCCCATGTTTATAAATATTTATAAACACTGATTATCATTTTGGCCCCTGCTTTTGTTTATTAATCTATTCAATAAACAAAAATATCACATTATGAAAAATAAAGACCTAGTCATAACATTGTTCTACACCAGGAAAGAATAGTTAAGGGAAGTTTATGTTGGAAAAAAACCACACACACACATACAGGGATGACCAGCATCACAAGACCATTACCAAATACCCAGCTGTGACATCTACACTCCTTGTGGCCTTAGACATATCTCACCCTTGTTTTTTAACCTCTCTTTCATTACTTGTAAAAAGAATTTGCTAGTAAGAGGTATTCTAGCTCTAACAACTCTTGACTGTAAAATTAAACATGTAACTCATGAAATGTGTTTTAATTTTATCTGAAACATTTTGAAATAATTAATCATTTAACAATACACAACTGTCTAATCATATTCTGATACACTGTTGTATTCTCAATCTCTTTTCACTTCCCTGTTTTCCCCAAGACTCATGGAGGCGGGCAAAGAATATCAATGTGTAGTAATTCAAATTTTCTCATTCATGCATCACTTCAGCAGGGCAAAGGACATTAAAGCTATTTTCATTGCATTGCTTCTTTCACTATACCTCAATTAACAGTAAATTCAACTAAATCACGACAATACCAGCACTGCAATTTTTAAGAAACTAAAGACATAAGACTACTATCAAACTCAATGTGTCCTTTATCTACAATGAGAATGGTCATGAGTCAGCTCCTCTGACCCTCTGGCCAGCCTTCTACAGTCACAGATTCTCAACCTTCTAATTGAGTTCTATCTTGATATGTGAGAAACAGCTGTGGATGAGCCATTGGAGCACGGTTTAAAAATTCCTGGCATTGCAATTCACGATTCAGCAAGTTATTAACCCACAGAAATCTGTCCACAAAATTCAGTGAGGTAAACTAAGTAAAAAAAGACCTGTATCAATAAACACTTGCTAAATTGAAATTTGTAATTTTAGCATTCCATGTCTTTACAAATTTGAGAATCCTTATCTACTCAACACATATTTATTGAGTTTGCAGGATATGTTTTATAATGGAAAGATGAGAAATAATAAGCAACAGTGACTGACAGACAGGGAAACCTAGAGACACAGAAGCAAGAGTAGATTTATTGATTAAAGAAATAAGCTTGAGGTAGAAGGAGATTAAAGCTTAAATGAGAGCATAGAGGGGGTTCAAGAGAGAGAAACATGTATTTCCCTCCATCTACTTTCACCATCAAGGGAATTAATAGCATATTCAATGATGAATATATTAATCTATCATGGAAAATTTATTAAAATGATGACCTCTCAGGTCATAGCAAAAATATCTATAATAAAAACAAGTAAAGAGGGGTTGCCCTAAAAAGTGGTATTAAATTTTCCTGCATGTTTGTCTCACTGCTATATCAGACTTCATGGCCATGTACTTAGGTAAATTCTTCTAGCAGAAATTTCTGGGGTGTGGTATCTGGTGGACTGTGGAAATCAAGGGGACGGGTAAGGAAGAAAACCAGGTTCTTTGATCTTAAGATTTGACTACATTGGACTTGGGATCTTCGAAATCTTGGGGGAAAATAATGCATTCAACACTACAGAAAGTCTTGGTTATACAATAGGTAGAAGCTACAACTCACTTTTGAAGGTATGATATTCTTTTTAAAAAGTACTTTAAAGATCATTTGTTTATGGAAAGGAATAGTAAAAACCCAATTCTGGGACAGGGAATTTCGTCATAATTATGGATATAGTTGCCTGCCTTCAGAATGAAGTTGCATCTCTGCAGATTGTTTTATTTTAGAAAATCAAAATGTTTTTTGTTCTTTAACTAAAGTGTTGGAGGCCTAAACAATAATGAAAAACACACACCTAGTCTCTGTCCTCAGAGAGTTTAAATGTCTAGTAAGAGACTTGGACATTAAGCAAAGAATTGCACAATTAAGTATTTAACTGTTCCTGTGGTAAATACCAAGAAGAGAAAGCCCAGTTTATTAGTTTTTGTCTTTGCTCTTGTTTTTTTTTTTTCCACCAAATTTGTAGTAGCGAAATACTATTCCCAAGTTTTATCCTGCACCAGGTTGCCTGTTGTCAGCTCATCTCTTCCAACTTCTAAAGTATTCTTGAACTGTAAGGGAGAAACGTGGCAACTACATTTCCTAGGATCTCAAGGCAACAGTTCCAGGAGAGATTATGCTAATGAGGAGCTCTAACTGAGATGCCTGAGGCATAGTTAAGAGGGTTAAGGCATTTTTCTAGTAATCTCCTGTTGGGTTTGACAGGTACCTGAAATCATTGGTAGCAACTTCCCTACAATTCTTGCATTTCTGGTTTCATGAAAATAACAGAATTTTTTTCCTTTCTTCACCCACACAGACCTTCCAATCATTAGTTAAGATTCCAAATCCCTATATTAAACACCTTTTTTTACTTGAAATATATGCTGTGGGATATTTTTCTGATATAATTTTGCCTGCCTGATACATACTCCTAGCTCTAAATGACTTCATACTCATCATCTGAAGTACCTTGGGAAATAGGATTTTTTCCGGATTTGATGGTGGAAAACATAGAGAACTATAATTTAATGAACATCTATGTGCCAGGATACTTACATACACTATTCACGTAACCACACAGATGCATCAACAACACAGCTCGGCCCGTGAGCCGTGGCCGCTGAGCCTGCGCGTCCGGAGCCTGTGCTCCGCAACGGCAGAGGCCGCACAGTGAGAGGCCCGCATACCGCAAAAAAAGAAAGAAAGAAAGAAAGAAAGAGTCTTCTTACCTGGATTAAATGAGGAGGCTTGATTTTTCTCTGATTCTTCTTAGGCCCTATATTTCCATAAATAAGCTAGGGCATAAAGTATTAGGTATAATGATACAAATGTCAGTTTTCAGCTCTTTTCTAGCTATATTTTTCTTCCAGAGAAGTTGCCTGTTACTAAGGGCTTGACTGTAATAAGCGTAGGGCGGGCACGCAGCCGTGAGCACGGGACCTCTAGCACGCTTCCCTTAGCGCGAAATTGTTATCGCGAGACTATTAGAGGTCCTGCTCCACCAATAGTCGGTCACGCAGGGGTCCTCTGGGCAGAGAATACCGTGAACGACGGATCTCCGCCTTCTTCCGGGACCCTCCAGGCCCTACGGACTGAGGCTGCCAAGGGAGCTGGGGGTCCAGGGACGGGCTGAGAGCTGTGTCCTGCAGAGTTCCAGAGCCCTCGCCAGGACTGCCCACTGGCGGGGAAAGGCCTTGAAGCAGGGCCAAACCTCTCCCCCATCCCCGCCTCCGGTCCTAATGGTGGTGGCAGTCTCCAAGGGCCACATTCCGTGGGACCTGGCCTCTGTTTAAGAGGCCTGGGGAGCCTGAGGTCTGGCTGGGTCCTAGCGCCTGGCTGCCTCAGTGATGATGCTGGGCAGGAGACCTGGCCCTGAGAACACCTCCAGCTGAGATCTGCTACTTCAGACGGACTTGGGTACTGGTGGGAGGACTCAGACTGGGTGATGGTCCAATGCTCCCCGGGCAGTGTAACCAGCTCGCGCAGGGACCCCCCTCCTCTTAGCCAGAGCCTGGACCTTGGAGGGTGAAAGTTGAGCTTTGGGACCTTGCCCTTTCTCGTCAGAACAGAGAATAACATTCGTTTTGGTGGAGGTTTACAGGAACATCATGACCTGACCTCAAGAATAGAGGAGGATCTGACACCAAGAAGTTTGCAACAATTAACCACGCCCCTCCTTTACCTTTCCTATAAAAGGGCTTTGTTGAAAGCTTTTGGGGAGTTTGCGGCTTTTAAGGCATGAGCCACCTGTCTCCTCCCATGGCCCTGTGATAAACCTTTCTCTGCTCCAAACTGCAGCATTTTGGTATCGTTGGGCCTCACTGTGCTTCAGGTACACAGACTTGCACTTGGTAACATGACTATTAACTACATGTCAATACTTCAAAATCCAGTTTGTAAACTGATATTGAGCTACATCCTTTTATATTCAAATATACACTGAACTATTTCCTGTTGTATTTCTAGGCCAATATTTACAAAAACATTATTTTCCTCTAAACCTTTTTCCTTTGTCAACTTTCAAGATCCTACAAAAGATACCACTGTTTATTCAGTTATTTATATTTAATTGTTTTAAACCATATTTGACTGTTTTCTCTTCTTTATTCACCATTTCCTGTTATCTCAGCTTTGAGATTCTTCCCATTAACGTTTTATAAAGCTGTTACTGAGGTAATCATTGGACAGTTATATGCCATTTGAATAAATCAGAAACATGACAGCTTATAAAGGGTCAAATGGTAGTAATAGTCTACAATATGGATTTAATATAAATATTATTTCTTAGCATTACACATAGAGATAATATCACTCAAAGTCTTCTAGTCTTGAACTCTTGGTTAGTTAGATTTCATCAAATCATAGAAGAATAGTCAATAAATATTCCACATAAATTTCTGAATGATTTTTGATTTGAAAAATAAACACTATAAGGACAAAACCACTATTATTCATGAACGACCTGATATGGAAAGATATATCCTTAAATTAAAACTTTGAGAAAGTACATTATTCAATTTCTCTCTACAGATATCCCATATATAGTAACTAATTATATTTGAGTATAAAATCTTTCTCCTTGAGAAAATTAGATTTTATTCAGTTTTGTAATGTTAGAGTATCTCCTCTCTAATATACAAAATTTCTCTGACCTTCAAAGAATACTGTCTTCTACTGTTCATGATAATTGGGCCACATGGAAAACATGCATAATTAAAATATATCATTTATTATTTCTCCTTTTAAGAGTGGCATCTGCCTCCTCAACCTAAACTCAAACTATGGACTGAAACAGGTAATAAAGTGTTTTGAAACATTATTGTGAGTTAATTATCTCTTCTATCCTCTAAGTCAGTTATGAGATGTGACATGCCCAGAGGAAGGTAATCAGAGGAGGGAAGAGAAGAAGCCAGGTTCTGGAGTGTCCATTAAAAGACTTAGATGTTTAATCACTTTATTACTTTCTCAAGCAAGTTGTAGGGTTGCCAATATCATAGAATTATATACATGCCAGTAATCAAACATTCAATTTTTATTTTTATTTATTTATTTTTTTGCGGTACGCGGGCCTCTCACTGTTGTGGCCTCTCCCGTTGCGGAGCACAGGCTCCGGACGCGCAGGCTCAGCGGCCATGGCTCACGGGCCCAGCCGCTCTGCGGCATGTGGGATCTTCCCGGACTGGGACACAAACCCGTGTCCCCTGCATCGGCAGGTGGACTCTCAATCACTGCGCCACCAGGGAAGCCCAAACATTCAATTTTTAAATTGGTGGGTAGGGGCAGATAAATTTTAGAGCAGATTAATAAAATCACCTCTAGCCCCTCCTAGTGTCCATAATTAGGAAGAACCTAATGGAAAACATAAGTTTTAAGGTTCTTATGTTAAACAATAATCAAAATCTTAGGAAATCTCTTATATTAAAAAAAATTAAAAATTAACAAAAAAATTTTTAACAAGAGAGGAAGTTTTAACCACAGAATTTTTTTGTTACAACTGTGTTACAACAATATTGTCTCTGCATGCTGACTGTAATCCTCTTTAATCTTCAAAGGCAAACAGGGATAGTAACAATCTTTTCATGTACTCTTTTTTCTCTGAAAGGCTAGCAGATGTCTTATAGGAAGCACTCATACTATCAGTTAACCAAACCCAATTTCTGTTCCTCTTTAACTGATCAGTGAATGGATGCTTAGTTTCTCTGGAACAATGTGAAATTCTTGAGTGTCTAGAGTGATGAAGAGTCTTACTGCATTGTTGCTGTTGACTGATAACAACTTTCAAGCCCTCCCCTCCCCCTTTCCCCTTGGCCTCACATCTTGGTGAGTGATGAGAAAACCCCTCTGTTGACTATGATAGGGAGGCTCAAGTCATGCAAACCCAGCCCATCATGGGGGAGAGGGGTAGGCAGAGGGAGTAACTTGAGCCCATCCCTTAACTACATTAAATACCAGAACCATTATTTTTCACCAACTGTTACGAACCAACTGTTATGTTTCACTTCTCATTGAACCTGAGCCCTTTTTTTCATTGAAAAAATCCTTTTGCTGCTTACTGTGTAATACAATATGAGTAATAAATTTATTTCAGATCCATTGTGTCCTTTGAGTCATTCATTTTGATACCAATAAATTCCTAGGCATAGTGAGGAGGTTTTTCCTTCTGACCTTTCAGTGCCTTAGTTTACTCAATGACATACTTATAGTAACACATATTTCTTGAGGTTATTGTGAGGAATAAATGACTTAATATATGTAAAGATCTTAGAACTGAGACTGACATGTAGTCAACGTTTCATGAGGATTATTCCTGGAAACAAGGAGTGAGGGACAGGATTGAAATAAGGGAAAGAAATATAATAAAAAAAATTATTTCTATGAGAGAATAATCCTTTTGTAAGTGGTTATAGAATTCCAGTATTAGAGAGATTTCATGCAAAACCATTTCTAATCTGTTGATGAAGAAACTTAAGTGCTATAATGACACACAAAAAGTTTAGAAGCTAATTTAGGATTAAGTCCCTATTTCAGTGGTCTCTTCACCCATACTTGAATAAAGTATTAGTATTATCCTTGACTAAAATCTGAAATATTTTTTATTTATGGCAAATCTTACTATTAATGTTTTGGGGCATTTTATGACATTTCCTTGGCCACTTGGTTTAGCTATCTCCATTTACCTCTTTATTTTACATGTATATTATAAGCCTGTATTGAAATCTTTCAAAACAAAAACATTGAAGAGTTGTTCCTTTTCCATAGATGGCTTGGGAAATAACAAAGGTAGAATAATACAGTCTAATCTCAATATTGAGGGAGACACCTATTGAACTAAAATAGAGGAATAAAATGGGGTATGAGGCAGCCTAATAAGACACTAATGATTCCACACTGAACTGTTTGGGAATTGTGATTTCATGGGTAGATTCATGCATTCATTTGTTTAATAATTTTTTACTAAACACTTGGATATGCCCAGCTCTGCTGTTCGTCAAAACATGATGCTTGAATCCTGGTTGTGGCAGAAGAGAAAGAAAGCATTGAGCAAGACATAGTAGGTATAATAGACAAAATGTCCTAATGTATTTAATGTGGGAGATGAGAGAATGGGAGGTGTCATACATGACTTTCATCTTTCTGGCTCGAGGAACTAGATGGTGGTGGAATTAATGATATACCAAAACTTAGATTCTTAGAAGTCAAGGAAAAAAATAGCCTCAAATCAATCTGTTTCACAGATGAGAAAAAATTGGATCAAAAAGATTAAGTGATTTGCCCAAGGGTGCCCAGGTAGTAATTTCAGGACCAGAACAAGGACTGGTGCTTCTGGTATCAAATCCTGTACTAAAGCCACTAGAGCAAGCTTCTCCTGGGTCACCAAGTCATCTATATGAAAGTAGCTTAATTTTTCATATGATCACCAAGCTTGTTAAATCAAACCAACCCTTCAAGATATTCTCCTTTCAAGGGCAGGGTTGAGCACATAACAGGTTCTCAGGATAGGCTGCTGATGAACAGACAAAGATTTAAAGGCAGGCAAGAAGGAAGAACATTCCAAGACTGAATGATATAATGAACCAAATATTATCCACAGGTATTTCTTCTGGAAATAAATCATTTATTAACAAAAACACAAAACAAAACATAAACACCTCTCAAGCTACAAATGACAGATAACTGAAATTCTGACAAACTTTATAAAATAGATTACAGAACAGTTAATACTGATTTTTATAGTGTCCTCAGTTCTTCATCAGTGAAATAAATTATTTAAAAGTGTAAAAATGAATTTAATTTTCTTTTTCAGGTAAGCCCAACCTCTTTACATGGAGGACAGTATAAAATTAATCTTAGACTAGTATGTTTTCACAACTTTAAATAACTTTTAGAATGTTTTAAATATATAGTATTTACATTTTGGATTGGAATACTTACAGCAAGGAACACAATGTTTTACCATATTTTGTTTTTCAAATATTTGGTGTAAATGTTATTTAGTTTCATCATGTAGATTTAAGCTGTATTTCAGCAATTAAGTTAGCTTGGAACCATTGATTCCATTTATTTAATATTTCAATAACCATTAATGCCAATGATTATTGTACTGTATGGAAGTTGCAAAAAATAAATTATTGCAATATGCACCATTTCTTTTAATTGGAACCTAAACTTCATCTAAAGATGTGACCAGCTATCTAAATTTACTTCCTAAATCCATCATTATTTTATTTTATATATTTAGACAACTTAATATCATTAAACCCTAATATCTTTATCTTTACAATTATGAGAAGAATTCCTACCTGCACGATCCTTACATACATTACAGAGAATACATGTAAAGCACCTAGTGAGGTGTTTGGCACATAGTAAATACTCAATAAATCTTAATTCACTTGCATTCCATTTTACTGGACCTATAGAGATATTAAAACATCATAGCAATTACACAGTATTTTTTCCTGAAATGTATTTTATTTATACATACGTAGATAAGCAAATGTAAATCAATTAGCAAAAACAAAAACCACGGTAATTAATTACCGTTTCTGCATTGCTTCAAAGAAGAAGAGACTACTAATAAACAACTGCTGTCTGTGAAATTTGTGTGCATAGATGCAAGTAAAGATGATTATTATTGTCAGGGACTATCATGGGAATTATTTCAAAGGTGGTAATGAACTTTCATTGATCCATCTGTGTGTACACTGTCAACAAGTTCTCTCAAGGCCACATCTTAACACAGTGATATACACAAAGTGATAAAATTTTTAGGGCACTTCCAAGGTCTGTGCTAAATGCTTTAACGCTTTCAATCATAATGTATTATATGTTCTTTACATAATACTATGAGGAAGCTATTGTCCCTACTTAGACAATGAAGTGCTTAAGGAATTGATCCAAGATGAGGAGCAGAATGATTTCATAAGTAGGCGGTCTGACTCCACGGTACATACACAATACACCGTATTGGACTGTGTCCCTAGTTCTTTTGTCTTTGTATTCTGAAACCAGTGGATGGTCTAAGGGATCAAGAGGGAAATTTTTCTTCCTTCTTGTGGTAGACTCCAATGTTTTTCGACAATTCAGGTTCTTTTCAACGTCATCTCTACTTATCATCTGGTCTGTGGCCATCTATGAATGAACAAGCCTACAGGTGCACGGTGGTGCTGAACCTGTGATCTTGGTTCCGTCATCACTCTTCTCTCCCATCTTCAGTCTATCATCAAATCCGACATATTAATATATGTTAAATTTGCATACTTCTTTCTACCCTCGCACCGTCATTAATTTATTTCAGACACTATTTCTCTTGCCCTAGTTTCTGTAATAGACTCTGACATTTTCCCTTGCTTCTAGCCTAACTCATTTAATCTGTTCTCCTTAGTGCTCTCTGAGCCTTCAAATCCGCAAATAGGGTCATGCTAACCCCTGCTAAACCCTTTGCCTGGTTACTTTCATGATAATCATGATTCAATTCTAACTTATTACTCTATTCTTATCTTCACAGTTTATGCACTCAAATACTACATTACAGTCTGTATTTTTCTCAAAGCACTTTCTGTTCCATTTTTCTGAAAACTTTTCCCCTTCCTCACATACCTCCTCTTTGGAAAACTCCTACATCACCTGCAATTCTTAGGTGAGAAATCACTTCTCTCAAGAAGCCTTCCAAATCTGGGTCCATTGCTTCTTTTAGGTGTTCCTTTTACTTTTAGTATTACTATTCCTGTAATAGCACTCATCGAATGTGCTTAATTGCATCTTAACACGTGTTTATCATTAAACAGAGATCTTTGAGAACAGTGACTAAATGTTTTGCTCATAGAGTGTAGCCTAGAGCCAGTTGCATACTAGATACTTGTAAAGTACTTGTATTGAATGAATGAACAAATAAAATACAGGAAAAAAATGAAATGTTCACTTGGCAAAGATCACTACTTTTATACAGTCATATCTTCCTTAAAGCCTGAGGCTAATTTTGGATACTGAAGTTCATTATCATAGATTTCTGTATTTTTATTTCTGTAAGGGACATTAGAGGCGGGCAGGTTCAAAAGGTCCAAATATCTAGTCACCTTAAAAATATTTCCAGTATTTTACAAAATCCTAAAGATATTGACCATTTATTTACCAACCACTCCCCACTGCTCACCCAAAGCTACACAGATCAACAAAAACATCCAGCTTCTTTGCTTGTAGCAATGCTACTGATTGTCTCATTTTGACAAGAAATTCTGATTGGCAGGCATGTGGATTTGAAAAAATTTGAAAGAATAAAATAAAACATTTTAAAGTATTAGATCTGCAGAGTCAAAGTAAATCATGTCCGACGAAGAAAAATATGGAAACTAGCAAGCTAGTAAACTCCGAAAGTTGTAATGAAAGCTAGTAGCACCAAAACCTAGTTTGTTATTTACATTTATTTTTTCCAGAAAGGAAAAATATTAAAAGTATGTATTGCCAAGTTTGAAATGTAGAGATCTAGCTCACTCCTTTAAGCCAAGTCTTCACAAGAAAAAGAATTTTATCTTCAAAATGAAGTAACACAAAGCCCATATTTAACGTAAAAATGAGCATTAGCCAAATTTCAGGAGAGTACATTAAGTGATTAGTATAAGTGGTGTTTCACTCCACATTCTCTTTCCATCATCTCGTCTTTTCCATCTAAGAGCAAACCTAACAAGCAATTTTTAAATAATTGAAGAATTAAATCCTCATCGGTGTGTCATTTTCCTTTTGTGCCTGTCTTCAGACTTATTCTAGCAGTTCCATTAATATAACTATTGCAAAAATATAAAAAAGAGAGAGAGAGAAAGCTGTGCAAATGGCATACTATAAAATTAAATGGTAACATATTGTGTTGCTTGGGATCACATTCAAGTCCAGAGGCAAAATAGAAATAACAGATGCAATATAAATTCAGAGTTATCATGTATGTCACACGGAAATCCAGGCTTACAAAATTAGCACACTATGCTCTACCTGAAGAAAGACTAGGGGTAAAAAGAGGGAGACGGATAAAAAAGGAAAATTGTGCTAGCAACATAAATGGAGAAACAGCAACATTTTAATCTTGATTTGGTAATAAATTTGGAAAGACATTGTATACTAATTGGATTTCTTATTAAAATTTTAATCAAAGAAAAATTTATTTTATATCAGTATGGGCCTGTAAAATGTTTTTTTGATTGTGAGACTTTTAACAATCCATTAAAGTTTAGTGAATTTACTAGTTTGAATGGACCTAGTTAAATTTTAACCTAAAGCTATTCATAGATGAACTTCTTTATTTTATTCCTTATATAATTTACTGACTAAATAACTCAATGTAATGTCACTAATGATATACTTTATTAATCACCAAATTGGTGTGTGATTAATATAGAATTATGTAAATCACTAAATGCCTGAGTTTGTTTGGGGTCGTAATATAGAAGGATTTCTCTCTATAATAATAACTCATTTTTCACATGAAAAAGTAAAAGATTCCCCTCTCCTTACAAAAGGAAACAAGAAGTAAAAAATAAAATATGTCTAAACCATGTATTTTTGGTAAAATTACTGGCTCTATTCACTCTCCTGCTACTCACACCCTTTGGCATGCAACTTTGCAAATTCCCTCACTAAAATTTCCAACTTCCCTTCATGAACAACAGCAAGAAAAAGACCTCAACTCTCCTGATCAGAAAGAAGAATTTGAAAAACAGCAAAAACAACAACAACATAAAAATCTCTTAAATTATTTAAATACATAGTAATAAGCATTTTCTTACAACTGTGGGTATAAATGATATCACAGTATACCTCCTAACCACAATTTACTATATCAGCCACTGCAACTTGCAGAATCAGTACCAGTCTCCAAAAAAATTTTGAGTCTCTTGTTTTAGTGAATTGGTTTAGGTAGGTGCTATGGACTGACTGTTTGCATTCCTCCAAAACTTATATGTTGAAACCCCTTAATCCCTGTGTAATGGTATTTGGAAATGGGGTCTTTGAGAGGTCATTAAATCATGAGGTGGCACCCTCATTATATGCCTATTATAAGGGAATGAAATTATGCCCTTATAAGAAGAGACACAAAAGAGATGGTCTTTCTCTTGGCCACATAAGAGAAGGTGGCTGTCTACAAGCCAGGAAGTAGATCCTCACGGGACACCAGCTTTGCTAGTGCCTTGGTCTTGGACTTCCCAGCCTCCAAACTATGAGAAATAAATGTTTGTTATTTAAGCCACCCAATCTATGGCATTTATGTTATAGCAGCTCAAACTAAGACAGTGGGTGTGAAATTCTTGGGTTCAAAGTATAACTGTGAAACTTTCATTAGTAGTCAGAACAAAAGTCACTATTAAAATCAGCTCTAAGAGCAAAATGAATAAGTCCACATACTATTGTAAAGCACAGTTGTTTTGCTAGCTACTTGATAAAATAGCGATCAGGTAACTGGATGCCTTTTTTTATTTTTTCTTCTGGCTTAAAACAACAATTTAGTTTTTCTTAAGATTATGTGTGTAGGCTGAGCTCTGCTGGGTGGTTCCTCTCTTCAATATGGTGTTGACTAGGTCATTCATTTAACTACATTCTGTTGGGAGCTCAGCTGGGCTGTAACATCATCTTACTTAAATCAAAGATCCTGAGCCTAAATGAAAGGGTTATTAACTACTCAAAATCCAAACAGATTCTCTTTGAAATATACAAAGAGGAGAAAGAGTTCTTATCCCAAGACAAAATGTGTTACACTTGCCAAACCTTTACAGAGTCAAAACCTACATGAATGCAATGAGAGTGGTTATTTTTGGTTGTGTCCCATCCCCATTATCAAACCTAAATATAGGAATTCAAAGATAAGGACTGGAACTTCAAATTATTATTAGGTACAAGGGTCTTTCCTAAAGTTTTCTGGGACAAGTAATTGTTCAACAACTTAATAGAGTAAAAAGTAAAATTAAAACCATGACTATTCTGAAGATGAACATTCTTTATTAAGAGAAACATCAAAAGTATCTGTTAAGCATGAGGAGATGTGTTTCTAGTAAATATTTAGAAAATACTAGACAGTGATTTTAAACTTTTCCTCCTAACAGTGCAAAAATTAGATAGAGGTATAAGAGCCCTATATTGTCCATATCTGGAGACCAACATTCCTTACATAAATGTTTATGTTCTTTTCAACTCTAATAATGTATGAATCTATAATTTGATATTAAACTTAGATTTTAGTATCACAGAATTTCTAAATTTAAAGGAATTTTACAGTTTCCTGAAGATCCACTCATTCAATACTTGATTTCTTTCTATATAAACAGAATAAAGTAATCATGTAGCTCATGCTTGAACCAAGTTAACATTGGCCTAAATATTTTTTGAAGAAACGTTTTGTTGCACAAAATTTCTTATATTGTATATTTTTATCTAAATATATACTCATTGCACTCTATATTTGTCTGGTTTTACAAGGAATTGTTTCATTTCAAATTGAATGAAAATTAACAATCAATAATAGCGATCTGCCTAAGCGAACAATGGTTTTTATATAAAGAAATGCTGCTCATATATACATATACCATAAAATTTTGATTAACAAAATTATTAAAAATACATTAAGGAAATGAAATAAATACAACTAATTATAAACATTTACAATACTATTATGATAGTGTACATTTTTGTACCAAAAATTGCAGCTAGCAATAATAGCTAAAATAGTACATTTTAATGAGTGCTCACTAATCTAGAGCTCACTCTAATAGCTGCCAACATACTGAAAGATTGTCCATATATTAACACCAGAAATTTCTGGATGACGCAACTGCATGGGATTTTATTTTTCTACAATGGATGCATTTTAAAATATGAATTTAACACATTATAAAAAGTAAATTATCTTATTTCTCTTGTGTTTTTATCATTCAATAGTTGGTAGTTTTTATACAAGCTATGGTAACTTAGTAATGGCACTTCCAAAGAGTTGTTAGGATTTGAATGCCTAAAGTGAGTTAGTCTGTATTACACATAGAAAAAGTTCCATCAATTGCAATTTAATGCAGAGGCAAATGTTAATATGAAAAAAAAAAAATGAAACATCCTATTTAGGACCAGACTCCAAGTCTCATATGGTATCAGAAAGATCACCACTGCACTGCAAAAACAAAGAGCAAAATAGCTATTTTCCAGAGTATACCTCATTGGGAATAAACCTATTTTTGGCAACACGATGCATGCACATTTGAGTTAAAAAAACAAATGTGGCAATCAAATTGAACTTCTGATACTTGTTAAAGAAAAAATGCTATTTAAAAATTTTGGAATTTTTGGTTGGAAATCTAACATTATGCTTTTTTGAGTTATTTGGAAATCATTACTAGAAGAATCTCACTCAAAGGTGAAATTCTCTCTTCAGTAACAAAATAATGTTGAAAAAGGGAGGCAAGTGCAATGTTGAATACATCATAAGAACAGATGTTATATTCCAGACATGTAAATGCAGGCTCAAGAGATAAAGATTGATACCCCAGTTAAATTATAAGATTGCCCTGAAAATTAGCATAATTTCCAATAGAAAAAGGATATTTCCCTAAGCTTATTATAAGTAGAGAAGCAGAGAGTGTATTTATTCAGATGCACCCCACTGGTGTACTTGTAGTAATGCATGCCATTTAATATTCACTATGACTCAAAAATTATAATAAGAACACAAACCACTCACCTGGAAAAAAGTTCAACATCACAAAATTTTAATAGCCAGTGTTAAGATTCTATATATATTCTGGAGCACAAAGCAAATTTCAGTTTGGTAGAAATGTACACAGTGTACTCTACCTTTTATCTCAAATTTTTCTTTGTTTATAAAGCAAAAAAAAAAACTGAGTAAATTCACGTTATTTTCTCATAATAAAGTACAAGCAGATAATAAAAATAATCTCAATCAACAAATGAAGCAAAACACTTTCTATTGAATTCCCAAAGCAATAACATGTTTTCAGTAGGTATGTATTATGCTATGTAATTAATATCTGATAAACAAGTTAAATATGGATCAAGGTTCAGAAAATACAGCCATTAAGGTGTACCTATATTAGGGAGTTCCCTGGCAGTCCGGTAGTTAGGACTCTGTGCTTTCACTGCTGTGGCCCAGGTTCAATCCCTGGTTGGGTAACTAAGATCCTGCAAGCCGCATGGTGCAGCCAAAAAAAAAAAGTGTACCTATATTAAAATCACAAATTTTATGATAGATTCAGATGCAGACTGCTGAGAGGATTATCTCCTTGGAGTTCCAGATAACATAAGGTATGGATGTGAACTTATCAGGACTTATTCCAGATGCCCTATCTAAAGGAATAAAAAGATCTAACTCACAATAACAAAGGGACTTGGAAACAGATATTCAATACTGGAGATGTCAACAAAATTAAGGAATATTGGGAGATACTAAGTGTTTAAATGACTTAGCAGAGCTGAAATAACTGAAACCAAAGTAAATACCTAGATAGAGTCAATAAGAAGCAATGCTAGTTGCACCTCAATTTCTCAGAAAGATCTCAGGAACAGAAAGCATTAAGTACTTCAGCAGGCAATGTGGGTGAAGTTGGGATTAACGAAAAAAGATTAACTGAAACACTTGTAAGAAGATTTACACACTAGATTGTCTTCCCTAACTCACAGTCAACTGACTTCAGAGTTCCCCCAGTCTGTCTATCCCCCATAACACAGAGATCAGAAGCAAGTATATATGGTTGATGGAAGAAGAATAAAGTGGAGAGATAAGGAGGTGAAGGTACTAAAGTGTGGCAGAAGATGTCATCCCAAATATTTTCAGCTGTAGGCACTTAAAAATCAGCAAATACAGGCAGAGGCTGTTTCTCAACTCCCCTTATCTTCCTGAAGGAACTGTAAAAGGAGTTTTCTCCCCTTATTTCCAAAAGAAACTCAATTGTCTTAGATCCCCTCCCTCCCAGGGAATTTCATCCACCGGGGAAGATTGACTCATCACAGGACAGGAAATTAGAAGTTCAAACCACACTCAAACTTTATCACAAACTACCATACCTCCCATGTATTCTTCTTGGGTCCCAGTAATCTTTCCTAAGAACCATTTACTCTCCCCTAAGAGGCCTACATCCCTCCTCCCCTTTCCCTATTAAGATGGCACTTAAGCCTGAATTTTAAGCCATCTTGAGGAGTTACTCATTTTTCTCTGGGTATCTCCCATGTTTAAAGGAGGTATACAGGTTAATAAACTTCTGTTTGTTTTCTCTTATTAATGTGTCTTTTATTACAAAGATTGCAGCTAAGAATTTTGATGGCTACAGGAAAAATTATTTTTCCTCCCTTATGGTAGACCTTGGGGACAAAAATTTTTAAACATCTACTGTGTGTTAGTGAAACTGAGCAGGATCCTGTGGGGCTCCTGGGCACAGAATCCTTTCTGTCCACTGTTTCTTATTTGTAGGGAACAGACTCCAGCCTCCATGACCTTCCCTGAGTTCCAAAGGCAGATTTGAACTGTCGCTAATCAAGGGAGGAACAGCCAAGAAACCACCTGAGGCAAGATTAAAGGAACAAGAGAAGCTCATCGAGATTAGGAGACAGACCACTGGAGATGAGATTAAAGGAATGCAGGCTCTGCACACAACCTAATCTTATCAGCAACCCTACCCTTGAACTGTTACTATAAAACTCTTCATCAAATCTTCCTGGGTTGGGACACACAGTCTTTGAGGGGCATGAGCCTGCCATGTCCCCCTTTACCTGGCAAAGCAATAAAGCTATTCTTTTCTACTTCACCCAAAACTCTGTCTCTGAGATTCATTTAGGAGGCACTAGTGCATAGAGGCCGAATTTTTGGCAACATTATGAGGTTATAACAAGGAAGTTGTATGGTTACTCATGATTCACAGATGAGAAAACAAAAGCTCAGGAAGGTTAAATAACTTGCTCTAGATTACCTAGCTAGTATGTAAGAGACCCAAACTATGCCACTGCTTCAAAATTATATTATTTTCTTCTATGTCTTTCAAGCACAGGCTTCAGGACATGGCCCCACGTTTCTGGATAAAGCAGAAACAAAATGGAGTTCATCAAAGCATTTGGAATAAATGAACACAATGATTATCTGGAAGCAGAAGATCTGGGTTTATTGGAACAGCAAATGTTTGTGATAGAACTTCACATGGACTCACCTGATTCTCCAAACATTTGTGACCCAGAATCAGAAATGTAGGAAGTGGACAAGAGAATAAAGCCTGGAGATTGGCTGCCAGGGGTACTGCACAAAAGAGTAAAATATGGATTGCTAGGCAGGTGCCAGTATCAAAACAATTATAAGCTGCTATATATTTACCAGCTCTCAGAAACATGCATGACAGACATTCAAGATGGAAATGCAGGTGAATTAATAAAAGCATCAGCAATCAAATACCATAAAAAGAATCTAATAATAAGAAATGGTCCTATTTCTTCCAGCAACATCTCTTAGATTCCCACCTATGAAACAAACTCTTAATGAAAAGAAAGTAATAGAAGAATTATATTACCTGATTCTTGACTCTAAAAAATAGTCAATAGGAACACAGAGTTATGAGAAAGAGCAGCCTTAGAAAATGTTATTCATAGGATCTGTCTGGGGTCAAGTGAATTTTGAACTGAAATGTAGACAGAGTCAAATGCCTAGAGATCATGTTTGATGGACAAAGAACAAATTACATTGATGTGGGATTTTGAGCAACACTTTTTCTGAAGGGAGAGGACTGAATATTAAATTTCAGTTAAATCTTCCCATTTGCAGGAATTTATGGATTTTACTTTTTAGGTGCTTCTACCGTGTTTTGTCAGCTCATAATTCCTTCCGTTCTTTGTGACTTTATTTCTTAACTAAATTCCAAGATGGCATTGCCATTGGGAGCCCCCCTAGGGTCACACTGGTGGGAAGGAGGAACAGCTCCACAAGCAAACTGTGATGTCTACCAGACGAAGGTGACAGGACTGCAGGAAAGATGATGCAAACAAATAAAACAAACATTAAGAAAAACAAATGGATGCTACATTTTCGTTCTCTCCAGTTTTTCTATTTTTTCCCTCACTTTTTCTCTTGAAAAGTACCTTTCTAATTCCAAAAATGTGGGGAAGGGAATAAATTATTTATTATTTTAGTTTTTGTTTTATGCCAGGTACTCAAAAAACATTTTCAGTTTAATCCTAACATCCACACTATCAAATAAATATTATGAATCTGTTTTGACAGAGAAGGAAATGGCATTTAATTGTTCAATTATCTAGCTAGTAAGTAGCATAGCTGGTATACAAACTTGAATCTGACTCATTTGTAAAACCGTGCTCTTTCTGACATACCGTTTTAGATTTTAGATGATTCTCCTAATGTCCAAAACCTGTTTTCTTTTCTTTTTATGTTATCCACAATTTTCAGAAATGTTTCCTCTCTCCTTTAAAGAGGAAAAATAGCTTAGATGATCAAAAATTGCAATTTTGCTGTTGTAATGTAATCCAACAAGTGATGCTAGCTCTTTGAATTGAACAGAAAGGCAGTAATGATTTTTTTTTTTTATTGGAGCATAATTGCTATACAATGGTGTGTTAGTTTCTGCTTGGCAGTAATGATTTTTTTTTTCTCTTCTTCTTTTTTGAGAGAGAGGAAAAAAAAAAGAAAGAAAGAACACTTCTAGCATGTGAACAGAGCACAATATGTGACAGTTTGCAGATTGGCTGTTTGACTGTATCTGCGTAGAGAGGCACTGAAGTGTCCTTTTTTGAGAAGGAAGCAAGGAGATTGCTTTTCCTTCTCACTCTGTCGAGACTCACTCAAACACCTAATAGGGCTTTTCAACCTTTAATGCATTCCTAATGGAGTTCCCCAGTTAGAGTGCTTTCACTTGCCTGAGTAGAGGCTCCAGCTGCAGCCTCTACAAATACTTTTTTTTTTTAATATATTGTTCACATGAATTGGAAGAATTTTCAAAGGGAATCTGGAATACCTCGAATGGGAAATTCACAAGTAGTAGCAGTCAGGAAGGCACTGAGCAGAAAAGGGAACAGTAGCCATAAATCAGATAAAAGTCACATTAATAAATTGAGATGTGTGAGATAAAATCAATTCTAGCTCCTCAGGAGGAAGAGAGGGTTTCTTTTAATCTTGGGATAAATTTAAAATCAATAAAAGTAGAATAGATTCATAACCAGAAATTACATAACAGTGTAGGAAATTAGAAAAACAGAACTATAAACAAACAGAAAAAAATATATATACCTCTATACTTCAACAATCTCTAAGTCCCAAGATGCGATTATTGATGGTGCTAACTTCATCCATGATGAACACATCAGTAAAGCTTTTACCAATATCCCATAAAACACTGTAGTTGTATGTGGCCACTCAAAGAGTATGTGATGATAGTAAAGATGAATGTGTGTAAATAGTGATTCTCAGGCCAAACATCTTAGATATAAAAGTCAAGACCACAGGGAAAGCAAGACTCCTCCTATGAAGAGACCCTTAATTGTAATAATTATCAGGTGAAGCTGAATCAGGGCTGGGATTGTGAGATTCTACAATATGAGACCTTTTAATCTCATAAATTTTGCTCAGAGTATCCATTTTTAGAATGGAATGGAAGTAAGTCCTGCCAGTAATGCTCATGACATTCAGAATTTTTGATAATAAAATTCTTCTACATTTCTGTATGCCGGAATCTTTCATCTTCCTTGTTATCCCAGGAAATCAAAGGACCCCATTAACTGAAAATGCATTCCTAGAAAGGGTTTAAAAAATATTTTATGTGGGAGTCTAGTTCCTCAGCCAAGCAATTGGACCTCTTTTCATTTTATAAGCAGCATATTGAAGTAAGGCCAAAGTTGAATATTGAGAAAGAAGTGATGGAGTCAATTATATCTAATGTTTAGGGAGAAAAAAAGTACAATTTCATACTGCTTGCTACATTTTATATTTGTCTCTTTCTAGGAGAGAGAAACTTTGTCTCTGTCCCCTGAAAAATAAAAATGACAAGCCACTTGGTTCTATTTCTCATGAAGTTAGATGTCAACCACTTGCTAGGCTTCACCTGTGATATATTCATGAGAAGAAACAAGCTGGAGAATTTCAGACTGAAGTAAACAGAACAGATAGAGTTGCTTTTTCACAGACCATGAGTTTTTCAGCCATTTATTTTTCGAAAGTCCAGTTGTCAGCAGGGAACATCCATATGCGTGTGTGCAATTCACATTCAGTTCTGAAACAAGACTGTTTCTCCATAAATTTGGCCAAAACATTCTTGAGGTATGCCCTGGCAACCAGGAGCTTGAAATAACTCTTAAAACTCTCTTGTAGTTCAATGACGTTAAAGGTTGGGACAAAGACAAAGCCATGAGAGAAATAGATCGTTATTGGTTATATGAGAAGGCATTAAATATCTTATCAGTCATATCAATTGTAAAGTTGAGTCACTGATTAGCACCAAGGGTGGAAGTTAACTGACTTTCAACTTCCATGAGTGGTCAGACCAATCAGGTAGTTAGTAATCTGAATCTAAGCAATACAGCATGTGAAGCCACAGTAACACTGGAACAATAAAACAGGGCTCAGTGAGTCCCATCCATGTCATAGACAAGAATCTGGTCAGCAATCTGGTCAGGTCCTTGCCCCACATTAGAGCTCCAACAAGCAAGAAGGCAACGGCAGACATGGCCTTGGGATGTCATTGAAAACACATGATACAAAAAGGTTCCCTTAATGAATATGTGTTCTTTACCCTGGAAAGATTTAGAACCATGCATGTAGATATTGAAGAGAAACGTATTAGAGTAGTAATGTATGGAATCTATAAATATTTTCTATTTTATGTCCTTAAGATATTTAAGAAAATTTGGCCTTTTAGAGTAACATTTCTACCTTGGAATTCAAATTTAAAATGTATAATTAGGTAATTGGCTTACATTCATGATGTTAAACTTAGATTTAACATAGGTAATTACATGTGATAGAGGCCACTAGTTGCTACCAAATGTCCATTTCTCCCTTTTTCTTAGCAGTAAAAACTGATTTTATAAGTCTAAAAGACCATATAACCCTCCATTCCCTGTTCCAGTTATTTGTGACCTTGGGGTCAAGTTTTAACTACTTAGATGTAAGCGTTGTGCTGTGTAAAACTTGCAGAGAGTGTCTTTGGAGACACAGATGGTTTGCTGTTTTTCTTCTTCTCTCCATTCTCTTTCCTGGAATTCAATGTGGTGACTCTAGTTCAAGCAGCCATTGAAGACCAGGAGAATAAGGGTTAGACATTAGAGGAACGGTAAACTGGGAGGAGCCTGAGTTAGAACCTCAGAGAGCTGCAGGATTAGCTGCTTGCTTACTAAATCCAGGCCTCCTTTATAGGAAGCAAACTGCCATTCTTACTTAAGTTATTATTTTGGGATTTTCTGTTCCATGAAACTAAGCCATATGTTAAATTAGTTTATATTACAAGTCAGAACATTTCAAAGGTCTTAAAAAAATCACAACTTTTACTTTATTAGCCTTATAAGGGTTATTTAAATACACATGAAGTGGTGCCTTTCAGTCAAATTAATTACAAAAGAAATTATATGTATTATTTTTAAAGGTAATTGACTAGTCAAGTTTGTAAAAGAATCCACATATTAATCAAAGTCTTCATCCCCTCTTAAAATCATGGTCAAAAGTTGCTAGAAGGTGCTGGGTGTATAAATATATAATATGGTTTTGCAGACTGAATCCAGAAAATAAAGAAACTGAACTTCTTAACCTTTAACCTGCTAGCCTTTTTGGGAAAACAACAAAAATGTATATACACACAAAAACCTTTTCTTACTGAAAATTCCAGATGATAAGCATATTTTAAAATAAACAAAGGTCACATAATTAAAGCAAGTACTTGGAAAAATCAGGCTATTTTGATAATTTAGGTTTTAACATGGCTATCTTCCCTGATTTTAAGAGTACAGCATATTATTGTACATTTTATTTTATTTTTTTAAAAATCTGCATTTTTATCTCTAAAGGATTAGTTAATATGAAATTCCTACACTTTTTATACTTTTACTAATAAATTAGGCTAACATTATTTCCACATAGAATTATAAAAATTGTAAAAGTATATGTTCAATTAGAAAAAATTGTATTTCTGACAACCATTTTTATATTAATAGAATACAATTTTGAACTAATATTAAATCAAGTTAATTATCTGGTTACTTGGACTATTTTTAACAAAGGTAGAAAACTGAAATATGGTTAATCAAAAATAGCTTTAATACATATTCCTTTGATTCTTATTTTTATATGTTATAGAGTAGCTAGCTATATCTTTGGGCCTTGTTTGCAAACATCTTCATTTTTGCCTTTTTAAGAAGTCGTAAAAAGAATGTGTATTGATGTTGGGCATAATATTATTAGTACTCGTTAGCTTTGCTGTTGTGTCAGACAGACCTAAATCTCATTTCACTCTGTAAAGTAGAAGTTAGTTACCAAATGTCATGTTAATATGGGTGATTTAAAGTATATTAGGATCAGTATTAGCAGAAAACAAAAATTGTGTATGCAAAGAAAGAGAATGTACTTTTTTAAAGAGTAAAAGAGAGTCATTTTATCCTAAAGCGTCTGATGTTTTCAAAATGTAAAATTGAATCATGAATGATAAAATAGAAAGTTGTAGGTTTGTGAAAAGAAAATTTAATCATCTCAGATTATAATGTCTGCAAATAATGAATCCAGAAAAAAAAAAAGAGGAATTTTTTAAACTGTTGCTAAGATTGGGTCAGTTTTGGTGGTTGGTCTGTTAAGATTGAAAATATTAAAGAAGCTTGTGAATCTTTTACTGCCAAATATTAACAGGGCAAAACTAGATGTTTTTTTCTATTAAGCTGTGCTTGGGCTGATCTTAAGAAATAAGAAGAGTTTATTCTTTATTTTCCATGTAATCTACTCAAATGGCAGAGATTCTGTGACTTACCATAATAACTTCTTATATGTTGTGCCGAATTTGTCATCCCCTGGATTATTCCTTCACTTCTGAAAGAGCTAAAATACTTTAAATTGTATTCCTATTTTCTATGTTTATTTAACATATAACATTGTCACTTGATCAACAGGTCGTCAAGCTACAACCTTTCATTGTTCTCAGATATTGATGCTCATATATTAATCAAGTGAATAAATCTCATCCAAATAACTCTTTTGATGTCTTCCCAAGATTAGGTCCTAACATTTAGAAAATACACTTTTCAGGGTGTCTTTTATACGTAATACTATTTTTGTGATGTCTCAAATGGCCACAGAAAAATCACAAATGTTTGTTCTTTTACTCCATAAAAAAAGTAGTGCTAAAAATAATTATCCTTGTTTGAAATGCTCCACATTTCTTACACAGTTCAGCACTATTGTGAGAGACAACTTGTCAAATAAAAGCCTTTCCTAAGATAATTTTGTTCAAATAAAACATATATTTATAGATTTCCAGAGTATATAATTTCTGAAATATATACATTACACATACATACACACACGTGTTTGAGAGATATATAAATATAAAGAAATATACATATTCCAGAGGCTGTGTACTCCGGAGATTTATAAGTACTACTGCTGTGTACTCCTAACCTCAGGGAAACATTATTACAAATTTTTATGAATTGTTATAAATTATACCCTAATAGAAGATTTTATTATACTCCATTCTGATACGTTTTTTTCTCTAATAAATGTACCACAGCTGTTTCATGCTGTCTCCAACAGGTAAGTTTTGCTTTCTTTTCATGCTTGTCTAAAATCTCTGTTAAAAGAAATAGGCTAGAAATTGAACCTTCAACAAAGAAGGATAGTTTTAGGACCTCAGTGGAAAGAACAGAAAAGAAGAATGCTGGACATTAAACAGAGAGAACAGAGAACTAAAAGTCAGATTTAGTTTTCACTTGACCCCTGAAGAGGATAGAAGTTTAGAGGAGGGAGATCAAGATTTGGAATTGGCTGGAATCAGGCTGATATCCTTCTTCTGCACCTTGTTAATGAATATGAATTTGGGCATTCTGTCAACAATCCTCAACTAACCCTACCAGCTTCACTTTTCTTAGGTCTCAGATGAGGAAAATTAGCATCCCAGGTAATCTGTGTAAAATGTTTAGTTTGATAACTTACGTGTGATAAGAATTAAATAAATTATAAATCTTACCCTAAAAAGGAAATTGAAAATGGGAGAGTATTAGGATTATATCTCAGCTATTCTGATATGTTCAATACTATTTACACTTAATTATGGAGAAACATTGAGTGGTCAAGAACCCAAGGAACAAACCTGACTGTTAATATTAAAATTTTAATACTTGGGCATCTTTGTAGTTGTGCGTCTTTACTTTCTAATTCCTTTAAAAAGTCAGCATACCTCTTCAATTTTATGTTGAAGATGTAGTAATAAGAGCCTTTAAATTCTGATGAATACCAAAATCAGCTGTGGCATTTTAAAAGTAGATATCAGCCATCCCATCCAAGATCTGCTGAATCAGAACGTCTGAAGTAGAATATTTTTACAAATCTCCACCAAAGAATTCAAAGAGTAGTAAAAGTTGAAAGACTGATCATACCTACTGAAGATTTCGTGGAAAGAATTCTTTGTCAATTTACTCATTTTCTGGCTTTACTAAACAAGTGAGTTTGTGAACACATAAAATCAGGAGAAAATATTTTACCCAGCTGCTCCAAAGATGGCACTTTTCTCAGAGACAAGAAGTGAAGCCCCACAACTCAAGAACTGCATGATATTCCAGATGGTTCACCTTCAGCAGCACTGGGTGGTGGGTTTATTTTTAGCCCATCCTGGCCAGGATGTATTTCCTTAGTGACAACAGTCTGGTCTTCATCAAGGTGTGAGCTTTAGGTAATACATGTACAGGTAAAAGAAGGCAGCTCTCAGCAATCAGTCTCTTCTATGGAGGTACATATAGCAAATTCAGTTAGCCACAGTAAAATTCCAAAGTGGAAAGGGGGAGGAGGGGAGGGAGAGGGATGGACTGGGAGTTTGGGGTTGGTAGATGCAAACTATTACATTTAGAATGGATAAATAACAAGGTCCTACTGTAGAGCACAGGGAACTATATCTAATATCCTGGGATAAACCATAATGAAAAATAATATTTCAAAAAAAATAATGTCTATATGTGTATAACTGAATCACTTTGCTGTACAGCAGAGACTGGCACAGCATTGTAAATCAACTCTACTCCAATTAAAAATTAATTACTTAAAATAAAATAAAATTCCAGAGTGGTAGCAGTTAAGAGATCACTTAAAAGTCATTAAAAAGGAGGTGGGGCACTTTGTAGGAAAAATTCAAAGCTGAAGATGGAATTTTAATAGTTACCAAGTAACTATTAGGCTACCATGCCAGGCTCTTTGTATATTTTAACTTGTTTTAACAATCTCTAAGAAATTTGTGCAAGTTCACACAGCAATTGGTAAATTCAGGGTTTAAACTTAATTTTTTTTTCAAGTTTTGAGCTCTTTCTTCAACAACCTACATAGTTAAAAACAAATCTAAACTACGACCTAGTAATCCTCCACCACCCCCCCCCACATTATGTTTATAGAGTAGATGCTTATGAAGTAATAAGTTCTTAAAAGGTTAAGTAAAGAAAGTTATCACATTCCTTTAATACTGCTGGGGGAAAAATATGGGAAGTGTTGGTGATAATTTCCTGTAATTAGAACTAGGTATAACATTTTTATTTTCATTTTTCAGTCTCAAGAGCAATGCAGAGGTTCAACAATTACATTTTTTAGTGACTGGCTTTTACTACTTTAGAACCCACTTTGCTAAAAAATAAAAATTTAAAAAATAAATAAAAAGGCCCTTTCTTAAAGATCCCAAGTCTCCAGATGCTCATTTGAAAATAATTAAACTCGAAATCCAGTTCAGTGAATTTGATTAAGTTCATCTGTAAAAATCAAAGTGACCCTGTCATAATGCTTACGACGTTTTCTGAAAAGCCAAAATTCTGGGTTTTGCTTTCACTTTTAGAGATCTATTTTTAAAGTGTCTCTGTGCACTCATTACTAATATCTCTGCAAAATGAGAATGAAAAAATCTCATTGAGAAATCTCTTGTAATCAATTGAGAATCTAATTTTACATGTTTGAAAAAGGTTAGTTATAAAAGTACTAACATAAGCCATGCTTATATTACACATGCCCTGATTGATGATATATCATTTATTACTCTCATATCTAGTGTTACAGTTCTTCAGTAATAATTGCTTCTGTTCCCATTAGGCACAGGGTAGCTACAATAACATCAAAGTTGTATGTCTTAAAGGAAATATAAGACTTCAGATTGAACTCTATTATTTCATGGACTACCTTAAAATGTCAGTATCACACAGAGCCCCCTTGAATAATGGAAGAGGCAAGCTAAGTCAACATGAACAGACATTCATCTCTATGCACACAAGCGAGAGTTACAAAGACTTCTACCACCCCCAATGGAGAGATGTGTGGAGTCATTCAAGTGTCAGATACTTTGCTGTTGAGGCAGATACTATGAGTCTTCAGGTCTCAGTAAATCATTTCCCAGTTGTACATGATTCAAAGTAAAATTTACAAAATGATCGTAAAGAAAAAAAGCATGGTGGACTACACTAGAAGTGTAGTCCTAGAAAGGATGAAGGATGAATTATGACACCTCTCACTTCTACCCACCCACGTGGAGCAGCATTTTACATCATAGCTCCTTATCATCACTGAGCACAGGTATTGGCATTTGGTATCTTGGAATCCCAGACTAGAATTTTCTAAATTAGAAAAGAATGATATATCTAAAGCTAACTTTAAAGGTGTGTGCCTGGGAAGAACAGCTACAGAGAGAAAACTTGTCTGGAATAGGAAACAACATCGAACTTTACCCAAGTACTGTGATCTTGGAAAATAGTGAAGGTTAAGAAACACATTCATCACTTTGTGTTCCAGGGAATGATTTACTGCAAAGAACCACGCTTCCCCACGACTTAGATAAGAATTCTGGGCACCTCCCTTGCTTCCCTATGCTAAGACCTCCAAATTCATATTCTCTGCCTCTCACATAATTAGTTGAACTGTTTTATACTCACTGATCAGTTGAAGCAAAATGCTTGTTAACCAAACTTTGATTAAATTTCTCTCCTTCCTCCAGACCCCTGAACTTTGACCCACCTTCAGCCTGTTCCAGCACACAACACCTCCTGTGAATAGGCAGGACTCAGGGTAAAACTTTCTCTGATCTACTATCCAATCATGCCACCCTTTCATTCCACTTGATCTTTATTAAGGTAACTTCTGCATCTGTAAGGAGAATATGTATGTCTTTTCTTATTAGATTGTTGGGATGATTAAATGAGATAATTGCTGCAGTGGTTTGCATGAAACTTGGCCCATAATAAGCACTGAATAAATAATATTTATTATCATTAATATCTTTGTAAATTGAAGAGTAGCATTCAGAAGTAAGAGAGTATATTATTATTACCTTGAGAAGAATGCACATTATAATCTCTGTTCCTTCTACAGAGATAAGAGAAGTTATAGAGATAGGGAGCTTTCTTTTAACTATTCCTCACATATTTAAGCCTTGGCATCACCTCTGATTTCTCTCTCTTTAACCACCTGACCTCCTGCCATCCATTCAATATTTATTAGATCTAATGAAGTCTCTATTCAAAAATTTTCTTTTAACATTCCACTCTTTCGGTTCACTCTCACATTACCTGTCTCTCATCTGGATTTTTCAATAGCCTGCTACTTGGTCCTTTACAAATCAGATTTTTCTTCTACACACTCCTCCGAATGTGCTTACTCTTAATAGTAACCTGTGAACATTCCCTATTAATCTTAACTAAATTATTAAAGGAATCTTAACAGTTGGATTCTGTTTCAGATAAAGGTAAAATTCTGGACTTTGCATGAGATATAAAAACTAGATTAAATTTCAAGCTCTTCTCTCTCACAAGAGAGGTGAGAAGGAAGGATTATGCTCTAAGTTTGGGAAGAAGTTTGCCTAAGGATGTCGTATAGCCAAAGAGGTAGACTCTGGCAGGCATTGTTACCTGCCTATCCAATGTACATTCTCTTTATCTTCCTTTGATTGGTGTTACTTTGATTTGGGATGGGAAGTGGCAGTGTTTCCAGCTTAAAATTAAATTTCTTAGATTCCCTTGCAACTAAGAGTTTCCACATGACACAATTCTGTACAATGAACCCAGAGAGGAAATCTGCTAGGGAGAGTTTTGTTTTCCTTATGCGGGCATTTCTCTTTTCTTTTTGTTATCTCCTTCTTCCTCTTAATGCCTGAAGTGTGATTGTGGTGCTTTGAGATATAGGAACTATCTTATGACCATGATGACAATGGACACACATTAAGGACAGCAGAGTAGAAAGAGGGAAGGAGACTAGGACATTATGGTATCATGAGGCCACTGCAACAGCCCTCAGCTGCCCACCTCCAGACTTTTTTCACCTGCTAAAAGATAATCCTTTATTTCATTAAGTCATTATTTCTGGAGGTTTTCTGTTCATGTATTTTATCAAAACACCAAGAGATACTGATAATTCTGCTCAGCTTTTCTCCAACGTTTCTAGTAATCTCTGCCCTGAACACCATGATGATAAAAACTTTAAATTTGTAAGATTTTATCTCAGTCTCAATACTTCTGCCTCTTTCTCTTTCTAACTTTTATAAGAAAAAAAAATCAAACATAAACAAAAGCAGCAGATACTGTAATATGCTCCCATTTTTCCATTACCCAGCTTCAGGATGATCAACTCATTCTCATTTTATCCATAACTTCACCCATTCTGCTCCCACTCTCACCACCGGTTTTCTTTTCTAAGCAGATCAGCAATGGTTTATCTTAAAAGTGCAAAATTGAATACAGTATCATTTTACTTAGAAAAATGTATGTATTACGAATAAAAACATTAGCAAGGAACACTTAGCAATTAACCCAAAAGTCACTTACTGTCACCTGGGAGAGGACAGAATCTTAGATAAAATGACGACTCCTCTCACCCTCCTGCACCCAGAGAAACTGCCATATGGTATAGGCAAAAATCAAAGCAAAGGGAGTTATAACGGAAGAACTGCACATTGGTTATCCAAGGGCTTAGGGATGAAGAAGACTTACAAGTTACAAAAGAAATGATGTTCAGAATGGATTAAAAATAACTCCCTAATTTGCCTGTAGCAATCTGCAAATTAATAGTGCTTTGTTAACAATTAACACAACTAATAAAGTAAATGCCACATTATTCCATCTGAAGTGACAATTACTTTGCACAGTGTTTAACCTACAACTTTGAAAAGAGTCTCATGCCAAAATCCTTATGCTTTTATTTTTTGATCCACCATATATTTTATACACAGACCCAATGACAGATGAAAAGAAAGGTCGCTTGTGTTTTACATTCTCCCTTCCACTCTTCCATTTTTCTAGTTTTAATTTCTTTATTAGTATGGTGTATTTCAACTCCTTTAAACATATCCAGTTATTAAATTTGATGTGTACACATCTCCATGATTATATCTATTCAGGTATATACAGTAAGTACAAATATATATATGATATTTTTTAACTAAAAATCATTCTAGGGCTTCCCTGGTGGCGCAGTGGTTGAGAGTCCGCCTGCCGATGCAGGGGACACGGGTTCGTGCCCCGGTCCGGGGAGACCCCACATGCCGCGGAGCGGCTGGGCCCGTGAGCCATGGCCGCTGGGCCTGCGCGTCCGGAGCCTGTGCTCCGCAACGGGAGAGGCCACAACAGTGAGAGGCCCGCGTACCGCAAAAAAAAAAAAAAAAAAAAAAAAATCATTCTATACATATTTGTCTATGATTTGCTTTTTAAAAATATGTAACAGTCATCTCAAGGTAAGCAAATGTTTATATTTTCCAGTTTCTGCATGCATACATGTCTATATATAATTTTGCATGAATTGGAGTGTATGATACATGCTAGAAAGGGTTTTCTTAATGTAATTTTTTAACTGTTTTCATTCCGTCTTCCTCCTCTTCCTCCTCTGTCTCCTCCTCCTTAGCTTCTCCACCTTAATTTTCTGTAATTGAACTCCTCCCTCAAGTTAACATCAAGTTTGGAATCAAAGTGCTTAAATTAGAATCTTGGGTCCACCAAATATATAAGTAGCCTAGAGCAAGACACCATTTTCTTACTTGTAAAATGAGAATAGTAGTTTCAACATTTTAAGGTTATTGTATTAAGAGTATTAATATACAAAAGGTGCTTAATACACTATCTGGTAAAAAGAAAAGTTAAGCAACATAAGCTGATATTAACTGTCCCCTGCTCACCTTTCCAGATTTTCTTGTTACATTTTTCATCTGGATCACAGTATTTCAGCCACAGGAGGTTTCTCTCTGTACCTTAAACAGGTGAAGTTTTTTTTGGAGACTTAGCACTGGTTGTCTCACTCTTTGGAATTTTATCATCTATTTATTTATGCACCTTTTCTTCCCCCCTCATCTTGCCTGCTAAAATATAAACTCTAAGAAAGTGGGAGTCTGGATTTTCTTTTTCTACACTGCATCTCTATTCTCTAATATCATGTATGAGACAGAGTCTCTTGTTTAACATGTACTTGTTAAATGAATGAATGATTTCATTTTATATTTAGCCTCAGAGTGACCTATACAGATAGGTATTATTTCCTCAATTTTGAAAATAATGAAAGTGAGGCTAAATTCTTTCTTGAATGTTATAGTAAGCTGTCGAATTGGGTTTGAATCCAATTTTCCTTCCTCTATTTCAAGTATTCTTTCCACTGTTTCTCAAATGCTATTTATTTTTTTTTTATTATGTACACATTCAGACTTTTCAATGGGATTGTAAGTCTCTTCAAATCATGCATTCTACTGTCTGTAGTTTATATAATAATGCTTAGCTCACAGTAAGTACACAATAAGAATTTGTTGTTAGTAATGATTCTCCTTCATGGGTTTATGCTTATGCCTCCTATATGATATACATAAAAATGACTTTTTCTAAGCTTACTATAAAATATTGTTTGTGTAGGTGCTCGTAGTTAAAATTAATTTCTCAACAGGTATGCAGAGAATGTCGATGGCACTCTAGGGGACGTCGATGATTTCTGAATCTCAATCTGCATAGCAGATCAGGCAAGGAAATGAAAGTCAGAAGACAATGGGAAGAGGACATATTAATGCTACAGCAATTCAGAGGCAGGAGACAGCTGTGGTTTGCCAAGTAAGGGAAACTAGGGCAGATGGTGTACTGGGCCTATGATGACCAAGGGAATGTAAGTGGGATATTTTAGCCAGAGATAGACACGGATAGAAACAGAGTAGAGAGAATTTTTGAAAAATCTAAAAAGCTAGTGCTTGTAATAAGCTTGACTCAGATTGCTGTACTGAGGTGAAACTAAACCAAGAGATCTCTAAATTTTTTTTTCTCTCAAGACACACACGAATGTTCCTAGCTATATATAGCATGCACTCTTAAATAATCAGGCTGACAAAACTATGGTTTGTGGAATACATGACACTGAAAGTTAGCCCCTTCTTATATTAAGGTTAGAGAGAAATGAAGGAGGACCATGTAAAATGTGAGACAACAAGAGGCAAAACATTTTTCAATCATGTGTTTTAATACTTAAAAATCTGGGATATCTGTCCCTTTCTCTCCATTCCTACTGCAATGGATGTAGTTCAAATCCTCATCATTTATCTCCTGGATCAAAACAGCATCCCGGGCTTCCCTGGTGGCGCAGTGGTTGACAGTCTGCCTGCCGATGCAGGGGACACGGGTTCATGCCCCGGTCTGGGAAGATCCCACATGCCGTGGAGCGACTGGGCCCGTGAGCCATGGCCGCTGAGCCTGTGCGTCTGGAGCCTGTGCTCCGCAACGGGAGAGGCCACAAGAGTGAGAGGCCCGCGTACCGCAAAACAAACAAACAAAAAAACCCAGCATCCCCCTGACTCCAGAGGCCAATCCACAGTCTCCGGAATGATCCTCTTAAGTGCAAGCTGACCATGGCACTACACTGCTAGGTCACACTGCAGGCTCCTGGTGAGAGAAGTCAGTTAGCTCTCATCACATTTATCTTTGGCCACTCACATATTCATAGTTGTCCTCCAACTTTCAAATACACAGTGTCACTCAGGAAGCTTGTAAAATGTACATCTTTGGGTCTCAAAGATTTGATTTCTATAGTTCTGGGATGGGACCTAGCGATTTAATTTGTAACACATGCCTCAGGAAGTGAGATCAAATACCATATAGCATGCAGAACTGCCAGGTTCCTTAAACACCATGCTATTTCATGACTATTAGCCTAGAATATCTTCCCTTCCCACTCAATCATTTTGTCTTGGGAAAATGCTATAAATTCTTCACAATCCTGCGCAGGAGTTGCTAAGGTATTACCCTCCTCTCCAAGTTTTCCTATACTCTGCCTTCCCTCTGCCAACTAAGAATTGGCACTTGCTATCTGCCTCTACAAGGATTAAGTCAGTAGCCACGGTAGTTGCTGACCTTCAGCACATCCTGAAAGGAGTTCAGGGTGGAGATCAGGAATGAGGCACTCTGTGCTGTGGAAAAAACTGGCAGAACAGACCTCCAGATAGTTAGATATTTTCAGGAGAAGATTTTATGAGCCCAAATTCTTGCATCTCCCCTTATCTAGAAAAGCACTAAAATCATTCATGGAGACATCTGCTCCTCGTGACCAGCAGCAACTTTCATGAGACCAACAGTAACCTTCTGCCAAAATGTGTGTTTGATTTCATGTATTCCCCCTTCACAAAAATCACATATAATACTGATTCCTCAGAGCTATCTGAGATGCTGTCTCCCAGGCTATAGTCCTCATTTTGCCTCAAATATAGCTTAACTCACCACTCTTATGTTGTGCATTTTTATTTTAGTCAACTCCTCTACCAGATGGTTGATCAGTCTTTCCTCTGTATTAATTGTGTCTTGCAGTTATGTATCAATACTTTCATACTGTCTCTTTATTGTTATCTTCACAACTAAAGTATAAACTCTTGAAGTGTTGATATAATGTCATAATCACTTTTTGTATTCCCAGTGGTTGGCACAGTGCTTGGCACATGTTAAGTACATAATAAATGATTACTGAACCTCAGCATCTCTTATGCTGATCCCAAGAGTAAAGTGCGAGTCTTGGTTTCAAAAATTTTTTCATCCCTATCACATGTATCAGTTTCTGGGTAGGGTTTTCTTAACCCAAGTCCTAAGTTGTAGAAAGGAGAGAGGGCTTGGATGGTTGGAAGGGTAGAGGTGCCATTGTCTCTCTGCACTCCATGATTTTTTTATCTAGAAAATGTAAGTCTAGATTTTCACCATCAATAAATAAATTGGGCTGGAAAAAATCACATGATAAACCGATTTATAATGTAAAATAAATTATTACCTTATACTCCGGATACTTCATTTCAAATAGGGGAGTTAACTTGGAAATTAAAAAAGAGGGAGAGGGAAGGCTGCTTGGTGAATTGAGGGATCACAGAAATGAAGATGCCTTTAAAATTTTTTTTAAAAAATCTATTTTTATGCCTTGTTATTTTTCCTAAATCTCTACCACTCCCTAGCCATCATCCCTGTGAAAATGTATTAAGGAAACCTAATTCAAAATTGAAGTCGGGAAACCATGAAGGGAGGGCCACTCCTTACAGCCTGCAGAGTTCAGCAGGAAGAAGAAACAGTTCCTCTTTTCATCCGGCAAAAGGAAGTTGCCCTCCTCTGCAGCCAATGAGAAGCCGCCAGCACATTGAACACTCATTTTCCTCCAATGAACTTTTGTTCAAAGCAACTCCTCCAACTTCCTCCTTTCCTCTGTGAAAAAACACCCTCCTCCTTTGCTCTCTGGACTTGCTTACGGTTCACCATAGTTGACTTGTCCCAAATTGCAATTTCTGTGCTATTCCTAAATAAACTCATTTTTGCTTAAATAAAGTTGTTCTTTGCTCTATTTAAGGTTGACATCAACAAAACCATAGAGTCATATATGATAACCCAGTACCTTCAAATTGAGTACCTGTAGCCACACTCTAAAATGGGTTGTTTTAAGAAAATCCTCTCTCTCCCTTATCCAAGGTCATACACCCTTTATCAAAGGAACTACACATATATTCCAAAGTTCCCTTCAGTTCTCTCTCTCTCTCTTTCTCTCTCTCTCTCTATATATACATCTATATCTATATCTATATATCTTCCTTCCTTTCACTTCATTTTATATATAAAATGTATATATAAAATGAAGTATATACATATGTATATGTATACATATGAAGTATATGTCTATACATATCTATACATATACATATATAAAATGAAGTGAAAGGAAGTAAGGCGATATTTCCCTTGGTCATAAGTATAAAACCCATTTACACATGTATTACATGCAAATCTTTTTATCTTACCCAGATAAATTTTCATCATATGTCAATACATTTCCCTTCTAAGTCCTATGTAGTTTAGCCATACAAATATAATTCAAATAATTTGAAAATGTTCTTATGCATACTAAAAAGAGAACTGATATTTTCCGGATTAAAATTTTTTTTAAGGAGGTACAAAATAAAATTGTGAAGTTGACCTAATTAAACTGCAACTAAAATAGAATTCTCAATGACATGGGGGGTCTTCCTTCTCCTGTATTATTTAACAGAATCATTGTTTAGTGATAATAGCAGTTAGGTATAAAGCATATTTGGACTACCATTTGGAAAAAGTTTACTGACACTAAATACCAATGTGTACAATATATCATTAGATATTTTTCATCTTATACATCTTATATTTTTCATCACATTATTTGCTGTGTCCAATGCACAGTGCATGGCTCAAATCAGCTCTTTTAAATAGTCAATTAATCAGTATTTATTAAACGTAAGACCTGTGTGTGGGAGAACCACATTTAAGCCACTTGGAGATTTTAGAGAATAGTGAGACTATAACACACTGATTATTATTATTTTCTTTCTATCTAAATAAAGCATATTGAAAATATGCAGGCTGGCTTAAAAAAATCATTTCTATAAAGTTAGTGTTTTGGTGAGTAAGTCAAAGGGAATGCACCTTATATAGTAGGAATATTAAGGACTACATTAGGAAGAAAATATGATTACATTGGACATCTCAAGTTCAAAATTTTAGATGAGCTGTTCTTTGAGATACTAAAAAGAAATCAAATAATTTCCATATTACATTAGAATGTATGTGAGAGAGTATTGATGTTCGGGTTTAAAAAAAAAACAAACTTGGAACTGTACATCCCAAAATGTAAAGAATGCTTGTCCTTATACCTAATAAGCAATTTTTAAAATAGAGCTGTAATCCTGTAATAAATGGCCATTTGTCTGCCCTAAAGCTTAAAGTTTAAAGGCTGAAGGTTAGTACCTTTGAGTTTAGTAGAATAACAAAGTAGAAACACTCAAGATATTTCCAATCTACCAAACTGTGAGTTGATACTAAATTGCCTGCAAAAGCTGGACTATAAAAACAATTTTTGCGAGTATTATGTCCAATTATTAAATCATCAGTATTCTGCAGCAATACTTTCCAATGGTAGGAGAAAAATTTTAAAAATGAATCAAGTACATAAAAGTTCCTGTTTTTTATTCTAATGATTGTGCATAGGTACTAGGACATCACAACATTTGGAAACTAATAAATATATAGACATAAATTCAGCAGACAGATTTTAAAGTCCAAAACATGTTTTTATTAACTGATCTTAAAAAAAGAAAAAAAGCAATGGTTATTTCTGAACAACTGTACGTTTTTCTTAACCAGGACCTAATTATATGCATGCCTTTAGGATCTCTTCAATAATTACATGGCTAATAAACTATTGTTTATCCTCATGCATATATAAAGAAGATACCAAGTTGTTCCTATGAGAACATTTCAGGGTATTATTGAATGCATTTTTTGTTGTTTTTTTCTTTTTTTTTTTTCTTTTTTTGCAGTTTACACTTACAAAGTACTTTAATAATCTCACATTGTTGGGAACCCCGGTGTACTTTTGAGGTAAGTCTCTTGCTTTTTCATTTTACACAGTGCCATTTAAGTAGGAATAAAAAAAGTCATTGTTTCTCACATACACACTTATGAATGCATATGATAAGATGTATGTATGTATATATAATTTAATAATTTTATATTATTCTTATTAGAATTTTATTTTATGATCACTGCTTTGTCAAAGATATGTAGAATGAAAAAATAAGAAGCTGACAACACTGATAGCTAATATTTATTACATTTCATAAAGTATATAATACATTTACATGCCTTACACTCATATGATACCTCATATCAACTCTTTAAGGTGGGTATATATTTTTTTCCCATTTTACAGGTAAGGATATTGAGGCACAAAGAGAGAAAGTTTCCCAAGAAGGTAATCAAGTGAAAGAGCCAAGATTTGAATCATGAAAATGCATCTCTAGAGTCTGGTTTTTTAAACACTGGGTTAACTCCCTACAGAGTTAGTTTGGCGACTAATTATCATCTTCACCTGTGAAAGTCACTGAGCCTCCGGTTCCTTCTAAGAAAATTTAGGCAGGAGTGTTGCAACTTTAAGTGCACAACACAAACATTCTGTCAAGATGTATAGTAGTTGTATGGTCAGGCCACTCAAGACGGCTGTTCTCTTGATCTCTGTACATCCCCTGCTCAATGAGTCCCCGCTTCCCCTACACCCTGCTCACATGAACATACTTGCCCTCTGCCACTTAGGCCAGAATGGCTCCACCTGCTAGTTTATTAAAGGGAAACGTATGCACTCCTGATGGTCATTAACCTGAGGAGCTGCGAGCAACGTGCCCCAGGGCTTGTTTCCCTAGTAGCTGATGAGCCGAGCTGATATCAGTTCCCCTCTAAACCTTAGCCTCATTCTCCCCGAGTAGTGAAGACTGCTGCTGTGTCCTGCTTCCTGTCCGCTGCACACAGTGGGGTGTCTCTCCAGGACCTTGCTTCAGAGGTAAGCTCCCCCATCTACTAAACCACTGATGTCTGCCATTGTCCGTGGGCTCTTTCTTTTTTTTGTTTGTGTTTTGTTTTTTTTGCGGTACGCGGGCTTCTCGGTGTTGTGGCCTCTCCCGTTGCGGAGCACAGGCTCCGGACGCGCAGGCTCAGCGGCCATGGCTCACGGGCCCAGCCGCTCCGCGGCATGTGGGATCTTCCCGGACCGGGGCACAAACCCGTGTCCCCTGCATTGGCAGGCGGACTCTCAAACACTGCGCCACCAGGGAAGCCCCGTGGGCTCTTTCTTCAGTCTTGAGGCTGGACAACTACAAGGCTTGCAGCCCCGTGGGGGTGTAGCGCAACAACTGTTGAGCCAGCCAGGAGGCCGAGGAAACTCCTGTGAGTGCTGAGTTGTGGGGAAGTGAGGACGGGAACGGAAAGCTCTGGGTGTAATCGCCGTACACTAACATGTGGGACCGACCCAGTGGCAGCCGTCTACCATGATAGATGACTTTCTCTTGCTGTTACACTAATGATATCCTGTTCACCTCAGAGTCTCTTTCCCAGTTTAAAAGTAGCAGCCCTGTAATCGTGGCTCATCTGATTGCATGGGGGTGACTGGTGAATACAAAATGCAAGGACCTGGATTATCTACAAAATACAAATATACCCCCAGACCCATCACCCCTAAACGATTACAGACACAGGCTTTAGGGATATTAACTCAGGGGCAGGCCTGCGAATTGGACGTGGCCAGTTACCGGGAAGGGTTTGATGGGGGACTGTGGCAACAGCAAAATGATGAAAGAGTACCCTGGGGCTGCTGGTCTCAGCTATGGAAGGGGGCAGAGCAGCCATAAGGGAACACAGCTATGCAGTCTAGAGTGTTTTACAACAGTGCCTTACAGAAGAAAGGCACCGTTATATTAACTGTCTGTTGTTACACTGCCGCTGCAGTATTTGTCACCTGCTGTGGGGACTGAGGGTGGACAGGGAGTTTGGTCCTAGAGGCCAGGGCCGAAAACCTCAGGCAGGGGTGGTGTTATCTCAGAATGCTATTACTGCTCGTAATTTGCTTAATGGTCATGACCTTCCCTGTACTGTGCCTTTAAACAGCTCACATTTCCTCTCTAGTCTGAGCAGAAGGAATCTGTTCATGGACTGGGTGACAGCAGTAGCTTCACTGTGAAATGAATTTTTCTGCTGGGTCTACAGCCAGTTGCCTTTGTTGTCCTCTTCTGGACTTCCATGAAAAACTGACTTAATAAGCACCTGGCTCCAGAGTTTGCCCACCTCTTGGAGTCTTGATACTTTTTAGCTGTTGTTTGTATTGCATTTGTGGTATTTGGTTGCAGTCCACCCCTACATACCTGAGCCCAGGGATATGGAGGAAGAGGGGCAGCCCAAGAGATAAGGGTCGTGCAGGGTCTGTTGGGGTGGAGTGTTTGGTCAGGTCACTCAAGATGGCTGTTGTCTTGCTCTCTGTACATCCCCTGCCCGACCAGCCCCTGCTTCCCCTACACCCTGCTCACAGGAATGTGCTTGCCCTCTGCCCCTTAGGCCAGAATGGCTCCACCTGCTAGTTTATTAAAGGGAAATAGCTGCCCTTGTGATACTCATTAACCTGAGGGGCTGCGAGCAACGTGCCCCAGGGCTTGTTTCCTTGGTAGCTGATGAGCCAAGCTGATATCAGTTCCCCTCTAAACCTTAGCCTCCTTCTCCCCGGGTAGTGAAGACTGCTGCGTCCTGTTATCTGTCCGCCCCACACAGTGGGGTATCTCTCCAGGACCTTACTTCAGAGGTAATTTCCCCCATCTACTAAACACTGATGTCTGCCGTCGTCCGTGGGCTCTTTCTTCAGTCTTGAGGCTGGGCAACTACAAGGCTTGCAGGCCTGTGGGGTGCAGCCCCACAGTAGTGGTCTTAGTAGTAGGAATAGTGGTGCTAATAAGTTTCCATTTACTTATCACCCACTGTGTACCAGAAACACTGGACACTGCAGGTGTGCCTTGTTGTATTGAACTTTGCTTTATGGTGCTTCACGGATAGTGCATTTTTACAAATTGAAGACTTGTGTCTACCCTGCACGGTCAGATTGTTAGCATTTTTAGCAATAAAGCATGTTTTTTTTTTTTTTTTTTTTTTTTGCGGTACGCGGGCCTCTCACTGTTATGGCCTCTTCCGTTGCGGAGCACAGGCTCCGGACGCACAGGCTCCGGACGCGCAGGCTCAGCGGCCATGGCTCACAGGCCTAGCCGCTCCGCGGCATGTGGGATCTTCCCAGACCGGGGCACGAACCCGTGTCCCCTGCATCGGCAGGCGGACTCTCAACCACTGCGGCACCAGGGAAGCCCAAGCATGTTTTAATTAAGGTACATATGTTGTTTTTTAGACAAAATGCTATTGCACACTTTAGTAGACTACAGTATAATAGAAACATTTATATACCCTGTGAAACCAAAAATTGTGTGACTCACTTTATTGCAAAACCAATTTATTGCAATGGTCTAGAACCGAATATCTCTGAGGTATGTCTGTAGTTCCTCTAATCCTCATAATAATCCTCTAAGGCAAATATCATATCTGATTGGTTAATTGGTAAAATTAAGTATCAGAAAGATGAAGTAACTTTCCCAAGATCATTCAACCAGGAAATAGAATACCTGGGATTAATATCCTATTGTATCTGACTGAATTTTCTTTTTTCTTCTAGTTCAAACAATTAAGATCTAGTTCCTTAGCAAGTTTAATGTTGATAAAACCACTTTGTTTATAATCACTGAACTGTGTATTAGATCTGTGGGACTTATTTATCTGCAAGCTGTAAGCATGTATCCTGTAACAGCATCTTCCACATTCTCCACCCCACCTCCCCGCCCTCAGCTCCTGGTAACCACCATTCCACTGTTTTATAAGCTGAGGTTTTTTTTTTTTTAGCTTCCACATGTGAGGTATCATACAGTATTTGTCTTTCTCTCTCTGACTTATATCACTCAGCATAATGTCCTCAAGGTCCACCCATGTTGCTGCAAATGGCAGAATGTCCTTTTTTCTCATGGCTGAATAGTGTTCGGTTGTGTATATAGCATGTTTTTATCTATCCACTCACCCGTTGATAGACACTTAGGTTGTCTCCACATCTAACTATTGTGAATAATGCGGCAATCAACATGGGAGTGCCTGTATCGAAATTGGTTTTAATTTCCTTTGGGTACATATATTCAGAAATAAGATTGCTGGGAAATACAGTAGTCCTGTTTTAATTTTTTGAGGAACCTCCATACTGTTCTCCATAGTGGCTAAACCACTGTAAATTCCCACCAAGAGTGTACAAAGATCTCCTTTACTCACATCCTTGCCAATACTTATTATCGCTTTTCTTTTTGATAACAATTATTAAAGGTCTAAGATGGTATCTTATTGTGGCTTTTATTTGCATTTCCCTGGTTAGTGATGTTGAGCACCTTTTCACATACCTGCTGGCCATTTAGATGTCTTCTTTGGAAAATTGTCTCTTCAGTTCCTTTGCCCATTATTTTTCTACTCAGTTTTTTTTAATGAAGTTGTATGCGTTCTTCATAAATTTTGTACATTAACACCTTATCTGACACATTATTTGCAACTATCTTCTCCCATTCGGTTGGTTGCCTTTTCTGTGGATTGCCTTTTCATTTCGTTGATTATTTCTTGTGCTCTGCAGAAGCTTTTAAGTTAGTAGTCCTGCTTGTATTTTTCTCTTTTTTGTGCCATTGGTGTCATTTCCAAAAAAATCATTGCTAAGGCCAATATTGAGCTTCTCCCCTATGTTTTCTTCTACAAGTTTTATAGTTTCAGGACTTATGTTTAAGTCTTTGATCATTTCAGGTTAATTTTTGCAAATAGCAGAAGATAGGGGTCAAATTTCATCTTTCTGCCTGTGGTTATCTAGTTCTTCTAACACCATTAGTTGAAGAGACTATCCTTTCCCATTGGATGTTCTTGGCTATGTTATCAAATGTTAGTTGACTGTATATGCAAGGGTTTAATTCTGGGCTCTCTATTAAGTTCCATTGATCTATGTGTCTTTTTATGTCAGTACCATAACTACTATAGTTTTGCAGTGTAGTTTGAAATCACAAACAGATTTGATGCCTCTGGTTTGTTCTTAGGATTCCTTTAGCTATTTGGGGTCTGCTGTGGTTTCACACATTTCATGATTTTTTTTCCTATATTTGTGAAAAATGCTAAGAAATTTTGATACGGATTGCATTGTATCTACACATTTGATATGGATAGCTTAAATAGCATTGACATTTTAACAATATTAACTTTTCTCAGCCATAAATATGGGAAGTCCTTCCGTTTATTTGTCTTTTTAAAATTTTCTTTCAACGAAGTCTTGTAAGTTTTCATAGCACAGATTTTTCACTTCTTTCGTTAAACGTATTCCTAGGTGTTTCATTGGTTTTGATGCTATTGTGACATAGTTTTCTTTCTTTAATTTTAGTTTTTTTAAAAATTTATTTTTGGCTGTGTTGGGTCTTCGTTGCTGCATGCGGGCTTTCTCTAGTTGTGGCGAGCGCGGTCTACTCTTCGTTGTGGTGTGCAGGCTTCTCATGGTGGCTTCTCTTGATGTGGAGCATGGGCTCTAGGCATGTGGGCTTCAGTAGTTGTGGCCCACGGGCTCTAGAGCACAGGCTCAGTAATTGTGGCACACGAGCTTAGTTGATCTGCAGCATGTGGGATCTTCCCAGACCAGATATTGAACCTGTGTCCCCTGCGTTGGCAGGCAGATTCTTATCCACTGCACCACCAGGGAAGCCCAGTTTTCTTTCTTTTTCAGATATTTCATTGTACATAAAATGCAACTGATTACTGCATTTTATATCCTGTAACTTTACTGAATTCATTGAGATCTAAAAGTTTTTTAGTTGAGTCTTTGGGATTTTTAATAAGATCATGTAATCTGCAAAGAACAGTTTTACTACTTCCTTTCTTAGATGACTTTTGTCTTGACTGATGGCTCTAGCTGGAACTTCCAGTACTATGTTGAATAAAAGTGATGAGAGTGGGCACATTTATTCCTGATTTTAGAGAAAGTTTCCAATTTTTCTCTGAGCATATTAGCTGTGGGTTTGTCATATATAGATTTTATGATGTTGAGATATGTTCCTCCTATATCCAAGCTATAGAGGTTTTTTTAATCATGAAACAATGTTGTATTTTGTCAAACACTTTTTCTGTATCTATTGATCACTCATTCTTTTAATGTGGTATATCATTATACCACATATATCATATATTCTTCATATGTTGGAACATCCTTTTATCCCAGAGATAAATCCCAATTGGTCACGGTGTATAATCCTCTCAATTAGTTCTTGAATTTGATTTGCCAGTATTTTGAGAATTTTTTTTTTAACATCTTTATTGGAGTATAATTGCTTTACAATGTTGTGTTAGTTTCTGCTGTATAACAAAGTGAATCAGCTATACGTATACATATATCCCCACATCCCTTCCTTCTTGCATCTCCCTCCCGCCCTCCCTATCCCACCCCTCCAGGTGGTCACAAAGCACAGAGCTGATCTCCCTGTGCTATGTGGTTGCTTCCCACTAGCTATCTGTTTTACATTTGGTAGTGTATATATGTCAATGTCACTCTCGCACTTCGTCCCAGCTTACCCTTCCCCCTCCCTGTGTCCTCAAGTCCATTCTCTATGTCTGCGTCTTTATTTCTGTCCTGCCCCTAGGTTCTTCAGAACCCTTTTTAAAAAAAATTTTTTTTTAGATTCCATATTTATGTGTTAGCATGTGGTATTTGTTTTTCAATATTTTGAGAATTTTTGCATCTATGTTCGTCAGGGATATTGGTCCATAATTTTCTTGTGTTCTTATCTGGCTTTGGTATTAGTGCAATCCTGGTGTCATTGAGTTTGGAAGTATTCATTCCTCAGTATTCTGGAAGAGTTTGAGAAGGATTGGTGTTAAATCTTAAAAGTTTGGTTAGAATTCTCCAGTGAAGCCATCTGGTCCTGTAGTTTTCTGTTTTAAAAGGTTTTCATTATTGGTTAGTTCAGACTTTCTATTTCTTCCTGATTCAGTCCTGGTAGATTACATGGTTCTAGGGAACTATTGATTTCCTCTAGTTACCCAATTTGTTGGCATGTAATTGTTCATAGGAGTCTCTTATGAACCTTTTTATTCTGTATTGTCAGTTGTAATGTCTTTTTCATTTCTGATATTCAAATCTTTTTCTTAGTGTCAATTTTATTTTTTTAAAAAATCTTTTTTTTCTGGTCTTTATATCAGTAATTTCTACTCTGAGCTTCTTTCCTTCCTTCTGCTAACTTTGAGTTTAATTTGTTCTTTTTCTAGTTCCTTGGCATAAGATTAGGTTGGTTATCTTTCTAACTTAATATATTTATCAATGTTAACTTTCCTCTCTGTACTGCTTTTGCAGTGGCTCCCAGATTTTGGTATTCATGTTTCCACTTTATTTTCTTCTAGATACTTTTATTTCTTTTGATTTCTTCTTTGACCCACTGGTTGTTCAGGAGTGTGTTTTGCATCTACATGTAGATTTTCTAGCTTTCTTTATGTTTTCTTGTTTCATGCCATTGTGGTTGAAATAGATAATTGGTAGGATATCAGTCCTTTTAAATTTGAGACCTATTTTGTGTCCTGCTACGTGATCTATGCTTGAATATTCCATGTTCACTCAAATGTCTATTCTGCTGCTGTTGGAAGGAGTATTCTAAAGATGTTTATTGGGTCCATCTGGTCTAATGTATGGTTCAAGTCCATTGTTTTTTTTTTTTTTCTGTCTGGGTAATCTATCCATTATTGAAAGGATAGTCCCCTTTGGCATTCTTGCCTATTTCTCTCATATCTGTTAGTATTTGCTTCATATATTTAGGTGTTCCAATGTTGGGTGCATATGTATTTACGATTGTTAAATCGTGAAGAATTGATCCCATATCATTATAATGACCTTCCTTATCCCTTGTTGCTGCCTTTGGCATAGTCTATTTTGTCTGATAAGCACAGCTACCCTTGCTTGCTTTGGTTTTCACTTGTATGGAATGTCTTTTTCCATCCCCTCCACTTAAAGTCTTTGTGCATACTTAAATCTAAAATGGGTCTCTTATAGGCAGCATATGGTTGGATCTTGTTTTTTATCCATCCAGGTACCCTGTGCCTTTTGATTGAATTCAATTCCTTTCTGGTTCTGTATTTCCATCATTTTATTCCTGTTTCTCCCTACCTTTGGAGATTAGTTATTTCCTGTGGTGGTATGCTGTTTCCCTTTGTCTTTTGTGGATTTACTCTAGGTTTTTCTTTTTGTTTGTGTGGTTACCATGGGGTTTCTATAAGACATCTTAGAGATAAAGCAGTCTGTTTTAGGAGATAGCAACTTATAATTTCTTCCCCTATAAAGGCTTCAGCCTTTTACTCCTTCCTTTTTATATTACTGATGTCACAATTTACCTCTTTGTTTACTAACAATTTATAGCAGCTATAGTTTTTCCTACTCTTTTTTTTCTTTTAACCTTTTACCTTTAACCTTTATGTTCCTTCAGTGGTTAATGCACTATCTTAATTTAGAGTTAAATTTTTCTAAGTCTGACAGCATACCTTTATCAATGTTTTGTTTTCATGTTGCTGATTAGCATCTTTTCAACTTTGGCATTTCTTGCAAGGAAGGTCTAATGTTGACCTCCTTCAACTTTTGTCTGTAAAGACTTTATTTGTCCTTCATATCTGAACGATAGTTCTGCTTAGTAAAATATTGACTGGCAATTTTTCTTTTGACACTTTGAATATGTCATTCCACTCTCTCCTAGCCTGTAGGGTTTGTGCTGAGAAATCCACTGATAGACTAAAAGGGTTACTTTGTAGGTTATATCTTTCCCCCCACCCCACTGTTTTTTGTTTTGTTTTGTTTTGTTTTGACCATTTCATTATAATGTGTCTTGGAGGTCTTTTAGCATTGAGATAATAGGGTGTTCTATTAGTTTCATGGACTTCTATGTCCAAGTCTTTCTGTAGGTTTGGGAAGTTCTCAGCTATCTCTTTAAATAAATTGCCCCATCCTTTATGCTTTTAAAGTATCAGTTCTGATACTTGTTTGTTCTGCTTGATTTCAATAGCTCTTGTGGGCTTTGTTGACTCTTTTAAAGTCTTAATTCCCTTTTATCTTCTGTGTTCAGAATTCCTATCCTCCAGGTCATTTATCCTTTCTTCCATCTGGTCTGCCCTGATACTGATATCTTATTGCATTCTTCACCATATTCATTGAATTTGTCAGTGCCAGAATTTGTTTGGTTCTTTTTTTAACTTTTTAGTCTCTGTGGTAAAGAAGTCAATTTGTTCAATATAGCTTTGTTGCTTATTTTATACATAGTAGTTTGTGTCTCTTAATCCCATATCCCTACCTTGCCCCTCTCCACTTCCCTCTCCCCATTGGTAACCACTAGTTTTTTCTCTGTCTTTGAGTCTGTTTCTGTTATATACATCCATTTGTTTTTTAGATTCCACATATAAGTGACAACATAGAGTATCTGTTTTTCTGTCAGGCTTCTTTCACTAAACACAGTACTCTGTCCATCCACATTGTTGCAAATGGCAGACTTTCATTCTTTATGGCTGAGTAAAATTCCATTGTTTATATACCACATCTTTATCCATTCCTCTGTTAATGGTCACTTAGGTTGTTTCCCTACCTTGGCTATTGTAAATAAACTATGAACATTGGGGTACATGTATATTGGGGTGCATATATCTTTTCACATTAGTGTTTTTCAGATATATACCCAGGAGTGGAATTGATGAATCATATGGCAGCTTTATTTTTAGTTTTTTTGAGGAAACTCCATACTATTTTCTACAGTGGCTGTACTAAATCTTTGTAGTGTTTTTGTCTGGTTTTGATACCAGAGTAATGGTGGGCCTCATAGGATGAATTTGAGAGTATTCCATCCCCTTCAGTTTTTTAGATTGGTTTAAGAAGGACAGGTGTCAGCTCTTCACATGTTTGGTAGAATTTTCCTGTGAAGCCATCTGGTCTTGGACTTTTGTTTGCTGGGTTTTTTAATTACAAAATCAATTTTACTACTAGTGATCAGTCTGTTCAGATAGTCTATTTCTTCTTGAATCAGTTTTGTAAGATTGTATGTTTTTAGAAATTTGTTCATTTTCTTCTAGGTTTTCCAATTTGTTGACATATAACTGTTCACAGAGTTCTCTTCTGGATTTTTTTTTTTTTTTCGCCTATCTCTGAGGTGTTTCCATGGTGGTTTCTGCTCTTTAATTTCCTATGTTGTTTATTTGGGTCCTCTCTCTTTTTGATGAACCTGACTAAAGGTTTATCAATTCTGTTTTTCTTTTCAAAAAAAAAACAAAAACTCGTTTTCAACTTTATTTGTTTATTTATATTTTTGGTCTCCTTTATCTCTAATCTTTATTTCCTCTGTTTTGTTGACTTTGGGTTTTGTGGTTTTCTAATTCCATCCATATCCCTACAAATGACCCAATTTCATTCCTTTTTATGGCTGAGTAATATTCCATTGTATATATGTACCACATCTTTATCCATTCATCTGTTTATGGGCATTTAGGTTGCTTCCAAGACCTGACTATTGTAAATAGTGCTGCAATGAACATTGGGGTGCATGTGTATTTTTGAATTATGGTTTTCTCTGGGTATATGCTCAGTAGTGGGTTTGCTGGGTCATATGGTAATTCTATTTTTAGTTTTTTAAGGAACCTCCATACTGTTCTCCATAGTGGTTGTACCAATTTACATTCCCACCAACAATGTAGGAGGGTTCCCTTTTCTCCACACCCTCACCAGCATTTACTGTTTGTAGATTTTTTGATGATGGCCATTCTGACCTGTGTGAGGTGATACCTCATTGCAGTTTTGATTTGCATTTCTCTAATAATTAGTGATGTTGAACATCTTTTCATGTGCTTTTTAGCCATCTGTATGTCTTCTTTGGAGAAATGTCTATTTAGATCTTCCATCCATTTTTTGATTGGGTTGTTTGCTTGTTTGTCATTGATCTGCATGAGCTGTTTGTATGTTTTGGAAATTAATCCCTTGTCGGTTGTTTCATTTGCAAATATTTTCTCCCATTCTGTGGGTTGCCTTTTCGTTTTGTTTTATGGTTTCCTTTGCTGTGCAAAAGCTTTTAAGTTTAATTAGGTCCCACTTGTTTATTTTTGTTTTTATTTTCATTACTCTAGGAGGTGGGTCAAAAAAGATCTTGCTGTGATTTTTGTCAGAGAGTGTTGTATGTTTTCCTCTAAGAGTTTTATATTATCCAGCCTTACATTTAGGTCTTTAACCTTTTTTTTTTTAGCAGCATGTTAGTCTCTATGTCTTTCCTGTAAATGATTCCTAGTCTCATACTGTAGTGGTGAACACTAGGATGGTCACAGGAAACCAGCCAGCCACCGGCACATTCTCAAACCACTCCTTTTTGCCCTGCCTCAAAAGCAAGCAAGCATTTTTGTGTGCCTCATGAGCAGAGTCCAGGTTTCCCACAGCCTTCTTATTAGGCCTACTGGCCCTCCAACCAGCCAAAGGCAGGGGTGGGGCAGGGTCATCTTCCCTTTGTCGGATCTCAGGTCTGGGGCACCCAATATGTGTCTCAAACTGCTCACTCCCCAGGGAAGATCTCCACCCATGTAATCTCCCTTTTCCTCTGAGTCTTCTCCTGGGGGCACAGTTCCCAACCTGATCATTTCTACTATTCCCTTCCTACCTGATTCCATGTGGATCTTTGTTACAAGCTTGGTTGTAGAAGTCTTTCTATCCATTTCCAGTTAGTTTTTAGTGAGAATTGTTCCACAGGTAGATGTATTTTTGACGGGTTTTGGGGGGAGTTGAATTTTGTGTCTTCCTCCTCCCTCATCTCAATTGGAGTCTCTCTTTTTTTTGGCTGTGCTGTGTGGCTTGCAGGATCTTAGTTCCAGGACCAGGGACTGAACCCAGGCCACTGCAGTGAAAATGCTGAGTCTTAACCACTGGACTGCCAGAGAGTTCCCCAGTTTCTCATTCTTGATTTCATAGAATCATCTTTCTGAGTTTTCTTGTAACTCATGGAGTTTCTTTATAACAGCTATTTAGAATAATTTCTTTTTGTGATGCCATACTACGTTGGGTTTTCATATTGCTTATAGTTTACATGTTTCTGCTTATACATTTGAAATAGTTGACACTTCCTTAACTCTTTGTCCATTTTCTTTGGGAGATAAAATGTCATATTACATACTGCTATTATCTGAGGATTTTGTTTGTTTGTTTAATTTTTGTCATTGTAAAAGTGTATCTGCTCCATGCTTCTTGTTACCTCTTGTAGGTGAATACATAAGCTTTTATATTTATACTTCTCACCTGGCTGGCTATTGGAAACTTTTCTTTTGTTCTCCAGAAGGTGAAGCTGTAGTTCAAGTTTTAGTTTATCCCTTGCCCACCAACTGTGGTCTGTTTTCTTAGGACTTTCCCTGTTTTCTTGGGCTCATTCTCTTGGGCACACAAGCATGCACTAGAAGCCAACAAGAGAGTCGGGGTAGGGAAGTATGGGTTTAGTACTCAGTGCATTGGGGAGTTCCATGGACCAGAAGGGAGATCTCTGGTGGTGTTACCCCCAGAGGAACATGGGTGGACTTTCTGCTGAGCACAGCCCCTCCAACACCATTTGAAATTCTCATCTGCCTCTTTTCCAATATCTCCCTCCCTCCAGCTGTAGAGCTCCCACCTTAGTATTCTGGGTGCTGCTGGGGAAAATTGGAATAATTTCTTTTTGTGATGCCATACTACATTGAGTTTTCATATTGCTTATAGTTACATATTTCTGCTTATACATTTCCCCCCAAACTGGGTTTCTCCTATCCAACTGGGGTATCTGGGTTGTCACTCACTACTTTCTTTTTCCCCCTGTGGAAGAGGTTGCCTAAGCTGGATAAATCAGCCCCATTCAGTGCTCCCTCAAGGAAAGGGCAGTGCTGGGACTGTTTTACTGCCTCTGTTTTGACCAAATACACATTTTTCTTTTCTTAAATGGTGTATTTGGAGTCTCCCTTTGGGAAGGCTGGACCTCTGCAGGTTCTCACTCATGGGTGAGTGCCTGCCTGGGACAACACCAGCCCAATTTTTTGCCCAAAAATGGCAAGAGGAGTCTAGGCAGTTTCATTGGCTCCACTGGTTCTGCAGCCCATACAGATAGTTGTTTGTATCTTACTGGCTGCACAAGTGAGCAAGATTCTTCCTTAGTAAAGTGCTAGGTCTAAAAACACCCACAAAAGTGCCTTTGTTTGTATATGCATATCTAATTTATTGATTAAAAAGGAAGATGGAAAGGAAGACCATCTCATGCCGCCATGTTGCTGACATCACTCCTGCCTTCATCTTTCATACAGCAATAGCCGTTTCTGTGGATCTCTCCTGGAAGTCTGGTATGGATGGTGATTTCTTTCTAAGTCTTTCCAGGCAGAGTTTCTTCATTCTTTTTGTTTTCATAACATTTTGTCCATATCTGTTGTATTTTAATACCACACTGTAATTTGCTCTCTGATTCTTCTATCCAATCTGAGGGAAAGGACCATTTCTTAAATGATTTTGTTCACTGTTCCTAATGTAGTGCTCAAGTCAAAACAGAGGCAAAATAAGTGTTTATTGAACAAATTAATAAAGAATTCTAAGAGACATTAGGAAAATTCTGTAACTTATGCTATCCCTTCACAGAAATACATTGCCTAGCCTATATTGCACTTCAGGAAAGAATAACTATCTGTGATCAAAAATATCCATAGGCTACCAGAACTCAACCAAAAGTGTTCAAGTATGTTTTTGAGGAATATTGTTCTTCTTGGGACCCAAGGTACAGTATAATAAGAGGATAGTTTTCTAAATAGCCTCTAAAATGTGAAGGGTTATGTCAGCCATCCAGCTTGATAACTGATTAGTACTTAAAGTATTGATTTGTAAATTTGTAGGTAAAACAGCAGGTGGAAACTGAGGTACCCTATGTATAGTGCATGTGAATTACTAGTTTTTAGATTATTTTTTGTTTCTCACTTTTACTGCCTTTCTGCCGATCCCTCATAACCATGAAAACTATAGAAATGAATAGTGTGTACTTTATTGTGATTTTCAACAAATTTTACAAAATGTAGTTATAAATGACTGAAAATTAGATCTCAAATGTAATATTAGGGATGCCAAACATTCTAGTTTGCCATTCAGTTTTTCTATATTCCTGGCATAATTTTATATTAATGGTCCCTTGTGCTCAAAAGTATTCCCATGTTGTGTATTTATACCAGCAGATTCAACAGTGTTTTATTTGACAGATATCCCTTTGGCAGATCCCTATAGCTAATTCATAGGACAGAACCTTAGAAGTTTATAACCAAGCTCTTCCATGCTATACAGAAAACTATTTTCATTTTGAGAGAGCTTCTGGCTTGCACTGGACCCTAGAAAAGGTATACATTTGACCACAGGTTATCAAATTCCTATGGGACATGAGTGGCCCATCATCCGCAAAGTGTTGTGTGACCCATCCAATAAAGTTAGGTGTGCACAGAAGCTCTCTACCACCAAACAGAAGTGGTGATATGTAATATTGGGCTCAAGCAGGCTTTTAAGGCAGATATAAATTGCATGAGTAAGTTGCTCATAAGTATAGTCCCTATTCCTGCATTTCCTATTCTGTCTTAATCAGCATCTGTGGCCTCACATAGAGTCTCTTGTAACCAGTTGACTGAAGAATATTTTAAAACTGCCTGTTTTAGAGATAATTCTGTGTGACATACTGGTACCATCTGAAAGTAGACAAGTACAACACTATAAAATCAGAAGTGGCTCTGACATAGTGGGGAAGGCAAACCCTGAAAGTGAGAACTTCAAGCATCATGTCTAGTTTTTCATCTCTCCTGAAAGGAGAGAGAGCCAAAGAACACATTTACACTGATTCATTGGGAACAGCTAATGGTTTGATTATATAGTCTGGACTTGAAATGAACACAGTTGGTGCATTTGTGATAAGGAAGTCTGAAGGTGTGTCACCCTCTTAAATTAGGTATGGAGTCTGAAGATAATTGTTGCATGTGGATGTTAATTGAAGAGTGACATCATCAGATAGGCAAGATGACCAATTTTGGGGACATGAGTCAGCCCATTTCCCCAGCTACTCTTTGCCTGAATAGTAGGAAATCCCCTGGGGGTCCTCTTAGTACTCTCTCGTCCTGTGATCAAAGTTAATGGAAAACTACAATTATCTAACACAGGCAGAATTTCTAATGGCCCAGATTCTTTAGGGATGAAGTTTTTGGTTATTCTACCAGGAAAGGAGCCATGACCACCAGCAGTGCTTATTGCAAATAAGGGAGACAACAGAATGGGTAGGGTAAGGAGGGAGTTATAAATCAGCTATGACCATGTGACTGGTTGTAGAAATGAGAATTGTAATAGCTATGAGTATTTCTTCCCTACTTTGGTAGGAATGTATTTGAAAAAGATTACTTTAAATTTTCCCTTTTCCCATTTCTCTACTAACATGTGTTAATAATAGTTCATCTGTATTTAAGTTAAAGGGGGAAAGGGTGTCTGAGAAGAGGAATGAACACCTCTCAAAGGTGAATAAAGTGACCTAGGTGAGTTTATCTACTCTGGAGAAAGGTTTAGTGTACTTCACTAGAGGGATAGATGTGTCATGTTAGGCTTTTATTTGGAATATAAACATGATTTAAAAAGAAATGTACTGATGTCAGTTTGAGGAGTAGACTATATTGGATCTGAATATCAAAATAATGCTTTTTCCTGTTAAGGTTGGCAGTAAGAAAAACTTGGAAGCTAAAAATGAAACAACAGCTAGCCAACCTGAAGGTTGTTGTAGGGTACATTCTTGCTGCCCCTCATGCATGCTGTTGACAACACATTGACTCGCCTTGTTAGTATGAGGGAGTTAGTTAGTATGAGTCAGATGTGCAACCTCTCCAGATCCCACTGTGTCTCCTCATTCAGCTTGAGTCCTGGGTGAATGTATCTGGAACACTGTGGCAAAGAGCATCTGTTGCTTCTGTGGGTCATTTGAATCGTTAAATGTGGTGACAGAGTGCATTCCCACTTTTGTCCTCATGGAATCTCAATTGTCCTTATGGGTACCAGTTTCTCCAAGTTCTCCTCTGCTTCATTTCCAGGTTTTCTTCCCAATGGAGAACCTAGATTACCTGTAGATTTTTCATGCCTAACACCAGATGCAGAGGTGACATTCTTTCACAGATTTCCTCACCAGAACCTACAGTTTGATAAAGTCTATTACCTATGAGAAATCTTACTCCATACTGACTATTGTAGTTTGGCTTCCCATATCAAACTCCAATTGATACACTCAGTTTGTATATTAAAGATCATTTTATATATAATCCATATCAGGTGATCACATGAAATTCGAAAAGGGCTTTAAACCCCTTGGGTTTGTGACTGCGAGTCAAATATCCGAGTACATATTTAGCCTCACTTTTTAACATATGATTGAAATACATCTATTACCTCAGGTGCAAATAATCTCTTTGTAATAGCAATATATAACACAAGTGTATAGATTTATATACTGTGATCCCCAAGTGCTATGAAATTATGAAGTATGGGAGTGATTAAGTTTTTCCTTTTGGAGAGTGTTCTCAAATGAATTTCTTGAAGTATAGTTGATGTACAATATTACATGTTACAGGTGTACAATACAGTGATAATTTTTTAAAGGTTATACTCTTTTTATAGTTATTATAAAATATTGGCTATATTCCTTGTGTTGTACAACATATCCTTGTAGCTTATTTTATACCTAATAGTTTGCACTTCTTAGTCTCCTAAGCCTATAATGACCACACCACCCTTCTTTCTCCCTACTGGTAACCACTAGTTCTCTATATGTGTGTCTGCTTCTTCATTATATTCACTATTTGGTTGTATTTTTTCAGATTATACATATAAGTGATATCATACAGTATTTGTCTCTCTGACTTATTTATTTATCATAATACCCTACAAGTCCATCCATATTGTTGCAAATGGAAATATTTCATTTTTTTGTGGCTTAGTATACCATACACACACACACACACATATATATACACACACACCACATATTCTTTATCCATTCATCTGTTGATGGACACTTAGGTTGCTTCCATATCTTGGCAATTTTAAGTAATGCTGCTATGAACATCGTGGTGCATGTATCTTTTCGAACTAGTATTTTTTCCGGATAATTCCCCAGCAATGGAATTGCTGGGTCATATGGTAGTTATATTTTTAGTTTTTTGAAAAACCTCCATATTGTTTTCCACAGTGGCTGCACCGATTTACATTCCTACCAACAGTACATGAGGGTTCCCTTTTCTTCACATCCTCACCAACCCTTGTTATCTGTGTTCTTTCTGGTGATAGCCATTCTGAGAGGTATGAGGTGATACCTCATCATTTCCCTGATGATTGATGATGTTGACCATCTTAACTGTGTGACTGTTGGCAATCTGTCTGGCTTCTTTAGAGAAATATCTATTCAGGTCTTCTGCACATTAAAAAATTTTTTTTGATGGGTTATATGAGCTGTTTATATATGTTGGGTAATAACCCCCATCAGTCATATCATTTGCAATGATATGCAAATGATATCAACCTACTGAATAAGAATATTCAGTAGGTTGTCTGTTTGTCGATGCTTTCCTTCGCTGTGCGAAAGCTTGTAAGTTTAATTAGGTCCCTTTTTTTTTTTTTTTTGCTTTTGTTTCCTTTGCTCTAGGAAAAGTCTCCAAAAAATACTGCTGTGACTTATATCAAAGATTGTGCTGCCTATGTTTTTCTCTAGGAGTTTTATAGTATCTGACCTTAAATTTAGGTCTTTAATCCACTTGGAGTTTATGTCTGTATATGGTGTTAGAGAATGTTCTAATTTCATTATTTTATGTGTAGCTGTCTGGTTTTCCCAGCACCACTGATTGAAGAGACTGTCTTGCCTCCATTGTATTTTTTTGGCTCCTTTGTCATAGGTCATTTGACTATAAGTGTGTGGGTTTATTTCTGGGATCTCTACTCTGTTTTAGTGATCTATGTGTCTCTTTTTGTGCCAATACCATACTGCTTTAATTACTGTAGCTTTGTAGTATAGTCTGAAGTCAGGGAGTGTAATTCCTCCAGCTCTGTTCTTCTTTCTCAAGATTGTTTTGTGTATTGAGTGTCTTTTGTGTTTCCATACAAATTTTAAAATTATTCTAGTTCTGTGAAAAACGTCATTGGTAATTTGATAGGGATTGCATTGAATCTGTAGATTGCCTTGGGTAGTATGGTCACTTTTTTTTTTTTCAGTGCCAATAAGTCTTTATTCATTGTATTTTCCCAGAGAAAAGAAGGGAAAGGGAAAAGGGTCAGCATGTGTGTTACAAAATGATACCAAACAGGAAAGGAAGTACCTGGCATAGCAAAATCAACCATCAAATAAACACTCCCCAGATGGGGTCGCCAAAGCCCGAGGAGTCTCAGCCTCCTGCAGTTCAGGATGAGGGAAAGAACAAACAGGCACCTGCTTTCCTACCCTCCCTCCCTCCCCATAAATTCAAGATTTCACACAAAGCTTTGGTTTCTAGCAGTAAACACGGAGTTATATTCTTCCGTCTCCTATTGAAATAATCTTGTAGCCACTTTGACATAAGTTTCTTGCACATGCATAAAAGTTCTTGAGTGACTTGGATATACATTCGTCTTTCCTTGGATATACATTCATCTTTCCTTTCTTGGTCTCCCAAGCCACTTTCTACATGGAAGGCCCCCTCGTTGCTTCTCTCTACCCTAGGATTAAAGACTAAAGTAGGTTTTAATCCATCCAAAGACAGCAGTTTGTCTGGCATGAATAGCCTCAAGGAATGGTCTTGATTCAGGAGATTGGGAACAAGAGAGGAGGGTTCTTAGCTTCTTCAGGATTTTTGCACAAATCATTTAAGAATTGCAGACACCCCACAAATTAAATGTATAGGTGTGTGGTCTATTTTTCAAAGGAGAGAGAAGGGGAAAATACAGGAGGGTGTAGAAATCTAGTTTTTAGGACAGAAGATCTTGTTCAAAATAGAAAATAGGGGAAGAGGAACACAAAAGAAATATAGTTCAAGACCCTCACTTCAAGAAGAGGGGCCCCCATGCTTATCTTTCAGAGTTTTTTTGCCTGGTGCAGAACACTTTGTCAAAGATTCTTTGCCTATTTTTCTCAACATAAAAAAGTTTATAAACAATAAAACCCCAAAAGGACATGGAGAAGAGCAACACATCATATTTACACAAACTAGGCCACCTAGCAATCACCAAATCAATTACTTGTGAAGTCCTACAAAGCCCAGACAAATACAATAATTAGAGCGGGGCAGCAATTGGGGGTGACAAGAAGCCAGGATCAGACACACATCACCAAGTGTGTTCTATCGCATTTGCTCCATTACAACACACTGAGGTAGGTTTGCAGTGATCTCACAGCCTGTAAAAACAAAACAAAACAAAACAAAAACCTTTTCTCCTTTAGCTACCATGACACTTATCACTGCTGCAGCAGGGCAGGACACTGACTTTGGGAACCACAAAGAAGCCACTGCTGATGATCTCTCTGGAAGCCAAGGAGGTAAAGCCTAGAATTGTTAAAAGTTAAGGATTTTGTCCTTGCTTCATATATCCATCCCTGGGCAGCTCAAGATGGGTACAGAGGCATCATTCTTAAAACCTATTCTTACCAGCTCACATTTTTTACAAAAAACACCCACATACACCCTGTTGTGCATGGTAGGCCTAGCCCAATCCAGTGAAGGATGTGGTATATGAAGTGAGTCTTGTGCCCTGGAATTGGAAGTCTGGAACCAAGAATCCTTTATCACACATACAGATGACCTTCACCTAACTTTGGCTTCCCCTCTCTGCACCTTTTTTTTTTTTTTTCACTTTTTCAAAGTGGATTTTATTGCAGCCAAAACAGTGGAATTAACTATACATAATAAACTATTTTATATATATATATATATATATATATATATACACACACACACACACGTATACACACACACATATATATGTATAATATACACACACATTTTAAGTTATAGGGAATAAAGTTTATTTTGGCACAGAGTGTTAAACAAAATTAAAGTTGCATACATAAGTAGCATAACTCAGCATCCTTAATTTGGTGTAAGTGTGACACATTTTCTTGCTTTCCTGTGTTCTTCTAAATCACCGTAACCTAAACTGCTTTATAAAATTGATACACTGAAATTTAATTTTACTGTTTTTGCTTATGCTCTGATTCCAAACAAAACTCTCCTAACCTCTCTGCACCACCTTTTCCTGTTCAGACCAATTTCCAATCTTTCAGTAGGAGACCAAGTCATGGGGTGACCCAGTTCAAATGTAGTCTCCCATGAAACACTGAAGAGGGAGGGGTTTCAAGAGGACACTATGGCAGAAAAGCCACCTCTAATTGAAAAAATTGAAGAAAGCGTGTGTACAAATGTGCAGGAATGCTAGGTGCGGTTGGTTGAGGCCTAAGGTTACTATTATTAGGCCAAGTTGACTGGAGGTGGAAAAAGCAATAATTTTTTTGATATCATTTTGGGTTAAGGCACAGATAGCTGTGAATAGAGTGGTGAGGGCGCCTAGAGAAAGTATTGTTGTTTGAATAAATTTGTTGTTTTCTGTTAGAGGGTAGAAGCGGATAAGTAGGAAAATTCCTGCTACGACTATTGTGCTTGAATGGAGTAGGGCTGAAACGGGTGGGACCTTCTATTGCTGAGGGTAGTCAGGGGTGTAGACCAAATTGGGCTGATTTTCCAGCTGCGGCTAGTGTGAGTCCTACAAGAGGGAGGATTGGGGGATTTTGGTTGAGTGTGAAGATTTGTTGTAAGTCTCATGCGTTTGTATTATGTAAGAATCAGGCTATGGACAGAAGGAATCCGATGTCTCCGATACGATTATATAGGATTGCTTGAAGAACGGCTGTATTAGCGTCTGTTCATCCGAATCATCAGCCAATTAGTAGGAAAGATATGATCCCTACTCCTTCTCATCCGATAAATAATTGGAAGAGGTTGTTAGCTGTGACGCGGATAAGTATGGTAATGAGGAAAATAAGTAGATATTTGAAGAATTGGTTGATGTGAGGGTCGGAGTGTATATATCATATTGAAAATTCTATGATAGACCATGTAATGAATAATACTACGGGTATAAATATAAGTGAAAAGTAGTCTATTTTAAAGCTGAGTGTTAATTTAAGGGTATGGATGGTAATTCAGTGTCAGTTTGAAATGAGTATTTCTTGATTTGTATGGATAAATATTATTATTGGGATTAGGCTGGTGATGAAAGCAAAGAGGGTTATATTTTTTACATAATGTTGGTACTTGTTTTTGTAGAGGTTTGTACTAGATGCTATGACAGGGGCGATCAGTATGAGTAGTGTGAGTAAGGTGGAGGAAGTGAATAAGTTTATTACTTTTATTTGGAGTTGCACCAATTTTTTGGTTCCTAAGACCAATGGATAACTACTATCCTTTAAAAGCTTGAAAAAGCCACATTGTTAAGTGTGGAGCGCATGAATTAGCAGTTCTTGCAATACTTTTTCGGTAAGTAAGAAGCTTTTATCTTCTGTTTTTAGTTTCACAAACTAACGTTCTTTTTAAACTATACTTACAATAGAGAGGTCCTAGAATGATTTTAGGGTTTAGCGAGAGGAGTAGGAGGGGGATAATGTGTAGGGCCATTAAGGTATGCTCTCGTGTAAAAGAAGGGGTAAGGTTGTTAATATGGTGTGTGTGTTTGCTGCGTTGTGTTATGATTAGTATGTATAGAGAGTAGAGGGCTGTGATTACAATATTTGTTCCCATGAGGATGATAGTGAGGTTTGATCATGAGAAAGTTGATATAATTACGAGCAGTTCTCCGATCAGGTTGATGGTAGGGGGTAGGGCGAGGTTTGTTAGGCATGCTAACAGTCATCAGGTAGCTATTAGTGGGAAAAAAATTTGTAGGCCTCGTGCTAGGATTATGGTTCGGCTATGAATACGTTCGTAGTTTGAATTTGCTAAACAGAATAATATGGAGAATGTAAGGCCATGGGCAGTTATTAAGGTGGTAGCTCCTATGTAACTTCAAGGGGTTTGGATAAGGATAGTTGCGATGACGAGTGCTATGTGGCTGACTGAGGAGTATGTGATTAGTGATTTTAGATCTGTTTGGTGTAAACAGATAGAACTGGTTATGATTATTCCTCATAGGGATAGTACAAGGAAAGGGTAGGCTATGTGTTCTGTTAGCGGATTAAGAATTGATGTGATTCGTAGTATGCCTTATCCTCCGAGCTTTAGTAGTACAGCTGCAAGGACTATTGAACCTGCAATAGGGGCTTCTACATGTGCTTTAGGTAATCAAAGACGTAATCCGTAAAGGGGTATTTTTACTAGGAAAGCTATTATGCAAGCTAATCATATGAAAGTGTTAGATCAGGAAGTTGATAATGGTTGGGCTCAGTATTGTAATAATAGGAAATTTAGGGAGCCTACTGTATTTTGTAGGTATGTTAGTGCTACTAGTAAGGGGAGAGATCCTATGAGTGTATAAAATAAGAAGTAGAGTCCTGCGTTAAGTCGTTCTGTTTGGTTGCCTCAACGGGTAATGATAATGAGAGTAGGAATTAATGTGGCTTCGAATGTAATATAAAACATAATTCTACAGCAGTAAAGGTTATAATTAAGAGGGTTTGTAGTATAATTAGTATTGTAATGTAGAGTTTTTTTCGGGTAAGTGGTTCTTTTAGGAGGTGAGATTGGCTTGCTATTAATATCAAGGGAAGAAGTCATATTGTTAATATTAAGAGTGGTGTAGAAAGGGAGTCAGAGAAAAATGTTAAAGAGTAGTTGAGGCTGTTATCGTTAAATTGGTTAAGTAGAAGTAAGCTTGTAAAGCTGACTAGTAAACTGTGAGTTGTAGTATTAATTCAGATAAAGTTACTTTTTGATAGTCAAGTTAAAGGTATAATAGTAGGAATAATGAATTTTAGCATTGAAGGAGGTTAAGGTTTTGTACGTAGTCGGTACCATATGTATTGGAAACTATGACTGATAAGGCTAGTCCAATAGCTGCCTCGCAGGCTGCAAATACTAAGAGGATGATTGGTATCATGTTGGCCAGAGTGAAGTGTGTGTTTAGGATTGTAAGGGCTGCTAGAATAAATAATGATAATACTATGCCTTCTAAGCATAGTAATGCAGATATTAGGTGGGATCGGTATATTAATAAACCTGTGAGGAATATTGTAAAGGCGATTAAAATGTTAATGTGGACTAGAGACATTTGGTACTTGTGAGTTTAGATCACAGTCTAGTGGGTCGAAATCACTTGTTTTATTTTAAACTAAGTATCATATTTATATCATTCTAGGCCTTTTTGGGTTCATTCATAGGCTAGGCTAGCTGCCAGTAGGGAGATTAGGAATAGGGCCATAAGGAGTATTGTTGTTAGGTTATTTGTTTGGATTGCTCAAGGTAAGGGGAGCAGGAGAGCAATTTCTAGGTCGAAAAGGAGGAAAGTAATTGCTACTAGGAAAAACTTTATGGAAAAAGGTAGGCGAGCAGATCCTATTGGATCAAAGCCACATTCGTAAGGGCTGGTTTTTTCTGCATAGATGTTTAGTTGGGGGAGTCAAAAAGTGATAAGTATGAGTAGTAAGGCTAGGGTTGTGTTCGTCAGTAGCGTTAATAGAAGGTTTATTGTTCTTTTTCGGGGTGTACCGAAACTAACTGATTGGAAGTCAGTTGTACTTGTTAATACTAAAAGGACTACGAACCTCATCAATAGATTGATACATAGAGGAATAATCATACAACGTCTAAGAAATGTCAGTATCAAGCAGCGGCTTCGAAGCCAAAGTGGTGATTTGATGTAAAGTGGAATATTAATTGGCGTATAAAGCAGACGATAAGGAAAGTTGATCCGATGATGACGTGTAGTCCGTGGAAGCCTGTGGCTACAAAGAAGGTAGATCCATAAACTCTGTCTGAGATTGTAAATGGGGCTTCATAATATTCTGATGCTTGAAGTAGGGTAAAATAGAGGCCGAGTATGATTGTGATGAGAAGAGCTTGGAGTATATGTTTGCGGTCGCCTTCTATGAGACTATGATGGGCTCAAGTGATAGATACACCGGAAGCTAATAGCACGGAGGTATTGAGGAGTGGGACTTCTAGTGGATTTAGAGGGTGGATACCTGTTGGTGGTCAGGAGCCTCCTAATTCAGGAGTAGGGGCAAGCTTGAATGGTAAAAAGCTCAGAAGAAGCCTGTAAAGAATAGGACTTCTGATAAGATAAATAAGATTATACCATATCGAAGTCCTTTTTGAACGGTTGGTGTGTGGTGGCCTTGGAAAGTGCTTTCTCAAACGATATCTCGTCATCATTGGTATATTGTTAGGGTATTTGTCAAAAAGCTTAAAGTCAGTAAGATTATTGAGTTGAAGTGGAATCATATGATTAGGCCTGATGTTATAAGAAACGCTGAGAGAGCTCCTGTAAGTGGTCAAGGACTGGGGTTTACTATATGATATGAGTGGGTTTGGTGGGTCATTATGTATTGTCCTGCAAGTATAGGCTTACTAGTAAGGTGAATACGTAGGCTTGGATTAGGGCTACGGTGAATTCGAGGATGATTAATAAGGTGAGGATGGTGAATGTGATGAGGGCTGTGAATAGACTAATATCTATTAATGCAAGAGTTGCACTTCCGATTAGGTGTAGTAATAGGTGACCTGCTGTGTTGTTAGCTGTTAGCCGTACTGCTAGAGCTAAAGGCTGAATAAATAGGCTGATAGTTTCGATTATTACTAATATAGGGATCAGGAAAGTGGGTGTGCCTAGTGGTAAAAGGTGGGCTAGAGATATTTTTGTCTTGTTACGGAAACCGATAATGACAGTGCCAGCTCATAATGGAATAGCTATGCCTAAATTTATAGAGAGTTGAGTAGTGGGTGTAAATGAGTGGGGTAGTATTCCAAGAAGATTTGTGGAAGCGATGAATAGGAAAAGTGAGATAAGTATTAGAGATCAGGTTTGTCCTTTGAGGTTATGTGTAACTATCAGTTGCTTTGATGTAAGTTTGGTTAGTCATTGTTGGATAGCGATTATACAATTATTGATTAATCGATTTGGTGTTGGGAATAGTATGGTGGGAAATATAATAATTAGAGTAGTGATAGGAATACCTAGTATAATTGGGATTATGAAAGGGGCAAATAGATTTTCGTTCATGTGTAATTTCAAGGGGTTTGTTGTTTTTGTAATTTAGTGCACATTGGTTTGGGGGAAGGAGAATAAAAATGCTTTGAGATTTTTAGTTGAAGTAATGTGAAGAGGATAAAGATCATAGAGAGAATGGTAAGGAGTCATGTTGATGTATCTAGTTGTGGCATATCATTAAGGGGAGTTTATAACTCTCAATCTTTAACTTAAAAGGTTAACGCTAGTTTAGCTTCTTAATGAAGTTATAATATGGATGCAGATCATTTTTCAAAGTTCTCTAAGGGTACTAATTCGAGAACGATTGGCATAAAGCTGTGATTTGAGCCACAGATTTCTGAACATTGTCCATAGAACAGGCCAGGTCGTGTTGATATCAGGGTTGTTTGGTTTAGGGGTCCAGGAATTGCATCTGTTTTTAGACCCAGGGAAGGAACAGCTCATGAGTGTAATACATCTTCTGAGGAAACTAGTATTCGGATTGTTATTTGTATGGGTAGGACCATTCGATTGTCTACTTCTAGCAATCGTAGTTCTCCTGGTTTTAGGTCCGAGGTTGGAATCATGTAGGAGTCAAAATTTAGGTCTTCGTAGTCAGTATATTCATAGCTTCAATATCATTGATGTCCTATTGTTTTTACGGTAAGGGAGGGATTGTTAATTTCGTCTATTATGTAGAGAATTCATAGAGAAGGTAGGGTGATTATAATTAAGATAACGGCTGGGAGGACAGTTCAAATAGTTTCTACTTCTTGAGCGTCTATTGTACTAGTGTGTGTTAATTTGGTTGTAAGTATTAGGGTAATAATATAGAGGACTAGGGAGCTAATTAGGAAAACAATCATTAATGCGTGGTCATGAAACTGTAGGAGTTCTTCTATAGCAGGTGATGCTGCGTCTTGTAAGCCTAGTTGGAAAGGGTATGCCATGGAGATATACAGGGTTTTCACTTGTGATTTAACTTTGACAAAGTTACGTAAGACTTTACTAATATCTCACTCATAAAGAAAGACATAATGGTTATGATGTTGGCTTGAAACCGATTAGAGGGGGTTCGATTCCTTCCTTTCTTGAATATTTTAGGTTAACATATACTGGTTCCTCAAATGTGTGATATAGTGGAGGACACCCGTTTAGTCATTCAAGGTTTGTGGAGGTGAGGTCTACTGCTAATACTTCCCGTTTAGATGCAAATGCTTCTCAGATAATGAAGATTATCAGTATGACTGCTGTCAGTGAGATGAAGGAGCCTATTGATGAGATGGTATTTCATGTTGTGTAGGCATCTGGATAGTCGGAGTATTGACGAGGTATTCCAGATAGGCCTAGGAAGTGCTGTGGAAAGAATGTCATATTTACACCTACGAATATAATTATGAATTGGATTTTTGTTCATGTTGGGTTAAGTGTATAGCCTGAAAATAGTGGAAATCAGTGGACGAAACCCCCTATGATGGCGAAAACAGCTCCTATTGAAAGTACATAGTGAAAATGGGCAACTACATAATAGGTGTCGTGGAGAATAATGTCTAGGGATGAGTTAGCCAGGATAATACCAGTTAAACCTCCTACTGTGAATAAGAAAATAAAGCCTAAAGCTCATATTAGGGCAGGAGATCATTTAATACTTCCTCCGTGAAGTGTTACCAGTCAGCTGAAGACTTTTACTCCTGTAGGAATAGCAATAATTATAGTGGCTGATGTAAAGTATGCTCGTGTATCTACGTCTATTCCAACTGTAAATATATGATGAGCTCATACAATAAAACCCAGGAAACCAATAGAAACTATAGCTCATACTATTCCCATATACCCGAAAGGCTCTTTTTTCCCCGAATAATGGGTAACGATATGTGAAATTATTCTGAAGCCGGGCAGAATTAGAATATATACTTTGGGATGACCAAAAAATCAGAATAGGTGTTGATACAGGATTGGGTCGCCTCCTCCTGCTGGGTGGAAAAAGGTTGTGTTTAGGTTTCGATCAGTTAATAGTATGGTAATTCCGGCTGCTAAGACGGGTAGTGATAGTAAGAGTAAGACTGCTGTGACCAAGACTGATCACACGAAGAGAGGTGTTTGGTATTGGGTTATAGCGGGTGGTTTTATATTAATGATAGTTGTAATGAAGTTAATAGCCCCAAGGATTGAAGATACACCGGCTAAATGCAGAGAGAAAATAGTAAGGTCTACTGAGGCTCCTGCGTGTGCTAGATTTCTGGCTAGAGGAGGATATACAGTTCAGCCTGTACCTGCGCCGGCTTCAATTATTGAAGATGCTGTCAGTAGTAGAAAGCAAGGGGGAAGTAGTCAGAAGCTTATGTTGTTTAGACGAGGGAATGCTATGTCAGGGGCTCCAATTATCAAGGGAACTAGTCAGTTTCCAAATCCCCCAATTATGATAGGTATAACCATAAAGAAAATTATTACGAAGGCGTGGGCTGTTACTAGAACATTATAAAGTTGGTCGTCTCCGATAAGTGTGCCAGGCTGACCTAATTCAGCACGAATCAACAAGCTTAGACCAGTACCCACTATTCCTGCCCAGGAGCCAAATAGTAAATACAGAGTACCAATGTCTTTGTGATTGGTAGAGAATAGTCATCGGTTTATGAACATAGGTAAAATGGCCGAGTAGGCATTAGACTGTAAATCTAAAGACAGAGGTAAAGTCCTCTTTTTGCCAAGTCCTGTGGTGAGTAATCATTTTGAATTGCAAATTCAAAGAAGCAGCTTCAATCCTGCCGGGACTTCTCCCGCCTTTTTTTTCTCGCAGGAGGAGAAGTAGATTGAAGCCAGTTTATTAGGGTATTTAGCTGTTAACTAAAAGTTCGTGGGAGATGTATCCCTCCAATCTAGTGAGGATTTAGCTTAATTAAAGTGTTTGATTTGCATTCAATTGATGTGAGATATGGTCTTGCAATCCTTATTGGGCAGGGGTTAAGTAAAATTATACTTGCTTAGGGCTTTGAAGGCTCTTGGTCTTATTTAACCTAAACCCCTATAGTAGGACAAAGAATGCTGGTGTAAGAGGTAGAAGTATTGTGGATAGTACGATTGCTGTTGGTAAAAGGGTTATTTGTTTTGTGGAGTGGAATTGTCATTTTATTTTTATGTTGTTGGTAGAGGGGAATAGGGTTAATGCTGTGGAGTAGGTAAGGCATATATAGAAATATAGGTTGAGTAGAGCTGCGATGGCTATGAGGGTGGGTAGGATGAGGGTATCGTTTTTTGTTAGTTCTTGAATAATTATTCATTTGGGTATAAAGCCTGTGAGTGGAGGAAGTCCTCCTATGGAGAGTAGGGTGAGTATAGTAAAGGTTGTTATAACAGGTATTGTATTTCATGTTTGGGATAGTAGTAGTGTGGTGGTAGTGGAGTTTTGGATAAGTAGCATAAATATGGTGAAGGTTATTACAATGTAAATTAATAGATTTAGTAGGGTGAGGGCTGGGTTGTATAATAAAATAGCAGTTATTCATCCTATGTGAGCAATTGATGAGTAGGCTATGATTTTTCGGAGTTGCGTTTGGTTTAGTCCACCTCAGCCTCCGATTAGAATCGATAGAAAGGATATAGTAATTATTAGGCGTAGATTGATTGATGGTGAAATTTGATAAAGGATTGAGATGGGTGCGAGTTTTTATCACGTAAGTAGAATTAGTCCTGTGCTTAGGGGAACACCTTGTGTAACTTCTGGTACTCAAAAGTGAAAAGGGGATAATCCTAGTTTAATGGCTAAAGCTATTGTTATTAGGATGGATGCTGTTGGGTCGAATAATTTTATGATAGTTCATTGGCTGGAGTGTATTAGGTTAATAATAATTGCTAGTATGAGTAATGAGGATGCTGTGGCTTGTGTTAGAAAGTATTTGGCTGAGGCTTCTGTGGCTCGAGGATTAGGTTTTTTTATTATGATAGGAATGATGGCTATCATATTTATTTCTAGTCCAATTCAGGCGAACAGTCAATGGGAGCTAATGGTTACAATTGTTGTGCTTAGGACGAGGGTTGTTAATAGGGTGATGGAGATGAATGGGTTAATTAGTATGGGAAGGATATGAACCACAACATTTCCGGGGTATGGGCCCGGTAGCTTATTTAGCTGACCTTACTATAGATTATGGTGTAATGTGGTAGCACGGAGAATTTTGAATTCTTAAGGGTAGGTTCGATTCCTATTATTCTAGAAATAAGAGGACTTAAACCTCTATTATTTACTCTATCAAAGTAGTTCTTTTGTCAGACATATTTCTTTTTTTATGTTTGAGGTGGGATACCTGCTGTTATAATGGGTAGTGAGACGTGTCATATGCAGAGAGCTAGTGTCAGTGGGAGGAAGTTTTTTCAGAGTAGGTGTATTAGTTGGTCATATCGGAATCGGGGGTAGGATGCTCGGATTCATAGGAAGGATATTGTTAATAGTAGCGATTTAACGATTAGGTTTGTTGTGCATAGTTCTGGTGTGTAGGGGTCGTGGAATGCCCCTAGAAATAAGATAGTTGTGAATATATTTATTATGATAATGTTAGCATATTCTGCTAGGAAGAATAGGGCGAAAGGGCCTGCTGCATATTCTACATTAAAGCCAGATACGAGTTCTGATTCTCCTGTGAGGTCGAAAGGGGCTCGGTTAGTTTCTGCTAAGGTGGAAATAAATCATATTATGGCTAATGGTCATGAGGGGAAGAGTAGTTATGGTTTTTCTTGTGTAGTGTTTAGTGTGGATAGAGTGAAGGAGCCGTTTATTAGAAGTACAGATAGAAGAATAATAGCTAATGTTACTTCATATGAGATTGTTTGTGCTACTGCTCATAGTGCTCCGATCAAGGCATGTTTTGAATTAGAAGCTCATCCAGATCATAGAATAGAGTAGACAGCTAGGCTTGATATTGCTAATATGAAGAGTACTCCTAGGTTTATGTTGATGAGGGGGTGTGGTATGGGTAGGGGAGCTCATATTGTGAGGGCCAGGGTTAGTGCGAGTACGGGTGCGATGATGAATATGGTGGTGGAGGATGTGGCTGGTCGTAAGGGTTCTTTGGTGAATAGTTTGATTGCATCGGCGAAGGGTTGTAATAAGCCATATGGACCTACGATGTTTGGTCCTTTTCGGAGTTGTATGTAGCCTAGGATTTTGCATTCTACTAATGTTAGAAATGCTACAGCTAAAAGAATGGGAAGGATGAGTGTTAAAATGTTTATTATAAACATTTGTCGAAGAGAGGATTTGAACCTCTGGGTATAAAAGCTTAAGTTTTATGCAATTGCCGTACTCTGCCACTTCAACAAAGCCCTGGTCTTGGGCAGAGTATGTTTGCGCTAGTTTATTAGGTTGAGACTGGGTCACTAATTGTTTGAAGGCGCTTTTTTAAAGTTGGCCTTATTTCTCTTGTCCTTTCGTACTGGGAGAAATGCGTAATAGATAGAAACCGACCTGGATTACTCCGGTCTGAACTCAGATCACGTAGGACTTTAATCGTTGAACAAACGAACCCTTAATAGCTGCTGCACCATTAGGATGTCCTGATCCAACATCGAGGTCGTAAACCCTATTGTCGATATGGACTCTAGAATAGGATTGCGCTGTTATCCCTAGGGTAACTTGTTCCGTTGATCAAAATTTTGGATCAATAAGTGATATTATACTTTGGCTAGTAGGCCTAGGTTTTAATCACTCGGAGGGTTTTTTGTACTCCGAGGTCACCCCAACCGAAATTGTCAGCTCATATAAAGCTTTGTTATCCCTTGGTGGTATTATTTTGTGCTTTTTGGGTTGATTAATTAAAGCTCCATAGGGTCTTCTCGTCTTATTGTGTTATCCCCGCCTCTTCACGGGGAGGTCAATTTCACTGATTAGAAGTAAGAGACAGTAAAACCCTCGTGTGGCCATTCATACAAGTCCTTATTTAGAGAACAAGTGATTATGCTACCTTTGCACGGTCAAGATACCACGGCTGTTTAACGATTGTCACTGGGCAGGCAGTGCCTCTAATACTGGTTATGCTAGAGGTGATGTTTTTGGTAAACAGGCGGGGTTTGTGTTTGCCGAGTTCCTTTTACTTTTTTTAATCTTTCCTTAGTGCACACCTGTGTTGGGTTAACAGTATGTTTAATAAATAGTTTAGTGTTGGGTTATATTTATTGGCTGTTAACAGTATATTATCAGTCACTGATAAAAGCTTGTGCGAGGAGAAAATTTTTCTTGTTACTCATGTTAACAGTATTTCTTCTATAATTAAATAGATTAGTCCAATAGTCAGGCTAGGAGTTATTTTACTTATTGTTGAAATTAAAACTTATTTTTGTTGTTGAGCTTGAACGCTTTCTTAATTGGTGGCTGCTTTTAGGCCAACTATGGTTTAAGTTTTATATTACTCTCTAGTAAAGGTTGTATCCATTTCTAAAAAGCTGTACCTTTTTAGACTAACAATTAAACATACGTTGAAACTTGATGTGGTTTTTAGTATTGTTTAATGTTGAACTGAAATTCCTTTCTTGGACAACCAGCTATCACCAGGCTCGTTAGGCTTTTCACCTCTACTTATAAGTCTTCTCACTATTTTGCCACATAGATGAGTTTGTTCTAGTTACTGCTTATAAGTAGCTCATCTGGTTTCGGGTAATTTAACTTAAGATCTCTTTGCTAAATTATTACTAGTTAAGTCATTATGCAATAGACTACACACTCCAAATAGTTGTTCTCTCTGGTGATACAGCAATGAAAGGAATTCCTGCTATGCAGACCTGGAGCTGCTGCCAACTTATCCCTGAGATTGTTCACGTACCTGAGAACACAGTTCAGGAATGAGGGCCTTAGATTAAAATATACAAAAATACAAAACCAGAATATTATGGGGAAAAAAAAGTTGAAACGCACAAGATATGTCATTCGCCCACAGCTAGTGCAATTGGCATCCTGAAGAAAGTGGGAACCAAGGTAGAGTCATCCAAGGGAGCAAATAAATAAAATTGTATTGGCCCAAAAGGGGGTGGGTGTGAGCTTAGAAGCAGCAGGTCTGCAGCCATTCCCTCAATCACCCCTTTTGCCCAGCATCACAACCCACTGCTTGGGACAGTTCTCAGCACCTTATCCCAAGAGGGGTTTATGAGGGGACAAGATGTGGAAAACCCTTCCTTACTCCTGAGATATTCCATCCCACAAAATACAGTAGCTTATAGGTTGGGTCCATCAATCTGATCTCATGCTTAATCTCTTCACTCTGCCATGGGACATATTATTCCATATCCTTCTTTAAGTGTAAAACAACTTCCCTATCCAGCCCACTTCCAAAGCTGGAGATTCTGGGGATGGAGCAGGTGGGCACGGGGACTCAGATAAAGCATGCAGGAAGGGGTTCCCTCCAAAGCCTCATGTGCATTTGGATAGGACATGATTGGAGTCCCTTTTCCTTCCCCCGACCAAGAGGTAATAGGGGGCAATGTTGTGGACCCCAGCCTGAGATACATGGAAGTGCCAGCTGCACCCCCCCCCCCGTCCCCACTTTCTCCACTCTGATGATTGATGCCTGCTTCTCAAAACTTCCTAATCACCAAAGGATAGCTCCCACCCACCGTGGCTCAATTCGGGGCCTCGGAGCATGGCAGGGCTGTGGATCTCTTCTTCCTCCTCCCAAAAGGAGGCTCATAAATGGATGTTAAATTTTGTCAAAAGCGTTTTCTGCATCTATTGAGATGATCCTATGGTTATTATCACACTGACTAACTTGCAGATGCTGAACCCTCCTTTATCCCTGGAACAAATCCCACTTGATCATGGTATATGATCCTTTTAATGTATTGTTGGATTCAGTTTTATATTTTGTTGAGGATTTTTGTATCTGTGTTCATCAGTGATACTGGCCTGTAATTTTCCTTTTTTTGTGTGCTATCGGGGCAATGCTGGCCCCATAGAAGGAGTTCAGGAGTGTTCCTTCCTCTGTAATTCTTTAGAATAGTTTGAGAAAGATAGATATAAACTCTTTAAATGTTTGGGAGAATTTGCCTGTGAAGTCATCTGGTCCTGGACTTCTGTTTGTTGGAGTTTTTAAATTACTGATTCAATATCATTACTGTAAATTGGTCTGTTGATATTTTCTCTTCCTGGTTCAGTCTTGGGAGAGTATACATTTCTAAGAATTTGTCCATTTCTTTTAGGTTGTCCATTTTATTGGCATATAGTTGTTTGCAGTAGTGTCTTATGATCCTTTGTATTTCTGTAGTGTTGGTTGTAACTTCTTTTTCATTTCTGATCTTATTGATTTGGGCCCTTTCCCTTCTTTTCTTGGTGAGTCTGGCTAAAGTTTATCAATTTTGTTTATCTTTTCAAAGAACTAGCTTTTGGTTTCATTGATTTTTTTCTACTTAGTCTCTGTTTCACATATTTCTGTTCTCATCTTTCATTTCTTTCCTTCTAACTTTGGGTTTTGTTTGTTTCTCTAGTTCCTTTAGGTATAAGGGTAGATTGAGGTTTTTCTTGTTTCCTGAGGTATGCTTGTATTGCCATAAACGTCCCTCTTAGAACTGCTTTTGCTGCATCTCACAGGTTTTGGATCATTGTGTTTTTTGTTTTCATTTGTCTCTAGGTAATTTTTTATTTTCTCTTTGATTTCTTCAGTGATCCATTGGTTGTTTAGTAGCATACTGTTTAGCTTCCATGTGTTTGTGTTTTTTACAATCTTTTTATTATAGTTGATTTCTAGTCTCATAGTATTGTGGTAAGAAAACATGCTTGATATGATTTCAATTTTCTTAAATTTACTGAGGTTTGTTTTGTGGCCTAGCATGTGATCTACCCTGCACAATGTCCCATGTGCACTTAAAGAATCTGTATTCTGCTGTTTTCAGGTAGAATGCTCTCCACATATATCAATTAAGTCCATCTGGTCTAAATGTAATTTAAGGCCGGTGTTTCCTTATTGATTTTCTATCTGGATAATCTATTCATTGATGTAAGTGGGGTGTTAAAGTCTCCTATTATTGTGTTATTGTTGATTTCTCCTTTTATGTCTGTTAATATTTGCCTTATGTATTGAGGTGCTCCTATGTTGGGTGCATATGTATTTATAATTGTTATACATTTTTGGATTGATCACTTGGGCATTATGCAGTATCTTGTTACATTTTGCTTTAAAGTCTATTCTGTCTGATAAGTATTGCTGTTCCAGCTTTCTTTTGATTTCCATTTTCATGGAGTAATTATTCTCAACCCCTCACTTTCAGTCTCTGTGTGTCTTTAGATCTAAAATGAGTCTCTAATAGGCAGCATATATATAGGTCTTATTTTTGTATCCCTTCAGCCACTCTGTCTTCTGATCGGAGCATTCAGTCTATTTACATTTAAGGTAATTATTGATATGTATGTTCTTATTGCCATTTTGTTAATTGTTTTAGTAGGCCTTATTTTTCTTTTTTTCTCTTGTGATTTGATGTCTATCTTTAGTGTTGTGTTTGGATTCCTTTTCATTTTTTTGTGGGTATATGTATATCAATATTTTGGGTTTGTGGTTACCATCAGATTTTTACATAGCAGTCTATATATATATAGACTGTACACACACACACACACACACACACACACACACAAAACTTAAGTTGCTGATCTCTTAATTTCAAATGTATTAAAAAAAACCAAAAAACCTGCATCTGTACTCTCCTCCCCTCCATGATTACTGGTTTTGATATCATATTTTACATCTAATTGTTTTGTGAATCCCTTAACTGCTGATTGTGGATATAGATTTTACTTTTGTCTTTTAACTTTCCTACTAGCTTTGTGTGAGGATAATTTCCTATCTTTACTGTGTGTTTACCTCTACTGGTGAGCTTCTCCATTGCATAATTCTTATTTCTAGTTTTGGCCTTTTCTTTTTTGCTTAGAGAAGTTTAACATTTGTTGTAAAGCTAGTTTGGTGGTGCTGAATTCTTGGATTTTGTTTGTCTGGAAAGCTTTTGATCTCTCCATTGAATCTGAATGAGAGCCTTGCTGGGTAGAGTATTCTTAGTTGTAGGCTTTTTCTCTTTCATCAGTTTAAATATATGATGTCACTCTGTTCTGGCCTGCAAAGTTTCTGCTGAAAAATCAGCTGATAGCCTTATGGGAATTCACTTGTATGTTATTTGCTTTTGTCTTGCTGCTTTTAACATTTTATCTGTAATTAAATGACAAAAATTACAATATGTCTTTTTGTATTTTCTTCTTTGGGTTAATCCCGTATGGGACTGTCTGTGCTGCCTGGACTTGGGTAACTGTTTCATTTCCCAGGTTAGGGAATTTTTCAGCTCTTTTGTCTTCAAATATGTTCTCAGTGCCTTTCTCTATCTTCTACCTCTGGTAGCCCTATTATGAGATTGTTAGTGAACTTGATGTTGGCCCAGAAGTTTCTTAAACTGTCCTCACGTTTTTTCTTTTTTCCTTTTTCTGTTCAGTGTTAGTTATCTCCACTGCTGTCTTCCAGCTCCCTGATCCATTCCTTTGTATCATTTAGTCTACTATTGATTCCTTCTAGTATATTTTTCACTCCATTTATTCTACATCTGTTTGGTGGTTCTGTATGTTTTCTTTCTGTTGAAAACATCTAACTTCTCACTCTGTGCATCCATTCTTCTGAGCTCTTTGATTTTTGATCATCTTTATGATAGTTATCTTGAACTCTTTCTCAGATAGATTGCCTAACTCTGCTTCACTTAGCTGTTCTTCTGGGGCTTTATCTTGTTACTTCATTTGAAACATGTTCCTCTGCTGCCTTGTTTTGCCTAAGTTGGTGTTAGTATTTCTGGATATCTGGTAGGTTTCCTGACCTTGAACTAGTGGCCTTCTCTAGCAGACATCCTATGCATCACAGCAGCGCACTCCCCTCTTGTCAACTGAGCTATCTGTTCTGGGCTTTCCCTCATGAGGGCTGCATGGATCCTTTCTTGTGGCAGGCTGACTATGTGGGTCGTCTGGTAGGCCTGACTGTCTCCTAGTCTGGTTGACTGTGAGACCCAACAGTCAGGACTCTTCTGGAGGCTGCTGGTTTGTGGGGCTTGGTCACAAGGCAGCTGACTACAGAACCCCAGGGGGCTCCAGGGCTGGCTTACTGGTGAGGAGAGTCAGGGTTGCCAGCCCACTAGTGAGTGAAGCCGGGTCCTGGGGTTAGTGTCTGACTACTGGCAGGCAAAGCCATCCTGGAGTCTGGCTGCAGGGTTAGATGAATTTTAAAGCTAACAATAGATTCTAATCACATCTTTAAGAAGCTATATCATGATAAATATTATCTTGAATATATAGAAGAACTACTACTTGCTTCAATCTCAGTGGGTGAAAACTCAGAGGTCTACGTCATTTTTCTAATTCCAGGTGGACCTCTGCTATTGTTTTTAATCTTTAAAGTAAACTTTTTTTTTTTTTTTCGCAGTCCGTGGGCCTCTCACTGTTGTGGCCTCTCCCGTTGCGGAGCACAGGCTCCGGACGCGCAAGCTCAGCGGCCGTGGCTCACGGGCCCAGCCGCTCTGCGGCATGTGGGATCTTCCTGGACCGGGGCACGAACCCGTGTCCCCTGCATCGGCAGGCGGACTCTCAACCACTGCGCCACCAGGGAAGCCCAAAGTAAACTATTTTAAATGAGAAATTCCTTTTGAGGTTTTTTGTTCTCTAAATTTCTCTTCACCAGTAAGACAGAGTTTCCATAATATGCTTTTAAGGCTGATTACTAAAACTTTAAGAGATCTATTAGAATATAGAGTACTTTTCCTTCACTGGTAGATATGCAAGGATTCAGGAAGCCTATCATAGCCTAAATATCTTAAAACATTTCTTCAAAATATGGCACTTTTCTGGTATTGTGTGTGAGTACGTACACAAGTGACATTGGTAGGTTAGGTATATGTATCCCTTTTCTGTATATATCGTATGTTGCTATCCTACAAAGATGGCATTTAAATTTAATGTTATTTTACTGAAGAAATGGGTTATCAAAAATCAGTTATTTCTGGAATTAAAATTTCTATTTTAAATAACTGGAAATGTAAAATTGCAAATGGAGATTATTTTTCCCATTTAATGAATGCAAACTCACATGACGATTTGATGAATTTTAAATAGTTTGGAATTTCTTATTTCTAGTTTCTTAGAGAAACTACAAAAGGCTAATAGACCTAAAAACTGAGAAATAATATTTTTCTCAAGTTAGATAGTAGTTTTACATAGATACCTTGATATCATATCAAATCATTAGGTTGATATTTTCAGAGAGTCAAAATTATAACACCAAAAATTAAAATAAAAAATATTTTTGTAAATTTATTTAGATCAGATTATTTTATGAAATACTTTTAAATATGCAAAAAGTATGAATACATGAAATATGTATTGCATATTTTAAGATGCCATAATATAGCCTTTTTAAACATTTTAAAATTATATTTATTTTTTCTTAGATTTAAAGTAATAATATGGTTATATTTATGCATATACAACAGCACTCCCTGATTTTAGTATTATCATAAATACTTCCTCTTTCAATACTTCAATGTTTGTTCAATAGAGCATCTTTCAAAATGCTCTGTTGAACAAAAATTATCTGATTATTGCAGACATTTTCATGCAGGCAGAAAACACTTGAAATTTATAAATTATGTGCACAGTGAATTTTGATTAAACATTGATTATATTGAGAGATTTTAATAATAACACTTCAAACTATTCTAAATAGACATATATGTGCCGTTTAACTCAGATGGTAATTTGTTTGTGGGATTCATGTGGATGATTTACTTGAATCAAACAAGTTTTTTGAATGGCTGCTACATACCAGGCATTTCACTACCTTCTGGGATTACAGCAATGACTCAAAGCAGATAGTCTTTGCTCTCATGAATTTTTGCAGTCTAACATAACGATCCTAATACGTACTTCCCATTTTGAGATAAAAGGTACCATCAATTGTTGGCAGAAAAAATACTAGCCACAGACTTACATGTTTGCCTTCCAGCTTGCCTTTCTCTTAAAGCATGACTCTATATTTATAGGCCAACTGAACTCTGTTATTTACAGTAGATTCTTCTTTTTTCAACTATTATTAATATAAATACAATTATGTCTTACTCATGTAATATGACCTACAGAAGATATCTGTCACATACCAGGAATATTTGTGCCATCTCTAAATGACTGTGTCACAGAAAGAAGGTACATCTTCCAGAGCCTTAATTTTAACTAACAGTCAACAATTAAAAAATCTGAAGTTACAGGTAAACATACCATGGAGGAGAATGTTGAATTCACAGTGATACTTAAAATACAACACAACACTTCAAAGATATTAATTTAAGTAGCATGCTTTTATATAATCAAAGCCCAAAAGATGATCTCTGAAGCCTTCTAAAAAATATAGTAATACGAATGTCTATGTGGTATCCTGTCAATGCCTACAATGATAAAAGTTTTTATATACCAAATAGGAATTTTCAATAAAAAATACACAAGGTTAGAATCTTATTTAGGATTATATGTGAAGATAGTTTATTCAATTTCAAATTGCTTTTAGTCTACTCAAAGTCAAGTGTCTTGTTTTGCTTCAACTAAATGAAAAAAAAGAAAGAAGTAGCCTATGCTGGAGAATGAAAAAGTACAGAGAAAATATTTTGTGAGACTTAGCTGACATTTTGAAACAAACTAAAATCAAACTGAAATAATTTTATTTTGGGATATATAATAGATTTCAAAAAACAAATGGTATTAACTGACAAGAATCTATTCATTGTAGAACATTTGAGAGACATCAAAATTCAAGATGTCAAAAGAATGTGCAAATAATATAAATAAAACGTTCACTTTCGTACTTGCTATTCATTACAGGATGGAAATGTAGAGGTATTAACTGGTCATTAGTAATACAAAATTAGAATGAAAAGCTTTGCTTTGAACAATGTTCCATAAAGCTTATTCACTACAGAGGAATCTTAAATTCTTTCTAAGACTTGGGACAATTTTTCAAAGGTAGCATTTAAATTATTCACTCTGTTAATTCACGTATAACCTTTAGTCTGACTCTTGTCTATAAAAGTCCTCACATCCCTAAAAAAACACTTTTAAGGATAGTAAATGAACCCTGTAGAGATTAGTTCCTTACTAACAATACCGACATCCTGCCTGTCCTAAAGATTAAGATAAAGCACGTTATTCAGCATTTTCACCAAAACATGCTCCTATAAAGATGATCATGTTATTAAGCAAAGTGAACAGTTTTACAAGTATTCTTCTGAAATGTGACTCCACTAGCACTGAATCTTCCCTTTTATATTAATGGTGTTTTGAAGACAATGTAATATAACAAAGATCTCTGGTTATAATTTTGATGGTACCACACTATCAAACTTTCAGACACTCAATATTTATGTAACTATCATACTCACGTTTACCTTTGGAATGGTTGCAGTAATCCTCTATTATGTGTCAAATGAGGGAGTGATACCACCAAGCCAAACGGAGCAAATTAATGTATTTTCTGATTTTTTTTTAGCAGACAGATTTTTTAAAGGGTAAAATTATCTGAGATTATAAATACATACACACCCAGTTGCCTATTCAAATTTTGAAGTATCTAAACTAAGATATCGAGTGAGGGACAGGAAGAAGAACTATCCTTAGTGATTTAATCTAGCAACCTATAGTTCACTATCAACTGATTTGTTGGCAAACCAAAAAAATTCTGAGTAGTTTACATATATTCAATCAACATCCGTCTTCTCTGCTTCAGCCACACTTGTTATCAGTCATTTTCTCCAGCCAATTTTTTTGCCGTACCTTAAACTGACCAACGATATTTTTCCTTGTAGCCTTGTGAATTTTAATTTTCCTGTATGAAATGTAAATTTATCAGCTAAATGCATGGCTCACATCTTCAGTCAGTTTTGGTCAGGCTTCTGCTCAAATGGGGTCTCCTTAGACAGACACCTGAAATAGCACTACTGCCTCCCCACTTGCCTATCACTCCCTGTTGTCTTGGCCTGCTTTATTTTTTTCCCTAGAGGTCCTGCTTCTGCCACCAGGAGGGCATTGGTTTTTCTTTTTTTCTAGTTTTTCTAGTATACCTTAACTGATAGCTATTCCTTTCCTACTCAAAACCATTTTAAGAAGCAACTCTCTCAACTACACACAGGTCTGACTATTCAAATCACCGTTTTGTAGACTTGTAAATTTTTGGAGGCAGACAAACAAGGAAAATATACCAGCAAAAGCAAGAACAGGTAAAAGGAGATTGTTTAATGCTCTTATAATGAAAAGAACCTTGTTTCTGAGGGGTCCTGAGTTAATAAAGAGTTCTGTGCTAAGCACCCAGCACTTGAGACTTGAATTAAGAATTACTGTTAGACAAAACTCAGAATCTAGAAAACAAAAATGAGGACGATACTAAACAAACAAACAAAAAAACCACACAAAAAAACCTTGCCTGTGGTCATCAGTGGCAAGTGGTTTGGGTAGGTTAAAAGGAACACTACAATATATTGTATCTCCATATTCTACTTAAGTAAACCCATTTGTATTTTAACCAAGCTGAATGTACTTTAATGGTATGTAGCTATGACAATTCCACAAAACTTTTATTATTGAGTACAGTTAAGAGATTCATTTTTATTCTAAGGAATAAATATTACGCTATTTACTGAAATTGTACCATCTGATATGAATACAAAATCTAGCTTTAGTGCATCCTTCAGTTTCATGAAGTAGCGATAGATGAAGGGATACCAAGTACTTTCGTATTCGTTAATCCATGTGGCACACTTAAGCATATTTAGTTGAATTACATTAGCAATTCCAGGTGGAAATATGTGGCATTTGAATCTTTGTTTTGGAAACTGCTGTAGGAGGTATTTTAAGTCCAAGAACAGTTTCAAGTCATCTGAGGGTTATGGTTCTCATCCAGGGATTGCTGAGAACATTTACACTGTTGATTACTATAGTCAAGTGACAGTAGTGGTCCATTTCAGATTTCCATTTCAGATTTCCAGTGTCCTAACAGAAAAGTCATACCTTTGTTGCCTGACAACAAAGATCAATAATCTAGCAGCCAATATTTGATCATGAGGAACAGAAGTGAAAAACCACTCATGATAAACAGGAATTGGGGAAAGAGTCATTGGGGACAGGGTAATAGTGGAATCTAAGATCATGCATAAGAAAGAGCAGTTGTAGACAGAATCTCCAGGAGCTTGATGTTAAAACAAGCAATTGAACTTTGGTGCTTCTCCCATCCCTGAGTTCCTAAACTTCCATCAGACTCACTCCTCAACTAAACTCAAATTATACAACGTAAGTGTAAAGAGTGTGCTGGATATGCAAGGAAAGCTCAAAGCAAAGTCCCTTCACTCCCTTCCCAAAACAATGTCATCTTATAGATGTCCTTTCTACCATGCACTTCTCTCATCTTTGCTGCCTATATTAGGAGTCAAAATATTGGTGGCTTGCAGCCCACAGGAGCCACACAGATGTATTTTGTTTGGCTAATAAAAGGAATCACAATTTAAATTAGAATGACTTATCTTTAATACACAGAATTTCCTATTCTGAAAAAAAATTGAAGGTTTCTTTCTACGTGGTTATGAGTAGACAGAACCTAATAGGTCTTCATTTCTTGCAGCACACAGGCCCATTCTTATTGCCCACGAAGGCCCATGGTCCATCGTCCAATAGTCTATACAGATGAAACCAATACTAGCTTCAGTTGTCTTCCCTAGTGACAGGATTTAGATACTCTCTCTACAGAAAAATGGTTCATTATAACAGCATCACTTGGCATTAAGTGTGTGTATGTGTGGCATAATTTAATTCTATATTATTCAGATTTATTTCTATTAGACATGAGATTAAAGTAAAGGATTTAAAGAAAAAGGAAAAATAGAATGTTCTTTTCTTAAGTGTGTTTTTCATTTCCTTAGAAACCAAGGGTTACTTTGCACAACTTAATCTTTTCATCATCATTAACATTAGCATTCTGAAACTTAAACAGTAAACAAGAGCCACTATATTGAACAGAGTTGTTTTCCTTGTATAAAACACCCTAGCTTGCTGCCCTTTTTGACTTTTGTCTGCTTTGTATAATTTTTGACTTCTGTCTGCTTTGTGTACTTCTCCTGTCCCTTATTTTATGATCATTTCACTAGATCCAGCAATACCATTGTATATTAGGTGCTATAGAGTAAACAAATGAGAAAAGGAATATCAAAAATGAAATATGATTAAATGTCAATATAATTTTAGATAACTTGAGATAACCTATTTCCCTAATGCTTAGAAAGTTTTCAATTTACTTATTTCACAGTTATATATTCAGAAGTTTGCAGCTGCTGACCTTTCATAAAATAATACTTTGGCACAAATGAAAAGTAGCGAATGCATCGTTGAACATGTAGCTCCAACAGTAATGAGCAGAGCCAAATTGTTTTCTACTAGGATAATTGTCTTAGTCACTGTAATAAGAGGATTAAAATACATGAGGAATTGGACATGTTTTTTTTTTTTTTTGGGCGTTACGCGGGCCTCTCACTGTTGTGGCCTCTCCCATTGCGGAGCACAGGCTCCGGACGCGCAGGCTCAGCGGCCATGGCTCATGGGCCCAGCCGCTCCACGGCATGCGGGATTTTCCCGGACCGGGGCACGAACCCCTGTCCCCTGCATCGGCAGGTGGACTCTCAACCACCGTGCCACCAGGGAAGCCCTGGACATGATTTTTTTACATCAACTTAGGTCTAATATTGACAAGTGTATTTTGGATAGTTTCATTTAACTTCTTCAAAACTTACAAAAAATTATATTTCCTCATCAATGTGTATGCCTTTCACCAGAAAGAACTCAGAATGACTTAATGATGACTGGGAAAAGTAAAGAATAGAATAGCAAAGAAATTTGTAATCATGATTTTGGGGCTATGCAACATCCACAGCAATCTAGCCAGAAGACCACTAATGTCTTATAAAAATATTTAATATTTTGGCAGTTAAGAATCAAGTTTGGATGTTATAAAATTATAGAACAAGCGGGATATATTTTCCCCTATTTATCCAGAAAAACAAAACTCTGATATTGCACTAAAGGTCATTTGCTTGATGTCAATACGGATGATCTTGTATAACACAAAGTTTTAGTCTTAATACTTCAAAAGCTTGTACAGTCATCTATTAATCTACCTTCATCTGTATAGAACTTCTATTGTTAGAGTTGCTGTGTTTCATAAGGCTTTATGCAGCAGACTGTACATTTATTTTTTTTAATTATTGTTTCAAATAGAATTCTAGGATTTGTTGATGAAAACCACCAGAGAGACAAACACTATTTACCTTAGTGATAAGGCAACAATGCAGAATAGAGGTAGGATAAAAGTGCCTTAGAAAGTAACTGTTTAAAACCAAATCCTTAGAACTATCCCTCCCATAGTACATATATACTAGATCCCTCTCTCACTTTTATTTTTATGAGTAAAGCTCTGTACAAATTTTCAAAAGCTTAATATCTAAGAACATGTTTTGTACTTCAGGTTTCATTTAATGTGTAAATGCTGTTGGCAACACTTTGTTATATGTCATATTTGAAATAACCAGAATCGTTATCATAGAACTGAGAGAGAATTAAATCCAGATCTTAAGCTGTATCTTTGTCCTGACACATTGAAAGAAACATGGCCTAAGAATAGGCCCAGATAAGGATTTCTATCTTTAATAACATTTCTCCCAAACATTTACATGAGCTGAGGATTCTGTCTATGGCAATTATATTGAAACATTTTTCCACCTACTATATAATCTCTAGCACCTTTAACCTCTTGGTGGCGTCTTCAACCACTTTCAATTTACCCCAATAGAACATTGTCATCCAGTCTGCCTGATAACTTGCCATCTTGGTTTCTCAGGTTCCTCTCTTCTCAGCATCTTGTGCAGTCTCTCATCTGGGGTTCTAGTCATCTTCTACTATGAGGTATCCTACAGAGTTTATTCTTATTCCACTATAGTTGTTCTGCAAAAATTTTCCGCCAGTTTAGACCTTGCTCTCTTTAGAGAATGAAAGAGAAGAATAAAGATAAATAGGCAAAAAGAGAGGGTTCTGAACCCTTGGATGTAAAAAAACAAAAAAAACACATTACACTTTTTTTTTTTTACACTTTGTTTAAACGTTGGGAATATTCATACAGAAACATTGGTTATTTAAGACTTTTCTTTCCATGAGTGCAAGACCTATTTTACTAGGAGTATGTGAAACTCTACTTGCAACCCTTTGGAGGTGTGTAAGGCAGAGTTTGGCGAACTCCCTTGCTATAAATCTAAGATATGTAATTGGCAACTATGAGGAAAGAAGAACATCAACATAGAACTTTAATCTTCTACTCTTCCAAGCTTAGTGATTTTTGACAACGGAAGGAAAAGGATGATGACGAGCAACTTGCAAATGCCCCTCAACAACATAATTGTTTCTAATGAAGAATCAACTTCCCTTCACTCCGCTAGCTCCATGCTTGGGCCAGAGAAACCCCACAGAAGAAGTGACCAACTGAATTCCTTGTTCCTTTCTATAACCTCCTCTACCTTCCTAGAAGTACAGGAGGGTCTGTAATACTCAACCTAGTTCACACCTGGTTCTGCCATGTGCGCTGACCAGGACACATTCTCATTGAATCAGCTGTGGCATCCTCTGTTGGCATCTCCTTTCGTAATGTGAAGACACTCCGTCATCTTTCATTTCTCAAATTTGCTGTGAGCCCACAATATCTTAACTGGAAATCCATAAAGAACATTTAGGATGAGCCTCCCAATCTCTCACCTACATTGTGATATCCTTTTGCCTCTGAGCCTGTTTATTTTTGTACAATTATGGTGTTATGTTCAAACCATGACTTCAAATCATTTTCTTGTCCCCTTGACTCAGCACTGCCTATGTATTTACCCAGTTTCTAAGAATTAGTCTGAACCAGTTGTTCCAAAGCCTTTTTGAATGCCATTCCGTAGTTGTTGTAAAGCAGCCAGGGCCCTGACTTGGCTGGCACCCAGAGGCAAGCTTTAAATAGTTCCAGTGTAACCATTCCTGACCTCACTCCTTCCAGTAAGGACTCAATGCCATTAGGCAACTCTGAGTCCAGTGAATCTAAAAATGTATTTCCAGAAATATTTTTTTAAAACTTAGTTTTTTTAGAGCAGTGTTTTAAGTTCACAGTGAAAAGGAGAGGGAGATAGAGTTTTCCCATATACCCCTTGGGCCCCTTCCCCCCGACATGCATAGCCTTCCCCATTATCAACATCATTCACTAGAATGGTACATTTTTTTTTTTAACCAAGGATGAACCTACATTGACACATCATAATCAGCCAAAGTCCACAGTTTACCTTAGGTTTCCTTTTGGTGTTGTACATTCTATTGGTTTGGACAAATGTATTATGACATATATCCATCCTTAGACTATCATGCAGAGTGTTTTCACTGCCCTAAAAATCCTCTTTGCTCTGCCTGTCTTCCCCCCCACTCACCCCTGGAAACTACTGATATTTTAATTTTTCCCATATTTTTATCTTTTCCGGAATGTCATAGTTGAAATCGTACAGTACATGTTTCCTTCAGCTTGGCTTCTTTCACTTAGTAAAATGCACCTAAGTCTCCTCCGTGTCTTTTCATGGCTTGATAGCTCATTTGTTTTTAGTCTGTATTTATCTGGATGTACATAGTTTACTTATCTATTCACTCACTAAAGACATCTTGCTTGCTTCCAAGTTTGGGCAATTATGAATTAAGCTGCTATAAATGTTCATGTGCAGGTTTTTGTGTATACATAAGCTTTTCTGGCAAAAAATTTTAGATATTTTAAAATAATCTAAGTCTGTTTCTTGGTACACATTCTCCTCTCTAAATGCAAATACTCATTAAACATTTTCTACATACTAGTTCTAGAGCTTTCTGGTGGTGGTCAGGAACCAATGTGATTCTCTTAATGGGTTGATTTTGTGTTCTTACCACATAAACTTGATTTTCTGGTAGTTGTGATGAAAATAAACTCCTGGTTCGGATCGAGGGTGATATAATGAATCTGTTAGCAATATACTACTGAGGACAAGGACCAAGGAGAGGAACAATCTAACAGGTCCCAGGGTGAGAAAGAAGTTTATGGATCTCTACCTGTTAACTTTTTAATTCTTTAAAACTTATACTGATATGCAAATTAATTTCACATATATAGTCATAAAAAGGAAATATTTCCATCCCACAGAGTATAAAAATCCTGAAATATGCAGGTGCATGTGACAAATAATGGACATTCTATGAATGTACCTTAGTGACTTATATAAGAAAATTAAGTATATATTTTAAAATACCTGAGTTAAAAATAATACCCGAGTTATTTAAAAGCTATACTATAGTAGTATAGTAGAGGATGTATTTGGCAATGGAGATTGTTCAGCTGTAGACATCAATAAAGTAAGCCAAAGCAAGTTGACACCCAAACTTACTAGTTTGGCTTAATAAAAGATTTGCTGTGCCTTACTTTTAAGAAGCCCCAGAACATTTACAAATAGGTGCTTATTTTTCTGGTAAAATAGGATACCCACATGTTTTGTTACTACCAATTAAAAAGATGCAAGAAAAAAGAAACCAAGAGTTTAAGAGCCAGACTAGAATTAACTGTCCTATTGGGAAGTTTCTTAGATTGCCTAAAGAAAAATATGAAAACACTATCATGGATTGTTTCCTTTAGACTTTCAAGGCAAGAATGATTGCACACTACATTGTAATATCTGGCAGAGGTTCATTTGATCACCATATTTTTAGAAATTTAATGTGAAAGAGAAATGTAAAACCTTTAATCTCTAGATTGGTGTTTATACTCCTTATGTTGACACTCGAATAACTTTGGCAGCATTCTGAGTAGTTGGCAGTTTCTACAAAATATGCCAATTAAAGAGCACAGCAACTACATCATGCCACCTTCTTCTAAAATATAAATATTGAGCTTTCACTACATGCCATCATGCAGAACTGCTATGACAACATCTTTGTAGACTTCCTGAGCTCCTTTAAAAAGTGGGATCTCATCAACACAAGGAAAGGTAAAATATCATTACTGTGGCTATAATTATCTGGTTGGCAAAATAAGCTCTGTATAGAATTACATGTTAAAACAACTATTTAGTAAAATTAAATGCTTTAGTTCAGCTCAGCTTATATGTTCAAGGGAATAGGTGAACAATGAGAAAATATAGATTGGTTTTCTATCACATTTATTTTTTTTTCTCTGGTTAAAAAGCAAACTTTTTATTGTAGGACATTTAGAAAACAGATTTGTTGACAGGAAAGTAGTTAATAATAAACCATAATCTTACATGTGAGATGAAATTTTTCTGGTATAGTATTTTTATATATATTTTTTTCTTTTCTGCAGATACATATAGGACTTATTTCTAATTTATTTAAATGCATCCTAATAACTCATTATCTTCATATACTTTCAAGCTCAATAGGGACTTTTTAAAAATAACCCGTGTAATTTTTATAATATTTCTATAGTTTAGTATAGACACTTAAATTTGTTTAAACAAAGGCCAGCAGTGTTGTGGACATTTTTGGCTGATTCCAAAGGAAGTGAAAGATGTTCAAGAATAAAAATTTATGCCAATTCTTCTAAGAAGTAAAAGAAATGTTTCTAGTAAGGCATAATAAATACTGATACATGATAAAGTGAACCAACACAGGTATTATGTGTACTATAGAAATTTTCAAAATACACGTAGGTTGAATTTCAGGGAAAAGTCACTTTCCAATAAACTACTTGACATTCTTTTTTAAAAAGACATCAATCTGGAAAAACAGTGTTGAGCCTAGACAGAAAGTACAAATCAAACCCGGTGGAAAGTCTGTTACAGAATTAGTAGACAAAATGAGCCACAGAACATTCTCATATTTAGAATAGTTTGAAATAGAAACCAAGACTCAAGGGATTTCCACTTTACTGTTACCTAATAGAGGAGGAGAATCTCTAAATATCTGTAAAGTTTAGAGACTAGGAGAGTGTTGGGGAACAAAAGTGCTAATTTTTTGTTAAGGAAAATTAAATTTTTGAAGATTGTAATATAAATTAGGAATTAGTTGTTAATTATGGCAGATAGACTGAGTGAAAATTCAGATTTCCTCCTCTGCTCTATACCTTTTGTGAGTTGTCTGTTCCCAAGCACTTTGTTTTCCTAGTAACTATTCTATTTTTAAGATTTTTTTTTGATGTGGACCATTTTAAAAGTCCTTATTGAATTTCTTACAATATTGCTTCTGTTTTATGTTTCTTGGGTTTTTTTGGCCACGAGGCATGTGGGATCTTAGCTCTGTGACCAGGGATCAAACCCGCACCCCCTGCATTGGAAGGCAAAGTCTTAACCACTGGACCAGGGGGACCAGGAAAGTCCCCCTAGTAACTATTCTTAAATCACCATGTCTAATAGATTATGGATCTTAATCCTTACCAGATTGTAGCAAATTTAAATTAGCAGTGCAGAGCTTACACTGTGGTCCATTTCTTTTGGAGAAATACACTAGGTAACAGTATGTGTGATAGTCAACTCTACCTATTGACAAAGAAAAGTTCTAGCCGGTATCTAGATGCATTCTTAGACTGATTGTGAATCAGATGACTTCTCTGCAATCAAAACTAAACATTTCTGTTCATTAAGTCTCTCATAATGTAATCCAAATAAAGTATTTCCAGTTAGTGTCCTAATTTAAACTCACACAGGGAAGAAATTAAAGAGGAACTGTCGGTGGATTTGCTTTGAAGCTTTCATTTAGTACTTCCACACATATCAAATCCAGGCTTGAAATGAGAAATCCCTTAGATTAAGTCACTTTTAAAACACATAGCTTACTCACCATTCCGACTCTCTTCATCAATGGCAACTATAGTGGCTGGTGGTCCCCCCCTAGCTAGTTTGCAATCTAAAGAGAAAACAACACAAAGTAAGAAGTAGCTACTGCAGGAGCATTCACCCTGAGATTAAATTCATTGAGATGTATATTGATATTTAAAAAGAAAAATCCTGCAATCAAATTAATATGCATCATTTCTTTTAACAGTTTTTTATTTTTAAAAAATTCTCGTAAGAGCTATATAGATTCCTTACCACATCGTAACAAAGACACTTTGTATACCATGAAACTGTTCAAATCTTACTGGAAAACACCAGCAGAGACCACTGGAGAGCAGAGGTCCTTCAGGACAGAGATAACGGGATGGTAATTTAACCCATAAAAACAACATAAAGGGATGATTAACAAGGATAAATTGTAATTAAAGCATCACAACAGAAACAAACATAATTGGACTTTGATTGTAATAAAGGGTCTAATTAAAAAGAGTGAATAGATCTTTAATAATGTTCTAAAGAGAATAAAACAAAGACAGACAAGCAATGTTCATGAGGTTGTTTGAGATTTTATTTTTGTCATCTTACCCTCATATTGCCAGTCTGGAGTCAAAAGTATAGAGTCATCAATGGGAGCAGATCAGAAAAATGAAAGAAAGGAAGAAAGAATACATGTATATATTTAGCGAGGATTTAAAGACATAAATAGCATTATACAATAACAGATACATCACCTAATGATTTCTGGAAATGAAGTATATAAAATCCTTAGATTTTTGTAATTCTAACAGTAGTAACAAGTTTACTCGATAATGTATGTCATTAACATCTTAAAAATTATAGATCAACTCGAACATAACATACAGTACACCGATGTGTCCTATGAAAAGGTAAATAAAATTACTTATGAATTGTCTATTATCCCTGTGTTGAACAAACCTTAAGAATAGTGCCTGTCAATCAGTAGTGATTAATTTGTTATTTCAAACAATGCTAATACCGAAGTATCTCATGATAATGAACATAAATAGTATCATGAGCTATAACATCCATGATAATTAAAATGTGAAGGTTTTGCCTGGAAGATGTCAAAAGTACACTTCTGAGACATAAAGCACTCTCCCAGGAGGTACTCGGTCAGCCTGATAGGGCTGTGTCACACAGTTAAATGTACATGGCACAGTCCTGTGACTGCAACATAAATTGGCTTAAAGCCATCCAAGTACGTGTGCTATTTGGAAGATGATTTCAAGGTTTACTATTTATCTATTAAAATTCTGCTATTATGTACATGGGCATGAATAAAAAAGGCTTTGGCGAGCATTGTTCTATATTGTAAGATATGTGCTCTCCCATATGAAGCTTAAAATATCAGAAATCTCCAGTTTTTCTCTCTTCATCCTGGTCAGTATTCATGGAGTTTCAGGTCACAGCATTTTTAGATCTAAAATATCTCATTACACTTCATTCTCTCCTTCCTATACCCCCGGACATAGCACAGCTCCTCACTATTTGTCACCTCTACTCTTGCAGTGGTTTCCTCACTGATCTCCTAGAAGCTTTGTTCTCATTCTGCATTCATTTATTAACTTCACGAGAATTATTTTATGCACCCAAATCAAAGGTAAAATAATGGTACTTCTCTGCACAAAGAACTTAAGTTTCCTTTGGAGTGAAGAAAATTGTCTTCGAATATCATTCAAAGGATGTCATGGTCTTAACATTGTTTAATTAGAATTAAGCACTGTGCCCTTCAGTCACATCAGAACCCTTACTCTTTCTAGAATGTATCTTGCATTATTAAGGAAGTTTTGTCACCTAAATTCATTTCTGCCTCTACTCCTGCCTGGCAAGTCTCTGCTTCTCTTGGTAGAACTGGATTTCACCTATTCCATGAAAACTTGTCTATTTCCCCAGTCAGAATTTATCTTTTACTTCCATGTTCTCATAATACTTTGTTCATCTAGTTTTTTATTCATCTATGCATTCAAAAATTATTCAGTCAAATTTGTAGATAACTTACTACGTGCTGAACATGGGAATTAAAAACCAACAACTTCTTTCTTCATGGATCTGAGTGATCAGATAAAAGAAAGACTCATAAACAACCACATAGGTATGGCACAGTGTGGTCTATGTGAGTCAATTCTTTAATAAATTCATTAACAACACAAATGGTTAAAATACAGAGGATGCCTGCTGGGAGTGGAAATGGGATACACAAGAAGGCAGAGGCAATCTGTGGAAAGAATAAAGGAAACATGACCAGTTCTTACAAGATGCAATTCTTGGATTACCAACATGCCTTCTGTTTGTATTTCAAAGAGTAGTTACCTTTCAATACTATTTTCTCTCTCCTCACTCTCCTTCTCTTTCTCTCTCCCTCCCTCCCTCCATATAATATATATATATATAATATTTATATATGAGGTCACTGCCTTAGTTAAGATCCTCATAGCTGCAAAGTAGAGAAAAAGTGTGGTGAATCTGCATGTGAATATTGATGGAGGGATAGATATTTAATCAATAACTTTATAGGCAGGCAGGATAAAGGGAAAGGAAAGAAGGAGAAAGCTAGGCATACATCTACGAAAACCTCTCACCATTTGGTTACTATTACATTTATGGGTAGATTTTTCTACACATCTAAGTCAAGTACGACTCCCCATATTCCAGCCCTCCCTCCCTCCCTTACCCTTCCCATTCTCAGGTCATTCTTTAGCCATAACAAACCAAATTTATGTTTGCTGTGCCATCTGCCGAAAGGCCCTTCCTCATCTTCTACCCCTGGTTAACTTCTATTTCTCTTTCAAGAACCTGTCAAGGCATCACATCTTCTAGAAAATCTTCCTTGTTGTCTAGATTAAATGCCTCTTCTCTGCATTCCTTCAATATACACTGTATTCCACTGGAAAAATTACTTCATAAAAAATATATTAGTATTTTCTTCTCATAAAAGCTCCTTCAGACCAAGTCTGTGTCACATTTATATATCTAACTAACCTCAGAATCAGACTAGAGTTGATCCTGAAAGAATGCTTGTTGAATTTTTCTGAACTGCAGTCAGCCCAGCTGCAGTCTCTCATTGAATATCCCTCCATGAGTGCTGCTCAGAAGCCACTGTTCTCATTATGTCCTGGCCGACAGAAACAGCCCAGGAATATAGGTGCAGCTACAGTTCCTCCCAGTCAGACCCCTTTAGATGACTTTCACTCAGCTTTATTCTTTTAGCAGCTTCCAAAACCCCACAATAAGATATTTTTCATGCCCAACCAATAAACTTTCTTTATTCTGAATCAAAACAAAAATGATTAAATAATTTTGACCCAAACACTAATGAAGAGAGGTTAATCAGATACATAAAAGTAATCTATTAATAACAGTGTTCACAACAGGCTAAGTGTTTGCTTTGGAATGATGTGTTCATGAAAGTATAATTAGTTTTGAAATGCACAAAAATATTTTTAATGACAAGTATATTCAGAACTGTCTTGAAAAAAAGTAATTTTGGATGGAGTAACCAGGATGTATTATGTATGCTAAATATGCAAATGGAGATCAAAGTGAAAACTAGAAAGCAATTTGGGGACTGGGTGATCCTGCTCTCTACGGTCTATGGATAATCTGTCTGCCAAGGAAAGACAGGTTAGCTGATGATGCCTGTGCCTTGGAAACAAACTTCTGTAATCTATTTAATTTCACCCTTGACTGTCCAGGTTAAATCACAAATTCATTGTTTTTCCTGCCTCAGACTCCTAACCACTCAGGCCCCTACCTGATTCCCATATCCAATTTGTTGTAAAGTGCAGGATATGAATACAAACAGCTGAATGCCCAGTGTGATTTATTTCCACAAATTTGTCATCAAGCTAAAAATAAGCCGTATATTTTTTCTGTGTATTTTTAAATTTCATGCAACAAGTCAGATTTAAAACCTAAAAATGTATTAGCAAGATATGGAAGGACTGGTTTCAAATGAAATGAACCTGTGATATGCTGTTCTTATTATGACCTGAAGCTTAAGATCATGTTACTCTACAAAGGGAATATCCAGAATTTTCCATATATGTTCATTCCTTACTAGGAAGAGAAAACAGCCAGGTAGACCCTATTTCCACCTTAGCCTATTCTCAAAACTTCCATTGAAGTTCAAACAATGTCTTTCTTTAGAAAATTATTTTATTTATTTTTGGCTGCTTTTGTTCTTCATTGCTATGCACGGGTTTTCTCTAGTTGCAGCGAGTGGGGGCTACTCTTCGTTGCAGTGTGTGGACTTCTCATTGTGGTGACTTTGCTTGTTTCGGAGCTCAGCCTCTAGGCACGTGGGCTTCAGTAGTTGTGGCATGTGGGCTCAGTAGTTGTGCCTTGTGGGCTCTAGAGCGCAGGCTCAGTAGTTATGGTGCATGGGCTTAGTTGCTCCACGGCCTGTGGGATCTTCCCAGACCAGGGCTGGAACCCGTGTCCCCTGCACTGGCAGGTGGACTCTTAACCACTGCGCCACCAGGGAAGCCCCAAACAATGTCTTTTAAATAAAATTTCAAATATATTGACTTTTTTCTTATATTAACATGGCAATTGCCATAAATATGTCCAATGACTAGCATATTTCCTGCCTAGACCTCTCCTCTGAGTCTGGGTCCTGCTGCTCAGACAAACATCTGTACTTGCAATTTCAAAGGTGCCTTAAATGTAACACTCCAAAATGGATTCTGGTTGCTACCCCCAGACCATACCTGGCCTCTTCCAGTATGTACTATTTCAGTGAATAGCACAATTTTGTGCCAAGTTGCATAAACCAGACACCAGGGGGTCACCTTTGAGCCTGCCCATCACCCTTGCTTTTCTATGTTGAATCCCTCAATAAATCTTGACTTTCATTACTACAGAAAAACTTCTTATATCCACCTACAGCTTTCAATCTGATGTCACTACACTAATCCAATCTCTTACCTAGTCTAACAGGTTTTCTTAACTGTGGACCCTACAGGCAATTAACTCTTTTAATTTTCTATCTTTAACCACAGTGATCTTTTACAAATTAAAACATGCTTACCAGTTAATGATGTACCATTGCTTTTATGTTAAAACAAAACTTTCATGGTCTACAACTCTATAGTATGATTTTAGAATGAAAACCAAAATATATGGCCTACAAAGTCCTGCATGATACCGCCTTCTCCTTCCTCTCCAGTCTCATTTATTTCCATGTTCTCACTTGCTTTCTGCATTCCAGACAGGTTTTTCTTTTCTTTTCTTTAATCATGCTATCTTTTGTCCTGAGATACCTAAAGATCTTTCCAGATTGCATTATTTCTTATTTCTAATCTTCACACTCAACCCATTACTCACTTATATATTCTTTAGATTTTAACCTGTGCTTTGCTTTTCCAAAGAAATCATTTCCAATCCCCAGGTTCCCTGATATATACTCAGTTAATTCTGCCTTCTAATATCGTTATGAATATCTGACTCCTCACTGACAGAAAACGCAGTGATAATCTAGATCTTGTTTCTGTTCCTCAGAGTTGTGTTCCCAGGGCAAAGTTCCTGCCACATAGGTGTCAGCAACTATTTCTTGAATGCAAAAATGAAGAGCCTTGACCAAATTTGCAACAATTTTTAAAAAGTCCTCTATAACTTAATCTTTTTTCTTTTTAACGTTTGAAATGTCATTTTCATATAAAAATAATGGGGAAAGAATGTGTAACAAATTAGTTATTAAAAGACAGGACCACTGATACGACCTCAGCAGAAATGCGAAGGGTAGCACCACATGCCACCTGAAAATATGTCACTTTGGCATGTGGAGCTGAAGGCAATAAAGACCCAGCAGACTCAGCAAAAGCCTTTTTTTTTTCCTCCTCCTCCTTTTTAACAGCCTAAAAGAATTTAGAAAGGGGGCCTGTACCAGGAAGAGAGCTATTACTAGAGATAATTTTTTCATTTGAGAGAAGTATCTGCATGCAGGGCAAACATTTGTTTACTGAACATTTCCTTTTCTCATCTTCCTGTGAACTCTCTCTTTCCCTTTGAAGTCTCAGACCACTTATCCCTTTCCTTAGCTCAGGATGGTATTTAAGCCTCAATTGCCTGGTTGTGTTTGAGTCTCATATTTTTGTACATAATTAAATTTGTTTTTCCCCTGTTAATTGTTCTATTACAGGGAGCTCTCAGTCAAGAACCTAGAAATGTAGAAGAAAAATTTTTCCTTCCCTATGAGGAAAAAGCTACTATTTAAGTAAAGAAAGCGACAGTTGTGTAGGAATTCAGGATTTTGAGGGATTAGTTATGAAAGATCATAGAGAGCTCAGAATTATAAAGAGGAGTAATGAAAAGAGAAGGAGAAATTTTTCACTTGTTTCCAATTATCTATAATTTCTATTAGAATTCTACACTCTGATCATCCAGTTGACTGAACTGAAGAACTATTACGGAGCAAACTTACTCCAATATCCTATTAATGGCAAGGATGCATTCCAAGTTCCTTCATGGTTTTATCAAATTGCATCTTAAAGAAATAAAACTCAAAAACCTCAGATATCAAAGCTCTCATGATATCAAAGATCACAAATACTTCTGTGTCAGTCTTTTAGAACTTTTACTCGGCCATTTCCTTACCAGCTCCCTATGAGTATCCGTGAATTATTCTAGCACTTAGCAGAGTATTTGACATAATATACTCATTCAATATATTTGTTGAACTAGGGAACATCTTCCGCCATGGTAAAGCAATAAAACAAATAACCAATTAAATCATTATTATTCATCATTTCAAATCTTTTGGGGAGTGTTTAAAGTGTTAAAGGAACTGATTCCTAGTACAGCATAGAGCTTAAGAACATGTGCTTTGGAGTCAGAAAACCAAGTTTTACATCCTAACCTTGGCTTTTAATAGCTGTGTAAATTAAGTAGATTATTAACTTCTTATACCTCAGTTTAGGTAAATAGGTGTAATAGTAAGTATAACTACTTCATAGATTTATTACAAGTATAAATGAGATAATCTATGATAACTTCATTTTGCATGGCAAAATGTACAGGCAGAATAGATGCACCTTAATTTGTACAGTATCATTATTTTAAGGAAGGTATTTGGAAAATCATTCCTAATTTTTTCCCTTTGACCAAAAGGTGGCAGAGAATCCCTTGGATTTCCCTAAATTTTCAGTGAGGGCTGATCTTATTACATATGTGGTTGTGAAGTGCATTCTCATTAAGAATAAAAGCAGCCACATGACATGTTACTGATGGTCTGTATGGACAGAAAAATTGGAATTCTTGTTCCAGATATCAACCTAGAACCACTATCCTGGACTGAATTTACTAGAGGCAAATAGAATCCTCGAACTCCACGAGTCCTCCAATAAGGACTGCAACACCATTTTAGAAAATAATGTGCTCACAATGACCCACTGGTCCCATAATAGTCTGGAAATGCATTGGCATCCAAATGATCAAGGAGAAAGATCATGAAAGGGTCACAGATACTCTGAAAACTCTACTCTTTTCAACATTCCTCTATTATCACTTTGGATATTCAAAGTCATCTCGTGTTTCTTATCTAGAAGCTTTCATTTTCCTACACACACACACACACACACACACACACACACTCTTTCACACACACACTCTTTCTCTCCCCTCTCCCCTCTCCGTCTCCCTCTGGATCAGTCACTTAGTTCAAAGCAATTTGGCCTCTCATTCAAAGGAGTACTGTACTCTCAAAATTTCTGGCTGCACAAACATTTTATTTTCAATTTGCTTGTCACAAGCAGTAGCAGAGAGACTATTCTTATATTTTTCTGTTGATCTTTGGAATATTCATTTCCAGGAAAATACACACAGGAGTGAAATCTTAATACAGAAACTCCTTGTTTTACATTTTGACTCTCTCATTCAAAAGAAAAGGAGTTTGACCTTGAAATTTATAAGATCAATAGAACTATAAGTTGTAAAACTGCAGTCAACAAATAGACCATAACTGAAAAAGCAAAATGAACTGAGTAAGCTAAAGGACATTACAAGTAAGTCATTTTCAATTCAAGAATAAGATATTAGCATTAATAGATTTCAAATATTACCATGGATGAAGGAAGGTGTATTTTATGATGCCTTAGTGTCATCATTAATTGGATTATATAATTTGATTACGATGTTCCAACAATATGGTCTAGTAATGCCCACTGAAGTCATTAATGATTATTGTTCTATGTCACTGCTTTCATTAGGACGATTTACATAGAGGCCATAGCTCCCTCAATCTCTACATTTTTTTCAGAAGTTACTATTTATTTCATATTCTAATCGGTCTATCAACAACAATAAGATTTAAGATTTTTACATGGTTGGCATTTGGTGAGAGAAACCCATTCTCATTCTTAAGAAATTAATGGATCTAAGTAATAGAAAGATAAGTAAAGGGCTGCAGGAAGAAGGCAGAAAAGGAACTGAATTGTCAGAAGTCTGATCAGAAGATCAAGTAATACTTTTTTTTTTTTTTTTTTTTTTTTGCGGTACGCGGGCCTCTCACGGCTGTGGTCTCTCCCGTTGCGGAGCACAGGCTCCGGACGCGCAGGCTCAGCGGCCATGGCTCACGGGCCCAGCCGCTCCGCGGCATGTGGGATCTTCCTGGACCACGGCACAAACCCGTGTCCCCTGCATCGGCAGGGGGACTCTCAACCACTGTACCACCAGGGAAGCCCTCAAGTAATACTTTTAAAATTATTTTTGTTCACTGAGAATATTACTATAATTCATTATTTTATAATTTCATGTAATGCATTGTCAAATATGTATTTGTACCCAAGTGTAATGTTCTTACTTAATTCACACTGCATGAGTTAGAAGCTCTTTGAATTTTCTTTCCATTGATAGCGACAGTTTTTCCTTACTCATATAAACTTCTGTCACAGGATCATAACTACGTTTGAGGAATTTGACATGGATGAAATAGTTCTTGGTCCAAGGTATTTATGTCACCGCTGACATCAGAAGCAGCAGCATGGTATTGTGGTTATGGACATAGCCTTGGGAAACAGACTGTCTAGGTTCAGTACTAGCCACATTTTAGCACTTGTTAGCTTTTAAGATCTTTGAAAGTGACTGAAACTCTCTGTAGCTCAGTTGCATTAGTTGTAAAACTGAAATTATTGTATGGAATAGTGATTGGCATATGGAAGTGCTTTATAAGTTATTGTTAGGTGAATTCTAAACAAATGAGCTAATCACATACAAAATTTGTATATCTCTACATTTTAAAAGCAGTGACTTTTACATATTTTTAATTAAGTAGTAGTTTCTTAAATTCTTCAACAGTCAAAGGAAAACCATATTTTATTAGCAGAACAAAATAGGCTTCATATATGTTAGCATTTTTGTTGTGCATTTAATGTACTGGAATAGCAGCAATACATTTATATGGCCACAGATTGCTAAGAATACATAGTTATAGCTGAATCAAGCAAAAGATCTTTCTAAAATTATCACAGGAATGCTTATAACTAAAATAAAAATAAAAAATCTGCTTTGGTAATCTAATGTAAAGTGGATTTTGTACTCCTAAAAGCTCTTTGCAAGATCTTGCTTTCTGTTACTCTAAAAATCTTCCTAAAAGGCTTTTTGCATTAGCTTTTTTAACCATATTATCTAATTTGTCTTTATGTTTTACAATTAACATATAAAGGAAAAAGAAAGGGATAAAGATTTATGTCAATGAGGAAAACAAAATTATACAAAAAAAATACTTTTTGAAAAGCAGTTAAAGAATTTACATTCATATTTCTGAAAGCTAATTTATTTTCTAATTACTCGTTTTTTAATATCTTAATTGGACTATAATTGCTTTACAATGGTGTGTTAGTTTCTGCTTTATAACAAAGTGAATCAGCTATACATATACATATATCCCCATATTTCTTCCCTCTTGCGTCTCCTTCTCTCCCACCCTCCCTATCCCACCCCTCTAGGTGGTCACAAAGCACTGAGCTGATCTCCCTGTGCTATGCTCCTGCTTCCCAGTAGCCATCGATTTTACATTTGGTAGTGTATATATGTCCATGCTACTCTCTCACTTTGTCCCAGCTTACCCTTCCCCCTCCCTGTGACCTCAAGTCCATTCTCTAGTAGGTCTGCATCTTTATTCCTGTCCTGCTCCTAGGTTCTTCATAACCATTTTTTTTTTCTTTTTAGATTCCATATATATGTGTTAGCATACAGTATTTGTTTTTCTCTTTCTGACTGACTTCACTCTGTATGACAGACTCTAGGTCCATCCACCTCACTACAAATAACTCAATTTCGTTTCTTTTTATGGCTGAGTAATATTGCATTGTATATATGTGCCACATCTTCTTTATCCATTCATCTGTCAGTGGACACTTAGGTTGCTTCCATGTCCTGGCTATTGTAAATGGAGCTGCAATGAACTTTGTGGTACATGACTCTTTTTGAATTATGGTTTTCTCAGGGTATATGCCCAGTAGTGGGATTGCTGGGTCATATGGTAGTTCTATTTTTAGTTTTTTAAGGAACCTCCATACTGTTCTCCATAGTGGCTGTATCAATTTACATTCCCACCAACAGTGCATTCCAAAGGGTTCCCTTTTCTCCACACCCCCTCCGCATTTATTGATTGTAGATTTTTTGATGATGGCCGTTCTGACCAGTGTGAGGTGATACCTCATTGTAGTTTTGATTTGCATTTCTCTAATGATTAATGATGTTGAGCATTCTTTCATGTGTTTGTTGGCAGTCTGTATATCTTCTTTGGAGAAATGTCTATTTAGGTCTTCTGACCATTTTTGGAGTGGATTGTTTGTTTTTTTGATATTGAGCTGCATGAGCTTCTTGTAAATTTTGGATATTAATCCTTTGTCAGTTGATTCATTTGCAAGTATTTTCTAATTACTCTTAATGAGGTAGCTCAGAGGAAATTCTGAATCACGATTCTTACTAAGATGCTCAACGAGGTCAAAAGCTAAAAGCTGCAGCATCAACATCACTGTTTAAAACTGCATTCTTCAAACAAAGATTTTTTATTTATTTATTTATTTATTTTTTGTGGTACGTGGGCCTCTCACCGTTGTGGCCTCTCCTGTTGCAGAGCACAGGCTCTGGACGTGCAGGCCCAGCGGCCATGGCTCACGGGCCCAGCCGCTCTGCGGCATGTGGGATCCTCCCGGACTGGGGCACGAACCCGCATTCCCTGCAGCAGTCAGCAGGCGGACTCTCAACCACTGCGCCACCAGGGAAGCCCCAAACAAAGATTTTTAATAATTCTTTGTGTACAGTCTGCTTTGCCTCTTTAAATCAAGTTGTTTGCTACAATCCACTTATGATTATCTAAACTGTCCATAAAAAAGCAAACTCTATGGACTGAATTATAAGGAAAAAATTTAAAGCATTTTATTACTCATAATATTAAAGACCATATCCATGTAAACATCACATCTGTTTTCCTACATCTTCCGGTTTTATTAAGATATTATTGACATATATGTAAGTTTAAGGTATACAGTGTGATGACTTGATACATGTATATATTGTAAAGTGATTACCACAATAAGTTTATTTAACACCCCCATACTCTCATATAATTACCGATTTTTGTGTGAGGTGATAACGTTTGAGATCTACTCTCTTAACAACTTTCAAGTATATATTGATATAATATTGTTAATTATAGTCACTGTGTTGTACATTAAATCCTCAGAATTTATTCATCTTAGAGCTGGAATATTGTACCCTTTGGCCAACATCTGTCCATTTTCCCCATCCACCAGCCACTGGCAACCATAAGTTTCTATGAGTTCAGCTTTTTCAGATTCCACGTATAAGTGAGAAGATATGTATTTGACTTACTCTGACTTTCCTTCATTTTTATGGCTGAATAATATTCCATTTTGTACATATATTACATTTTCTTCATTAATCTGTCAATGGACACTTAGGTCATCTCCATCTCATAATTTGCATATGTTGAACCATGCTGCATCCCAGGAATAAATCCCACTCGATGGTGATGTATGATCCTTTTAATTTGCTGCTGATTTTAGTTTGCTAGCATTTTCTTGAGAATTTTTGCCTCTGTACTCACCAAGGATATTGGTCTGTAGTTTTCTTCTTGTGTAGTGTACTTTTCTGGCTTTGGTAACAGAATAATGATGCCCTCATATAATGAATTTGGCAGTGTTCCTTCCTCTTCAATTTTTTTGGAAGAGTTTGGGAAGGACTGACATTAATTCTTCTTAAATATTTGATAGAATTCAGTGAAACCATCTGGTTAGTCCTGGGCTTTTCTTTGTTGGGTTGTTTTGGTGACTGGTTCAGTTTCCTTACTCAATACTGATATGTTCAAATTTCCTGTTTCTTCATGATGCAGTCTTAGTAGATTGCATTGCTAGGAATTTATCTGCCTCTTCTAGGTTATCCAATTTCTTGGTGTATAATTGTTCAGAGTAACTGCCTATGATCCTTTGTATTTCTGTGGTGTCAGTAGTAATGTGTCCTCTTTTATTTATGATATATTTATTTGAATCCTCTCTCTTCTTTCTTAATCTAGTAAAATGTTTGTCAATTTTGTTAGATTAAAAAAAAAGATAGCTCTTAGTTGCATTGATCTTTTCTATTGTTTTTTCCTGTTCTCTGTGTCATCTATTTCTGCTCTGATCTTTGTTATTTCCCTCTTTCTGGTAACTTTAGGCTTCTTCTAGTCCCTTGAAATGTACAGTTAGGTTGTTTATTTGTGATCTTTCTTTTTTCTCAATGTAGGCTTTTAAAAATTAATTAATTGCTATAGCCTTCACTGTTGCATTGCTTTTACTGCATCCCATACGTTTTGATATATTGTGTTCCCATTTTCATTCACTTCAAGATACTTTTTAAAATTTCTCTTTTGACTTATTCTTTGATGTTCTGATCCATTGATGTTCTGGCAAGTGTTGTTTTAATTTCCACACATCTGTGATTTTTCCAGTTTCCTCCTATTACTGATTTCTTGTTTTATAACATCGTGGTCAGAAAAGATACTTGGTATGACTTCAGCTTCTTACATTTGCTAACATTTGTTTTGTGATTTAATGAATAATCTACCCTGGAGAATGTTCTGTGTGCACTTGAAAAAATGTGTATGCTGCTGCTGTTAAGTGGAATGTACTGTATGTTTGTATTAGGGCCATTTAGTGTAATGTATAATTCAAAAATTCAGTGTTTCCTTATTAATATTTTGGTTTGATGAGATATTCATTGTTGAAAGTGGAGCACTGTGGTCCTCTACTATTATTGTATTGTTATCTATTTCTCACTTCAGATCTGCTAGTATTTGATGAATATATTTAGGTACTCTGATGTTGGGTACATATATATTTAGGATTTTTATATCTTCCTTTTGAATTGCCCCCCTTTTTATTATATAATGATTTCTTTTGTTTCTTGTTAGAGTTTTCTACTTAAAGTCAACTTTGTTCAACATAAGTATAGCTATTCATGCCCTCATAGCTACTCGTGATCTCTTTTGGTTTCCATTTGTATGGAAATGCCTTCATTTTGAGCTTCTATATGTCCTTAAACCTGAAGTGAGTCTTTTGTAGGTAGTATATAGTTGGGTCTTGCTTTTTAAATCACTCAGCCACTCTGTGCTTTCTGATTTGATAATTTAGTCCATTTAGATTTACAGTAAATATTGATGGGTAAGGACTTACTAATTCTATCTCATTTATTGTTTTTTGGCTGCTTTGTAGTTCCCTTGCTCCTTTTTTCCTCTTTGCTGCCTATCTTGTGATTTATTGATTTTCTCTAATGATGTGTTTTGTTTCCCTTCTCTTTGCCTTTTGTGTATCTGCTGAAAGTTTTTACTTTTCAGTTATCATGGGGCTTACAGAAAGCATCTTATAAATATAGCAGTCTATTTTAAGATGATAACAACTTACCTTCAATTGCATACACTCTACACGTTTACTCTCCCACCCCCCACAATTTTACATTTTTTGTGTCACAATTTAAATTTTTGTATTGTGTATCCATTAACTAATTATTGTAGCTATAGTTATTTTTAATACTTTTGTCCTTTAATGTTTATACTAGAGTTAAGTGATTATCAAACCACCATATTACAGCATTAGAATAATCTGAAGTTGACTATATATTTACCTTTACCTCATGTTTTAAAATATTTATGTTTTATTATTATTTATCCTTTTGTATCAGTTCAAATAATTCCTTTTAGCATTTCTTGTAAAGTAGGTGTAATGGTCTCTCCTTCATTTCTGAAAGACAACTTTGTCATGTAAGTATTATTGGTTAGCATGTTTTTTCTTTAAGCACTGTGAATATATCATCCCACTCTGTCCTGTCCTATACATTTTCTGCTGATAAATCCATCTATAGTCTTAAGGGGTTTCCCCTATATGTGAGAAAGTTTCTTTTTCTGTTTTTAAAATTCTCTTTGTCTTTGATTTTAGGTGGTTTTATTACAATGTGTCTTTTGAAAAATTGTTTTGGGTTGAAATTTTGGGGGTGATTTATTAACTTCTTGAACATCAATATATAAATCTCCCCTAGATTTGGAACATTCTCAGCCCTAACTTTTTAAAATAAGTTTTGTGCTACCTTCTCCCTTTCCTCCTTCTGGGGACTCCAATAATGCATAGATTGTTTCTTTTTTTTTTTTTTTTGCGGTACGCAGGCCTCTCACTGTTGTAGCCTCTCCTGTTGCGAAGCACAGGCTCTGGACACGCAGGCTCAGCGGCCATGGCTCACGGGCTGAGCCGCTCCATGGCATGTGGGATCTTCCCAGACCAGGGCATGAACCCATGTCCCCTGCATCGGCAGGCAGACTCTCAACCACTGCACCACCAGGGAAGCCCTAGACTGTTTCTTTTAAGGGTACTCCATAATTCACTTAGGATTTCCTAACTCTTTTTAATATCCAGTTTTTGTTGTTCTTGTTCTCCTCTGACTGAATGATTCCAAATAAACTGTCTTCCAGTTTATTAATTCTTTCTTCTGCATGGTTGAGTCTACTATTGAAGCTCTTTATTGAATATCTTCAGTTCAATCATTGCATTCTTCAACTCTAGGGTTTCTTCTATTTTTTTTTCTTTTGAATTTTATATTTTTATACAGCAGGTGCTTATTAGTCATCCATTGTATACACATCAGTGTATACATGTCAATCCCAATCTCCCAATTCATCACACCACCAACCCCACTGCCGCTGCTTCACCCCCCTTGGTGTCCATACGTTTGTTCTCTGCCTCTGTGTCTCAACTTCTGCCCTGCAAACCGTTTCATCTGTACCAGTTTTCTAGGTTCCACATATATGCATTAATATGTGATATTTGTTTTTCTCTTTCTGACTTACTTCACTCTGTATGACAGTCTCTAGATTCATACATGTCCCTACAAATGACCCAATTTCATTCCTTTATATGGCTGAGTAATATTCCCTTCTATATATATGTACCACAACTTCTTTATCCATTTGTCTGTAGATGAGTATTGAGGTTGCTTCCATGACCTGGCTATTGTAAATAGTGCTGCAGTGAACATTGGGGTGCATGTGTCTTTTTGAATTTTGGTTTTCTCTGGATATATGCCCAGTAGTGGGATTGCTGGTCATATGGTAATTCTATTTTTAGATTTTAAGGAACCTCCATACTGTTCTCCATAGTGTCTGTCTCAATTTACATTCCCACCAACAGTGCAAGAAGGTTCCCTTTTCTCCATACTCTCTCCAGCATTTGTTGTTTGTAGATCTTCTGATGATGCCCATTCTAACTGGTGTGAGGTGATACCTCATTGTAGTTTTGATTTGCATTTCTCTAATAATTAGTGACGTTGAGCAGCTTTTCATGTGCTTCTTGGCGATCTGTATGTCCTCTTTGGAGAAATGTCTATTTAGGTCTTCTGCCCATTTTTGGGTTGGGTTGTTTGTTTTTATAATATTGAGCTGCATGAACTGTTTATATATATTGGAGATTAATCACTAGGCTGTTGATTCGTTTGCAAATATTTTTTCCATTCTGAGGGTTGTCTTTTTGTCTTGTTTATGGTTTCCTTTGCTGTGCAAAAGCTTTGAAGTTTCATTAGGTCCCATTTGTTTATTTTTGTTTTTATTTCCATTACTCTAGGAGGTGGATCAACGTCAAAGAGTGTTCTTCCTATGTTTTCCTCTAATAGTTTTATGGTGTCCAGTCTTACATTTAGGTCTCTAATCCATTTTGTGTTTATTTTTGTGTATGGTGTTAGGGAGTGTTCTAATTGCATTCTTTTACATGTAGCTGTCCAGTTTTCCCAGCACTACTTATTGAAGAGGCTGTCTTTTCTTCATTGTATATCCTTTGTCATAGATCAGTTGACCATAGGTGTGTGGGTTTATCTCTGGGCTTCCTATCCTGTCCCATTGATCTATATTTCTGTTTTTGTGCCAGTACCATACTGTCTTGATTACTAAAGCTTTGTAGTATAGTCTGGAGTCAGGGCGTCTGATTCCTCCAGCTCCGTTTTTTTCCCTCAAGACTGCTTTGGCTATTCAGGTCATTTGTGTCTCCATACAAATTTTAAGATTTTTGGTTCTACTTCTGTAAAAAATGCCATTGGTAATTTGATACGGATTGCATTGAATCTGTACATTGCTTTGGGTAGTATAGTCATTTTCACAATATTGATTCTTCCAATCCAGGAACATGGTATATCTCTCCATCTGTTGGTATCATCTTTAATTTCTTTCATCAGTGTCTTACAGTTTTCTGCATACAGGTCTTTTTTCTCCCTAGGTAGTTTATTAGTAGGTATTATATTCTTTTTGTTGCAGTGGTAAATGGGGGTGTATCCTTAATTTCTCTTTCAGATTTTTCATCATTAGTGTATAGGAATGCATGAGATTTCTGTTCATTAATTTTGTATCCTGCAACTTTACCAAATTCATTGATTAGCTCTAGTAGTTTTCTGGTGGTGTCTTAAGATTCTGTACATATAGTATCATGTCATCTGCAAACAGTGACAGTTTTACTTCTTCTTTTCCAATTTTTACTCCTTTTATTTCATTTTCTTCTCTGTTGCTGTGGCTAGGACTTCCAAAACAATGTTGAATAATAGTGGCAAGAGTGGACATCTTTATCTTGTTCCTGATCTTAGAGGAAATGCTTTCAGTTTTTCACCATTGAGAATGATGTTTGTTGTAGATTGTCATATATGGCCTTTAATATTCTGATGTAGGTTCCCTCTATACCCACTTTCTGGAGAGTTTTTATTATAAATTGGTGTTGAATTTTGTCAAAAGCTTTTTCTGCATCTACTGAGATGATCATATGGTTTTTATTCTTCAATTTGTTAATATGGTGTATCACATTGATTTGTGTATACTGAAGAATCCTTGTATCCCTGGGATAAATCCCACTTGATCATGGTGTATGCTTCTTTTAATGTGTTGCTGGATTCTGTTGGGTAGTATTTTGTTGAGGATTTTTGCATCTACATTCATCTGTGATATTGGTCTCTAAATTTCTTTTTTTGTACTATCTTTGTCTGGTTTTGAAATCAGGGTGATGGTGGCCTCATAGAATGAGTTTGGGAGTATTCCTTCCTCTGCAATTTTTTGGAAGAGTTGAGAAGGACGGGTGTTAGGTCTTCTCTAAATGTTTGATAGAATTCACCTGTGAATCATCTGGTCCTGGATTTTTGTTTGTTGGAAGATTTTTAATCACAGTTTCAATTTCATGACTTGTGATTGGTCTGTTCGTATTTTCTGTTTTTCCCTCGTTCAGTCTTAGAAGGTTATACCTTTCTAAGAATTTGTCCTTTTCTTGCAGGTTGTCCATTTTATTGGCATAGAGGTGCCAATAAAAGACTACTACTACTACAATAAAAGACTACTACTACTACAAGTAGTAGTAGTCTCTTAGGATGCTTTGTATTTCTGCGGTGTAGTAGTCTCTTAGGATGTAGTAGTCTCTTAGGATGTAGTAGTAGTAGTAGTAGTAGTAGTAGTAGTCTCTTAGTATGCTTTGTAGTAGTAGTAGTCTCTTAGGATGTAGTAGTCTCGGATGCTTTGTATTTCTGCGGTGTCTGTTGTACCTCTCCTTTTTCATTTCTAATTTTATTGATTTGAATCCTTTCCCTCTTTTTCTTGATGAGTCTGGCTACTAGTTTATCAATTTTGTTTACCTTCTCTAAGAACCAGCTTTTAGTTTTATTGATATTTGCTATTGTTTTCTTTGTTTCTATTTCATTTATTTCTGCTCTGATCTTTATGATTTCTTTCCTTCTGCTAACTTTGGGTTTTGTTGGTTCTTCTTTCTCTAGTTCCTTTAGGTGTAATGTTAGATTGTTTATTTGAGATTTTTCCTGTTTCTTGAGGTAGGCTTGTATAGCTATAAACTTCCCTCTTAGAACTGCTTTTGCTGCATCCCATAGGTTTTGGATCATTGTGTTTTCATTGTCATTTGTCTCTAGGTATTTTTTGATTTCCTCTTTAATTTCTTCAGTTATCTCTTGGTCATTTAGTAACATATTTTTTAGCCTCCATACGTTTGTGTTTTTTACGGTGTTTCTTCCTTGTAATTGATTTCTAATCTCATAGCGTTGTGGTCAGAAAAGATGCTTGATATGATTTCAATTTTTTAAAATTTACAGAGGCTTGATTTGTGACCCAAGATGTGATCTATTCTGGAGAATGTTCCATGCGCACTTGAGAAGAAAGTGCAATGTGCTGTTTTTGGATGGACTGTCCTATAAATATCAATTAAATCCGTCTGGTCTACTGTGTCATTTAAAGCTTGTGTTTCCTTATTTTCTCTTTGGATGATCTGTCCATTGGTGTAAGTGAGGTGATAAAGTCCCCTACTATTATTGTGTTACTGTCGATTTCTTCTTTTATAGCTGTTAGCTGTTGCCTTATGTATTGAGGCACTCCTATGTTGGGTGTATATATGTTTATAATTGTTATATCTTCCTCTTGGATTGACCGCTTGATCCTTATGTAGTGTCCTTCCTTGTCCCTTATAACATTCTTTATTTTAAATTCTAGTTTATCTGATATGAATATTGCTACTCCAGCTTTATTTTGATTTCCATTTGCATGGAATATCTTTTTCCATCCCCTCACTTTCAGTCTGAATGTGTCCCTAGGTCTGAAGTGGGTCTCTTGTAGACAGCATATATATGGGTCTTGTTTTTATATCAATTCAGCAAGCCTGTGTCTTTTGGCTGGAGCAGTTAATCCATTCACGTTTAATGTAAATATCAATAGGTATGTTCCTATTACCATTTTTGTAATTGTTTTGGGTTTGTTTTTGTAGGTCCTTTTCTTCTCTTGTTTTTCCCACTTAATGATGTTCCTTTAGCATTTGTTGTAGAGCTGGTTTGGTGGTGCTGAATTCTCTTAGCTTTTGCTTGTCTGTAATGCTTTTGATTTCTCCATCGAATCTGAAGGAGATCCTTTCCTTCCAGAGTTATATTGTTTGTACGTTCTTCCCTTTCATCACTTTAAGTATATCATGCCATTCCCTTCTGACTTGTTGAGTTTCTGCTGAGAAATCAGCTGTTTTCCTTATGGGAGTTTCCTTGTATGTTATTTGTCATTTCTCCCTTGCTGCTTTCAATAATTTTTCTTTGTCTTTAATTTTTGCCAATTTGATTACTATGTGTCTCAGCATGTTTCTCCTTGGGTTTATCCTGTATGGGACTCGCTGCGCTTCCTGGACTTGGGTGGGTATTTCCTTTCCCATGTTAGGGAAGTTTTCGACTATATTTTGACCCAGAGTTCTCTTAGGCTGTCTTCATTTCTTTTCATTCTTTTTTCTTTATTGTCTTCAACAGCAGTGAATTCCACCATTCTGTCTTCCAGGTCATTTATCTGTTCTTCTGCCTCAGTTATTCTGCTATTGATTCCTTCTGGTGTATTTTTCATTTCAGTTATTGTATTGTTCATCTCTATTTGTTTGTTCTTTAATTCTTCTAGGTTTTTGTTAAACATTTCTTTCATCTTCTTGATCTTTGCCTCCATTCTTTTTCCGAGGTCCTGGATAATCTTCACTATCATTATTCTGAATACTTTTTCTGGAAGGTTTCCTATCTCCACTTCATTTAGTTGTTTTTCTGGGGTTTTATCTTGTTCCTTCATCTGCCTTTTCATCTTTTCTGTCTTTCTGTGAATGTGGTTTTTGTTCCACAGTCTGCAGTATTGTAGTTTTTCTTGCTTCTGCTGTCTGACCTCTCTTCTATTTCTTTTTTAAGGATTTCTGTTTCTTGAATTTCTCATTTTGTTCATGTGTTAGTTTTCTAATTTAATTTACTTGTCTCTGTGTGTTTCCTTGTAGTTCGCTGAATTTCTTTAAGAGGGTTATTCTGAATTCTTTGTCAGACAGTTCATAGACATCCATTTCTTTAGGGTCAGTCATTGGTGTTTTATTAGTTTCCTTTGGTAGTTTCATGTTTTCTTCATATTCATGATTCCTGTGACCTTAGGTTAGTGTCTGTGCATTTGGGAAGTAAGGACTTCTTCTATTAGTTGTATACTGGCTTTGTAAGACAAAGCCCTTCACATGTCAGCCCATTCAGAGATTCTGACAGGTCTGTCTAGCAGTGTCTATAAGAAAGCTTGCTGTTAGAGTTATTAAATAGGAACTACTGGTACCTGGGTCAGCAGGTGGGAAGGCCTGGCATTTGGGTACATGGGGACCAGCCTGTGCCTCTTGCTATGGGAGCAAGCTGGAGTGTAGGTTTACTGGGGTAGGCCTGACCCATGAGTCTTCAATGATAGCCTGGAATTTGGGTCTGTGTGGGTGGACCTAGATTCTGTGTCTACAGGGGCTAACCATGTGCTAGTTATCACTGGTGTGGGCATATCTTTTGGATCAACAGGGTGCAGTCCAGTAGTGGAATGGGGTAGGAACCTAGTTTTATGGGTGTTAGCCTGGAAGCTGAGGCAATGGGAGCCCAGTGTTAGGGTGGTCTGGGAGCCTGGGTTTACTGAATCTGATCTGGATTCTGTATCCATGGAGGCTGATCTGGCACTGGGCTGGGTGAAGAATATGGGTCTGTGATAGTTGTCCTGGTGTTGGGCCTGACCAGGAGCCTTGGTTTGTGGTTGCCCACCCAGTGCCTGGATTTGCAGAAGCTAGAATTACAGTTTTGACCATGGGCATAAAAATAGAAAAACATTATTGAACAAATTGATTTTTTTTTTGGTGCAGCAGTTTTCTTTAGAGTTCTCAAAAACTGAAAATAATAAAGAACTGAAGCCATGTATTTTACCACCCTTGACATTTAGAGATGATGTTTTTGACAGTTTGCTATCCACATGTACAACATATGAGGAAGAAAGCTTTATGTCCTGCAGAGTTTACCACTCATTGATTCAGTTTTAGACAATCCGCTATATAGATGCCTGTGGTTTTAAAGATCTGCTGCCATTTAAAAGAACTTCTCAAGGGTAGGATTCCATGTTTTATATCTTTGTGTTTGCTCCTATAACACATTTTGCCAACAGTGAGCCCCCAAAAAACACTTTGTTGTTATAACTGCTTTCCAAGATACATGGTTTCTTATTTTACAATCATCCTTCCATTCCCAGTATTGTATGTCTAATGGTACACACATAGCAGTTTTCTATATGATATTCAAAAAACAGGACAATGCTACAAATAGAGGAAATCAATCTTTTCAGAATTTCTGTTACATTAGGAGCATCTTACTATACCTCTCCTCAAATTAGTTTACTTGAATATGATAGTGGACTTCTTATTCTGTTTTTAGATTTTTACCCCCACAAAGTTTGGTAATATTCCTATCATTAGGAGGTAACTTTTTAAAATTCCAATTATCATAATCAGTCAAGAACCAGAAAATGAGATAAGCATATTCCCCTATATCCCAAATGTCTATACACTAATGCTCATAAACGTGACAGTTAGAAAAAGCCCTAGATCTTCACTCAGAATCGAACCTACTTTTCTTTTCCATACTATTATAATAAAGTTTGTTTTCTTCTTTCCTAATCCAAAATGGATTATAAAACATTAATAAAAGTAGAGAAGGTATGAGGGAAAAGAGACATGTCTAAAGGAATGCACAATTTCAGTTGGAGAGCAAGAGAAGAGAGAGTAAAAATTATTAAAAGTAAGTACAAGAACTTACCAAGCATAGTTGTCTAGAGCAAATGATGTCCTTCTGTACTAAAATAGCTCCAGCATGGCTTTATGACACTTTGTGCTAATTAAGATCATCTTAATGATCTTAACTCAGCACTATATTATTTAATTTATGTAAACTCTTTAAATAATGACAAACATACAATTTATAATTTAGAAAGATTTAAATCCATGGAGCTTATAGTAAAAACAAACGCTAACTAAAATGAGATATTTTTGTTCTGTTAAATTGTCAAAAATTTTATTAAAAAGGTAATAGCCAGATTCAGTTAGAGAGTAAGAAAATAAAAATTATTAGGTGATTTTGGTGAGGCTATAAATTGTGTGTGTGTATGTATTTAAGAAAGAAAAAACCTGAAAGGCAATTAGGCCTTTCAATTTTGAGAAAGTGCCATTTGACAGGGACATTTTACTTTGGGGAATACAGTAATATAGAAATAATCAGACAAGGACACATTAATACTAAAAGTACATATACTAGTAATACATTATATAATTTTGTTAAACTATTATTTTTTGAGCATACTCTACAGATGTGGCAGATATTGTAGACTGGTCCACCCACTCCAATTCCTTTTCCAGCATGATTTTTTATACCATAGAGGCTATGAAGCTTAAAACTGCCTTCCCAGACTCATTTGCAGATGCGCTTTCCTCATAACCTGCTAAATAGAACACACTCTCATGACAGTTAAAGGAAAAAAGGACTGAGTGAGCCAAAGGGAACTCCGGTAAGCATAATACAAGAAGTGTGTGGTCCTTTGAGGTCAGTTGTGGTAGATAAATTAGTGTCAGGCCCAGGGTGCCATGCTGGGTGGTGCACCACTGAGGTTTCACTAGAAAGTTCAGAGTTACAGTTGAGTGTTTCTTTGGCTTTCTTTATCTTGCCTCTGTAGCAATGTAGCTTAAGTTTCTTTTACTTCTAAGTCACTTGATACATGTTAATCAATTTCAGATGAAAGTGGCCATCTGGATTCTATCATTTGTACTATAAAATCTGACAGTTTGAAATTAGCCATCAAAAAATACATTCGTGTTGTTGAAGAAATTCTGATGTCATGAGCAATGATCATAAGAAGTTAAAAAGCAGGTTTTAGAGCTGTATGTAAATTCTGATCTTATTTTTAAGTTGGTATATATAAAAATGTTCAATATTAAAAGCTAATGCCCATTTTTATTATTGCTATTAGTGCTTTCTTACTGCTTAAAATTTCTAAATTTGTTCATCTGTTGTTTTTACAATAAGAAAACATGATAAATACAATTTGGAAAGTAAAATAAGGAACTGCACTTATCTAGAAAAATACTTATGGGAAATAACACAAAAATTCTACATAGAATAAATAATCCTATAAGTAATATAAAATGCAGAATACTATAATGTGGCAAAATCTGTTGTATTAGAACACATTTGAATTTAAAATTCATTAAAGCCATGAGAGATGCCGCCTTGTCATCTTGCCACACTGAAGACCACTGGAAGCTGCCATTTTACCTGCTGCAAGAGAGACAGTCATTCCCTAATGCCTCCTTTAACTCAGCATTATCCCTGTCAACTCAGATTTTGAAATTTGGCACATGGCACTGATGGCAGCTTGACAGATAGGGTCTCAAAGTGTCAGTGAATTCATGTTCACCTGGGGAACCAAGCTAGTCCCCTGCTCCATGAAGGCTGTCATGATGTAGTAAGAAAGCTATAGGCAGGAGATTCACATTCAGATCAAAGGCAAGTTCACGGCAGGGAAGAGCCATCATCCATTCAATACATGTTGGCACTCACTCTGTTCAAAACAATTCAACTCTCCATCTACTCCTACTCTGTTTTTCTTCTACTTATTGTGTAGTGAGATATGCACACTGAACAGAGTAAGCTAATAATATTTTTGAAAGAGAAAATGAAATTGTTGAGCATGCAGTTTAACATGACATTTATCACTTCTTAATGTTTCTCAAGCAAAATATTTTATTTACACAGCAAGCCATGTTGCCATCCATCTTCTGTCACTGTTCTCTTTGTTTACTATTTTGGTTTTCCTTTTATAGAAATGTTTAATAAACCAGACACACAATAAATGGTACTTAATATATTTTTAGGATTTAAAAATCAATAATATTACAATAAAATGAATATTTATGTCCCTGCCACCCACAGTAAGAAAATATTACTGGCACCTCATAAATCTTCTTTGTGCCTTATGGTAGAATTTTGCAAGATTTTGTGCTTTGCCTAATAGAATTACATTGCATGTATCCTGAAACTTGCCTCTTCCCTTGAAATATTGATACTATCTTTTGAGATGAATCCATACTGATGCAAGTACATTTTATGGACTCGATGCTAAAGACTACTCCATTGTACAACTAGATTACACTCCATTTACCTATTATCCTATTTGTAGGATTATTATTGGGATACAATTTTTTGTTTGCATGTTAGGAACAAAGTCCCAATGCATATTATGGCATATTTCTCTTGGTTTGCAATTGGAACAGGATTTGGGGGCATATTCTTAGGTACAGAAGTGTTGGGTCATAAGTATGGTGTGTATTTAAATTTACTAAGTTATCTCAAATTATTTTCCTAAATTGCTGTACCATTTCCTCAGTTACCAGAAATTTCAGAGTTCCTCTTTTTCTGTCTCCACAACACTTGATATTCAATTCTTGTCATTTTGACTGCTGTGACAGAGTGTTTCATGTGCTGACATTTACATTTTTTTTGACTACTTGGCAAATTTTCATTTTTACTGAACATGAGTGTCTCCTCTTCTATGAAATGCATATTCAATTTCATGTTGCATTGCTTATCTTGTTTTCTTTTTTTTAACATCTTTATTGGAGTATAATTGCTTTATAAACTTATCTTGTTTTCTTAATTGATGTATTCTGGTAACTAATTGATTATTGTTACATGTGTTGAAAATATCTCTTATCCATTATGTAATATACTGCTATCCTCTTTTGGGTCTTTCGATAAAGAAGGTTTTTTTAAATTTTATTTTTAAAATTTTTATTTAAATTGGAGTATTGTTGATTTACAATGTTGTGTTAGTTTTAGGTGTACAGCAAAGTGATTCAGTTATACATATATCTATTCTTTTTCAGATTATTTTCCCATTTAGGTGATTACAAAATATTGAGTAGAGTTCCCTGTGCTATATAATAGGTCCTTGTTGATTATCTATTTTATATATAGTGGCATGTATATGTTTAATCCCAAACTCCTAATTTATCCCTCCCCAGCCCACCTTTCCCTTTTGGTAACCATAAATTTGTTTTCTAAGTCTCCAAGTCTGTTTTTGTTTTATAAATAAGCTCATTTGTATCATTTTTTAGATTCCACGTATAAGTGGTATCATATGATATTTGTCTTTCTCTGTCTGACTAATTCACTTAGTATGATAATCTCCGGGTCCATCCATGTTGCTGCAAATGACATCATTTTTTTTTTTTTACGGCTAAGTGATATTCCATTGTATATGTATAACACATCTTCTTTATCCATTCATCTGTCAATGGATATTTAGGTGGCTTCCATGTCTTGGCTATTGTAAATAGTGCTGCAGTGAACATTGGGGTGCATGTATCTTTTTGAATTATGATTTTCTCTGAAGATATGCCCAGGAGTGCGATTGCTGGATCATATGATAGCTCTATTTTTAATTTTTTAAGGAACCTCCATAGTGTTCTCCATAGTGGCTGTACCAATTTACATTCCCACCAACAGTGAAGGAGGGTTCCCTTTTTCCACACTCTCTCCATTATTTATTGTTTGTATATTTTTTGATGATGGTCATTCTGACTGATGTGAGGTAATATCTCATTGTAGTTTTGACTTGCATTTCTCCAATAATTAGCAACATTGAGCATATTTTCAGGTGCCTTTTGGCCATCTGTATGTCTTCTTTGGAGAAATGTCTATTTAGATCTTCTGACCATTTTTTGATTGGGTTGTTTGTTTTCTTATTACTGATCTGCATGAGCTGTTTGTATATTTTGGAGATTAATCCCTTGTTGATCACTTCATTTGGAGATATTTTCTCCTATCCTGTGGGTTGTCTTTTCGTTTTGTTTATGGTTTCCTTTGCTGTGCAAAAGCTTTTGAGTTTAATTAGGTCCAATTTGTTTATTTCAGTTTTAATTTTCATGACTCTAGGAAGTGGATCCAAAAAGATATGCTGCGATTTATGTCAAGGAGTGTTCTTCCTATGTTTTCCTCTAAGAATTCTATAGTATCCGGTTTTACATTTAGGTCTTTAGTTCATTTTGAGTTAATTTTTGTGTATGGTTTAGAGACTGTTGTAATTTCCTTCTTTTACATGTAGCTGTCCAGTTTTCCCAGCACCACTTATTGAAGAGACTATTTTTTCCATTGTGTATTCTTGCCTCCTTTGTCATTGATTAACTGACCATGGGTGCCTGTGTTTATTTGTGGGCTTTCTATCCTGTTCCATTGATCTATATTTCTGTTTTTGAGCCAGTACCATACTGCTTTGATGACTGTAGCTTTGTAGTATAGTATGAAGTCAGAGAACCTGATTCCTCCAGCTCCATTTTTCTTTCTTGAGATTGCTTTGGCTATTTGGTGTCTTTTGTGTTTCCATACAAATTTAATATGTTTTCTAGTTCTGTGAAAAATCCCATTGTTAATTTCATAAGGATTGCATTAAATCTATAGATTGCCTTGGATGGTATAGTCAGTTTTACAGTATTGATTCTTCCATTCCAAGAACATGGTATATATTTCCATCTGTTTGTGTCATCTTCGATTTCTTTCATCAGCATCTTGTAGTTTTCAGAGTACAGGTCTTTCGCCTTTTTGGGTAGGTTTATTCCTAGGTATTTTATTCTTTTTGATGCAGTGGTAAGTGGGATTGTTTCCTTAATTTTTTTCTGATCTTTTGTTGTTAATGTATAGAAATGCAACAGATTTCTGTGTATTAATTTTGTATCCTGCAACTTATTGAATTCATTGATGAGCTCTAGCAGTTTTTTGGTAGCATTTTTGGGGTTTTCTATGTATAGTATCATGTCATCTGCAAACAGTGACAGTTTTACTTCTTCCTTTCCAATTTTGATTCCTTTTATTTATTTTTTTTCATCTCTGATTTTTGTGTCTAGGACTTACAAAACTATGTTGAATACAAATGGTGGGAGTAGACATCCTTGTCTCAATCCTGATCTTAGAGGAAATGCTGATAGATTTTCACTGGTGAGTATGATGTTAGCTGTGGGTTTGTCATATACAGCCTTTATTATGTTGAGGTATGTTTCCTCTGTGTCCACTTTCTGGAGAGCTTTTTTTTTTTTATCATAAATTGGTGTTGAATTTTGTTGAAAGTGTTTTTGCATCTATTGGGATGATCATATGCTTTTATTCTTATTTTTAATCTATTTTACTTATACACTTTTCCTCTATGTGGCTTAAGAAAACCTTCCTGATCATAAGAACACAAGGTTATTTTTCTAAAATTTCTTCAAACAGTTTTAGATATTCACCTTTCACATATAAATAATGGATATATTTGGAACTGATTCTTGTAATTGTTTAACAAAAGTTGAACAATTTTCATTTTCTGTATGAGAAATCAATTATTTGTAATAATTTATGGAAGAGTTAATCACATCCTATTGATATACAAATGCAGCCTCTGTTTATACCTTTATTTATTCATGGTAAATGTGTGGTTTAGGTTTTGCATCTTTCATTTGGTTTCTTTTTGGTCTTTCCCTTCACTAATATCACATTGTTTTATTTACTACAGCTTTAAAAATGACAGGTAGGTAAAATCTACCCATCTTATTCTTCTTCCTTAGAAATTTCTTGATGGATCTTGATTGTTTTCCCCCTCTACCTAACACATTTAAGAATCAGGTTGTCAAGTTACAGAAAAAATAGCTATTGGAATTTGGATTGTAATTGTAATTTATTTATAGATTCCTTTTTATACTGATAGCTATCGGTTTTTCCTAGACAGTATAAATATTATGTACATCTCTTCATACTCCATTTAAGTTGTCTTTAATGTCTTTCAATAAACATTATCAATTTCCAGATAATGATCTTGCTCATATTAGATTATTTTTTGGTAACTCATACTTCGGTCAGTATTTTAAATGTAATCCTTATTATTACATGTTTGTTGCTTCTGTAAAAAAACACAAACAATTGAATTTATCATATTGATTTTCTCCCCAGCAACCTTGCTTCACATGTTTGTTAATTCTTATAATTTGTAAATTACTGTTTTTTAAAATACCTGCAAAAGTCAGTAGTTACTCTTCCTTTTTTAAACCAAATTATTATATTTTTCTTGCTTTTATGTTCTAGCTTAGCCGCCAATAAAATGTTGAATGAAAGTAGTGAGTTGCCATCCTATTCTTCATCCTGATTTTGAAGATAATTCTTACATTGATTTAGGCTCTTTGTTATCAAGTTAAGGAAGTTCCTTTCTATCTAAGAGTTTTTCGGTTTGTTCATTCTTGGTTTGGTTTTGAATAGTGGTTAAATTATTTCACGGACATTCACTATAGCTTTTGGGATAAGCAATGTTTTTTCTTTAACTGATGAATGTGAGATATTACGTTGTTAGATTGTCTTATAATGAAATGACATATCTCCTTTAAATAAACCAAATTTTGTCCAGATTTCTTTTTTTTACTTTTTTTTTTTTTTTTTTTTTTACCATTGCTGGATTCCATTTATTATTATCTTGTTAGAAAATTTTCATTTCTTTCTTCGTGCGATTGGTCTTTAATTTTTTTCTCTCTCATACTGCCTTTTTAAGAATTTGGTGATAATATTTTCCTGTGTCTTTCAGAACTGGTGTCACACAGTAATATTCTTTTCCCTACATATTTCTTCCATCTCATCTATAAAACTATTTGAGCCTGAGGTTTTCTGCATAGGGCAGTTTTATCTGCTGGTTCTAGAATTCAAGTTTTCTACTTTTTCATATGTTGCTATCTATAATTAATATTTTTCTAGAAATGTACCTATTCCCCCAATGTTCTCAAATTAATAACATAAATTTTTCATAATATCTTCAATTAAAAATCTTTTAATATCCCTTGAAAGTACAGTTTCTCCCATACAATTCTTGCTATTAATTATTTGCCTTCTCTTTTGTTTCTCTTTATTTTTTTCTTGCTCATTTTGGTCATAAATTGATCAAATAACTAATTTTTGGCTTATTATTTTGGTATTTTCTGGTCTTTTAAATTTCTGTTTTCTTTGGCAGTATTCTCAATTACACACACACATACACTCACATTATTTCAGATGAATGCTTAACTCATTTTCAGACCATCAGATTTTCAGGTGTTCTTAATTTCAAATATAAGCATTTAAGTATATAAATTGCCCTCTACATACTTTTAAAACTATATTCGAAAAGTTTTGAGAATTAAGTTTTGATATCATTTAGTTGTAATTATCCTCTAATTATGATCGCTTCTTTACCCATGGATTATTTAGAAGATAGGTCAAAAATTTACAAGTGTATTTAATTTACATTACTTCTGTTACTGAATTATGAAATTTTTTGTTGATCTCAGAGAGTGTGGATATACAAATAGATTTTATTTTAGTTTACTGAGATGTGCTTTAATGCCTAGCACATGGACAATTTTTAATTTTAATTTCATGGATTATTAAAAATAGCATATGTTCTACAACTCTTTGGGTGCAGCCTTTTCTAAATGTTCATTAGATATTTATGTTGTTAAAATATTCTATATCCTATTGATAGTGTGTGTATTGATCTATCAATTATTAATAGGTATGTGTTTAAATCTCTTATTACAATGGTCAGTTTGTTCATTTCTTTTTGTGTTTCTCTGAATTTTCTTTATATATACATATTTTTTAATTTTTAATTTTTTTCTTGTTTTTTGGCTGCATTGGGTCTTTGTTGCTGTGCACAGGCTTTCTCTAGTTGTGGTGAGCAAGGGCTACTCTTCATTGTGGTGTGCAGTCTTCTCATTGTGGTGGCTTCTCTTGTTGTGGAGCATGTGCTCTAGATGTGTGGGCTTCAGTAGTTGTGGTGCGTGGGCTCAGTTGTAACTCGTGGGCTCTAGAGCACAGGGTCAGTAGTTGTGTCACACGGGCTTAGTGGCTTCATGGCATGTAGGATCTTACCAGACCAGGGTTCGAACCCATGTCCCCTGCACTGGCAGGCAGATTCTTAAACATTGCACCATCAGGGAAGTCCCTCTTTATATATTTTTGAGCCATGCAGTTAAGTTCATGAATGTTTAGAATTGCTACACCTTCATAGTAAATTGAACTTTTTTTTCCCCCAACTTTATTGAGGTATAGTTGACAAGTTAAAATTGTATATATTTAGAGTGTGTAGCATGATGATTTAGTATACTATCAGTGTGAAATGATTATGACAATCAAGTTGTATATTTCAAATCACTCTATAGTAGCCATCTTTATGGCTAATATATTTTTGCCTAATTCTTCATAACTTAGTCAACACCAGATTTTATCTTCCGACTCCTATAAGCATTTAATACTCTTTAAATCTTTATTTTTTTAATTGAAGTATAGTTGATTTACATTATTGTGTTAATTTCATTTGTACAGTAAAATGATTCAGATATAGATGTATGTGTGTGTGTATATATGTATATACATACATATGTATATATTTTTTCTTCAGGTATTTTCCATGGTAGTTATTAAATATTGAATATAGGTCCCCATGTTATACAGTAAACCATTGTTGCTTATCAATTTTATGTATAATGGTTTGTATATGTTAATCCCATACTCCTAATTTAGCCCAACCCCCTCCCTTTCCCCTTTAGTAACCATAGATTTGTTTTCTATATCTGTGATTCTATTTCTGTTTTGTATATAGATTCATTTGTATTATTTTTTAGACTCTGCAAATAAGAGATATCATTACATATAATAGATATCATAAAATATTTGTCTCTTGCAGTCTGGCTTCCTTTGTTTAGTATGATATTCTCTAGGTCCATCCATGTTACTGCATATGGTAGTATTTCATTCATTTTATGGCTGAGTAGTATTCCATTCTTTATCCATTCATCTGTTGATGGACACTTAGGTACACAGTATGTCATCAAATCTTGAAATACTAGAACAACTAAATACCTATGGAAACTTGAAAACCTTAATTTTAGCATAGGTCAATATACCAGTAAGTATTTTATTACCTACCATATCCAATACAGTGTTAAATTCTGTGGTAGATATGAAGTATAATTCATGATTCATACTACCCAAGTAGTCACAATCTAGTCGGGAGGAAAAACAGTAATGAAATATACAAAAGGGTATGTGCTAAATTGTGTAGTGCAGATTACAAATGTGCTGGTTTATTTATTTTTTCCATTTTTTTAAAAAAACCTTGACATATAGTTGATTTAAAATGTGTTAGTTTCAGATGTACAACATAGTGATTCAGTTATTTGTTTTCAGATTATATTCCATTATAGGTTATTACAAGATATTGAATATAATGTCCTGTGCTATACAGTAAATCCTTATTGCTTATCTATTTTTATGTATAGTAGTTTGTATCTGTTAATCCTGTACCCCTAATTTGTCCCTCCCCTCCTCCTCTACCCTTTGGTTATGACAAGTTTGTTTTCTGTGTCTGTGAGTCTTTCCATTTTATATATAGATTCATTAGTATTAACTTTTAGATTCCACATAAAATTGATATCATATAGTATTTGTCTTTCTCTGACTCACTTCACTAAGTATAATATTCTCTAGGTCCATCTGTGTTGCTGCAAATGGCAATATTTCATTCTTTTTAATGACAGAGTACTATTTTGTGTGTGTGAATATATATGTGTGTGTGTGTGTGTGTGTGTATTATAATATATATACTACATCTTCTCAAACCATTCATCTGTTGATGGGCACAGGGTTGTTTCCATGTCTTGGGTATTGTGAACAGTGCTGTCATGAACATCGGGGCTGCATGTAGCTTTTCGAATTCTAGTTTCCTCCAGATATATGCCCAGGAGTGGGATTGCTAGTTCATATGGTAGCTTTATTTTTAGTTTTTTAAGGAACCTCCATACTGTTTCCCATAGTGGCTGTGATAATTTACATTCTCATCAACAGTGTAGGAGGGTTCTCTTTTCTCCACACACTCTCCTGCATTCACTATTTGTAGACTGTTTGATGATAACCATCCTGCTGGTGTGAAGTGATACATCATTGTGGTTTTGATTTAAATTTCTCTGATAATTAGCAATGTTGAGCATGCTTTCATGTGCCTGTTGGTCATCCATATGTCTTCTTTTTAGGTCTCTCATTTTTTGATTTTTTTTTTGTTTTTATATTGAGTTGTATAAGCTGTTTGTATATTTTGGCTATTAACCCCCTGTTGGTTGCATAGTTGGCAAATGCTTTCTCCCATTCCATAGGTTGTCTTTTCATTTTGTCAATGGCTTCCTTTGCTGTGCAAAGGCTTTTAAGTTTGATTAGGTCCCATTTGTTTATTTTTGCTTTTATTTCTTTTGCCTTGGGAGGCTGATCTGAGAAAATATTGCTACAATTTATGTCAGAGAATGTTTTGCCTACGTTCTCCTCTGGGAGTTTTATGGTGTCATGTCTTACATTTAGGTCTTTAAAGCATTTTGAGTTTATTTTTGTATATGGTATGAGGAAGTGTTCTAATTTCACTGATTTACATGTAGCTGTCCAGCTTTCCCAACACCATTTGCTGAAGAGACTTTTCTCCATTGTACATTCTTGCCTCCTTTGTCAAACATTAACTGACCATAGATGTGTGGGTTTATTTTTGGGATCTCTATTGTGTTCTATTGATTTGTCTGTTTTTGTGCCAATATCATGCTGTTTTGAATACTATATCTATGTAGTATTGTCTGAAGTCTGGAAGGGTTATGCCTCCTGCTATGTTCTTTTTCCTCAGGAATTCTGGGCCTTTTGTGGTTCCATATAAATTTTAGGATTATTTGTTCTAGTTCTCTGAAAAATGTCATAGATATTTTGATAAGGATCATGTTAAATCTGTAGATTGCTTTTGGTAGTATAGCCATTTTAACAATATTCTTGCCATACCAAAGCATGAGATATTTTTCCACTTCTTTGAATAACCTGTGGTTTCCTTTATTAATGTTTTATCGGTCTCAGTGTATAGGTCTTTCATCTCCTTGGTTAAGTTTATTCCTAAATATTTTATTTTAAGGATTTGATTTTAAAATGTATGTATATTTTTAACATTCCCTTCATGATATTTCATTGTTAGTGTAAAGAAATGCAGCAGAGTTCTGTATAGTAATCTTGTACCCTGCTACCTTGATGAATTCATGTATTCCACTAGTTTTTGTGTGGAGACTTTAGGGCTCTCTATATAGAATATCAAGTCATCTGCAAGTAGTGACATTTTTACCTCATTCCTTCCAATTTAGATAATTTTCCCCCTTTTTCTCGTGTTGTTGTTGTGGCTAGGACTTCTAATACTATGTTGAATAGAAGTTTTGAGAATCAACATCCTTGTCCTTTTCCTGAATTTAGTTGGAAAACATTCAGCTTTTCACCATTGAGTATTATGTTGTCTGTGGGTTTGTCATAAATAGCTTTATCATGTTGAAATATGTTCTCTCTATATCCACTTCGGTGAGAGTTTTTGTCATATATGGATGTTGAAATTTGTCAAATGCTTTTTATGCATCTATTGAGATGTTCATGTGGTTTTTGTTTTTCCTTTTGTTAATGTGGTGTATTACATAGATTGATTTGTGTATGTTGAACCATTGTTGTGACTCTGGAATGAATCCAATTTGATCATGGTATATGATTTTTTTTATGTATGGTGGATTCAGTTTGCTAATATGTTGTTGAGAATTTTTGCATCTATAAGATATTGACCTGTAATTTTTTGTGTGTGTGTGTCTTTTTCTGGTTTTGAAATCAGGGTGATAGTGGCTTCATAGAATGATGTGAGGAGTTTTTCCTCCTCTTCTATCTTTTGGAATAGTTTGAGAAGGATTGGTGTAAGTTCCTTGTATGTTTGGTAGAATTCCCCAGTGAACCTGTTTGGTCCTGGACTTTGGTTTGCAGGGAGTTTTGTTTTTTTTTTTTAATTACTGATTCTATTTCACTTCTAGTGATCAATCTGATCAAATTATCTGTTTCTTCTTGACTAAATTTTGGCAGGCTGTATGTTTATAGAAAATTGTCCATTTCTTCTAAGTTGTTTAATTGGTTAGCATACAACTGTTCATAGTATTTTCTTATAATTTTTTTTTCTATTTTTGTTGTATTAGTTGTTATCTTTCTTCTTTCATGTCTTATATTATTTGGGTCCTCTTTCTTCTTGGTGAGCCTGGCTAGAGGTTTGTCTATTTTATTTATCTTATCAAAAAGCAGCTCTTTTTTTTTTTTTTTGTGGTACGTGGCCTCTCACTGTTGTAGCCTCTCCCGTTGCAGAGCACAGGCTCCGGACATGCAGGCTCAGCGGCCATGGCTCACGGGCCCAGCCGCTCTGCAGCATGTGGGATCTTCCTGGACCGGGGCATGAACCTGCATCCCCTGCATCGGCAGGCAGACTCTCAACCACTGCGCCACCAGGGAAGCCCAACTCTTCTTTTTTTATTGACCTTTTTTTATCCCTATTTTATTTCCTCTCTGATCTTTATTATTTCCTTCCTTCTGCTGATTTTGTGTTTTGTTTGTTCTTTCTTTAAGTTCTTTTAGGTGGTTGATTAGGTTGTTTGAGATTCTCCTTGTTTTTTGAGGAAGGTCTGTATCTCTATGAATTTCCCTCTTAGAACTGCTTTTGCTGCATCCCATAGATTTTGTAAGGTCGTGTTTTCATTGTCATTTGTCTTGAGGTATTTTCAGATTTCCTCTTTGATTTCATTGTTGACCCATTGGTTTTTTAGTAGCATGTTGTTTAGTCTCTATGAGATAAGTTTTTTCCTGTGTTCTTTCTGTGGTTTATTTCTAGTTTCATACCAACGTGATCGGAAAAGATGCTTGAAATAATTTCTATCCTCTTAAATTTGTTGAGGCTTGTTTTGTGTCCTGGTATGCAGTCTATCCTAGATAATGTTCCATGTTCATTCAATAAGAATGTGTATTCTGATTTTGTGTTTTGTTTTTTTGGGGGGTTTTCTTGGATATAGTGTCACATACATATCAATTAAACCCAGCTGTACTATTGTGCCACTTAAGATTTCTCTTGCATTGTTGATTTTCTGTTTGGAAGATCTGTCCATTGATGTCAGAGGTGTATTAAAGTCTCCTACTAGTATTGGATTCCTGTCAATTTCTCCCTTTATATATATATTTAGGTTTTATATATTTAGGTGTTCCTATATTGGATGTATATATGTTAATGAGTGTAATATCCTGTTCTTGTATTGATCGCTTTATTATATTAGTGTACTTCCTTGTCTTTATGGGCTTTGTTTTAAAGTCTATCTTATCTGAGTATCACTATGCCTGCTTTCTTGTCATTTCCATTTGCACAAAATAACTTTTTCCATCCTCTCACTTTCCACCTATATGTGTCTTTTGCCCTAAAGTGAGTCTGTTGTAGGGGGCATATTGTACATTCTTGTTTATTTCTTGTAATCTAATGTGCCACTCTATCTTTGATCAGAGCATTTAGTCCATTGACATTTAAAGTAATTATTAGTAAGTATGTATTTATTGCCATTTTAAACCTTGTTTTCCAGTTGATTTTGTAGTTCTCCTTTGTTTATTTCTTCCTTTTGTTTTCCTTTTGTAGTTCGATGGTTTTCTTTTGTATTATGCTTGCATTCTTTTCTTTTTGTTTTTTGTGTATCTATTTTGATTTGTGGTTACCCTGGTTTTCAAGTATGTTAACCCATAACTATGTCTACTGGCTTTAGATGGATAGTCATATAAATTCAAACACATTCTAAAAGATCTGCATTTTTTTACTCCCCTCCCCTACATTTTGTGATTTTGATGTTCTATTTTACATGTTCTTGTTTATCCTTTTGCTGTTAATTGCAGTCATAAATGCTTTTACAAACAAAATTGTTTGATTTTTTAAAATCTATGTACTGGCTTATTTAAGTCACCTTCAATCCTTTTATATATGTGCCTTTCCTATTGTGATATTCTCTTTCCTATAGATTCTCCTTTTATATTTAGAGAAGACCTTTCAATATTTCTTTTAGGATAGGTTTAGTATTGGTGTATTATTTTATTTTTGCTTGTCTAAGACATTCTTTATCTCTCCTTCAATTGTAAATGATAATCTTGCTGGGTAGAATATCCTGGGTTGCAGGTTTTTCCCTTTTAGGACTTTGAATATATCTTGCCACTCCCTTCTGCCCTGCAATATTTCTGTAGAGAAAACAGCTGATAGTCTTGTGTGGGTTCCCTAGTAACTGACTCTTTTTCTTTTACTGCCTTTAGGATAATCTCTTTCACTTTTGCTGTTTTAATTATGATATGTCTTGGTGTGGGTCTGTTTAGTTTCTTCTTTTTTGGGACCCTCTGTGCTACCTGTAGCTGGATATGTTTCCTCCTTTAGGTTGGGGAAGTTTTCAGCCACAATTTCTTCAAAAACATTTTTTTAAATTAATTAATTAATATATTTATTTAATTTATTTGACTGCACTGGGTCTTTGTTGCTGTGTGCGGGCTTTCTCTAGTTGCGGTGAGTGTGGGCTACTCTTTGTTGTGGTGCACGGACTTCTCATTGTGGTGGCTTCTCTTGTTGCGGAGCATGGGCTCTAGGCATGCGGGCTTCAGTAGTTGTGGCTCGTGGGCTCTAGAGCGCAGGCTCAGTAGTTGTGGTGCATGGGCTTAGTTGCTCCACGGCATGTGGGATCTTCCTGGACCAGGGGTCAAACACATGTTCCCTGCATTGGCAGGTGGATTCTTAACCACTGTGCCACCAGGGAGGTTCCCAAATACGTTTATGAACCCCTTCCATTTTTCTTCTCCTTCTGGAACCCCTGTTCATAGGTTGGTATGTTTTATATTATCCAATAGATCTCATATGTTGTGTTCATTTTTTTAAAATTTGTCTTTCTCTCTGTTGCTGATTATGTGATCCCCATTGTTTTATCTTCCAGATCACTTATTCATTCTTCTGCATTGTATTCATTGCTTTTAGATTGGTTTGTATCTCAGCAATAGAGTTGTCGGATTTTTTTTTTTTGCGGTACACGGGCCTCTCACTGTTGTGGCCTCTCCTGTTGTGGAGCACAGGCTCCAGATGCGCAGGCTCAGTGGCCATGTCTCACAGGCCCAGCTGCTCCACGGCATGTGGGATCTTTCCGGACCGGGGCACAAACCCGTGTCTCCTGCATCGGCAGGCGGACTCTCAACCACTGTGCCACCAGGGAAGCCCAGTTGTCTGATTTTGATTGATTCCTCTTTATATTTTCTAGTTCCTTGTTAGAGTGATTTGCATTTCTTTCAACACTCTTTCTTAATTTTTTTTAGCATTTTTATTACCTCCTTTTTGAACTTGGGGTCTGGTAGACTGGAGAGGCCTGTTTCTTTGTTTATTCTTTCAGGGTATTCCTCTTGTTCTTTTAATTGGGTGTAGTTCCTCTGCTTTTGCATTTTACTTGAATTTCTCTGTGTCTATGAATTTAGGAGAAACAGTTATCTACTGTTATCTTAAATGGATGTTTTTATATGGAAGGGTCCCTGGGTAGACTGTATGAGCCCAATATATATATTTTGTCATTTTACTGAAGTTTATTAAGATATTTTTTAATATACAGTTAAATTTACTTTTTTGTGTACAATTCTATGAAATTTGACAAATTTCAGTTGTGTACAGTTGTGTAACCACCACCACAATCAAGATATAGGACAAGCCCAATATTTTTGATGTGAAGTCTGTTTTTGATATGAATGCCTGCCATATTTTTCCTCTTAGTGTGCTGGCCATTATCCACTTGATATAGAGGGTATTGTGTGTTCAGAGACTGCCCTGGCTATTAAGTGAGGCCTCCTCTTTGTTCTGTGGCTGTCGCAGCCTTATCAAGGGCAGGGTATGCTCTCCAGTTGTTGGAGTAGAAGCCTTGAGGGTCAAGTTTGATGAGGCTCCATTGCTCTTAAGTGTATGCTCTCTCTCCAAGGAGGTGAGCTCTGAACCAAGTGAGGCCTGTGTTGTCACAGGGAACCTATGTGCTGCTCACGCAGGCAACCATGGTTTTGCCCAGAAGCACTTCATGGTTGTGTTCCTTTCTCTTTTGTATTCATCCCAGATCTAGTGCATGGCTGGCACTGAGGGCCAAGGTATTGTGGCTGCAGGAATCAATGTGGCTGCGTTGCCTTTCCACCTCAGATTGAGCTTCAAGCTGTGGTGTGAGGTGTATGGAACAGGAATGCTACCACTGGGAAAGGAACAACTGCTTATTCCTCCCCAGGTGCTGCTGCCAGGATGTACAATTCTGTGATGCTGCCCACCACCTCGTGTGGGAGCCAACAATGTCTGCCACTGCAGGACACGCCCCCACTGTGGGTGGGAAGATTATGGGTTCAGACATGAGGCCCACCCCAGATCCAAGTCCTTGCAGTGAGCACACTGACAATGGGTCTTCTATGGTGGACCTGCACCCTGCCCTGAGTGCACTAACAATAGCAACCTGGACCATACTCCAGGCCCTCTGGGATGCCATTGTGAAGCTAGATTGAGCTCTCTCCCAGGGCTCCTCTGCCCGAGTTTCAGTGCCTAGCTGCTGTGCATACTAGCAGCTCTGCCTGGCGTGTGTTTTGGTCTGGGAAGTGCAGTGAGGTGGAAGCTGTCAGTGCTTGTCTCTCTCTACCCTGATTGCTAGCAAGCCAGTACTCACACACTCCTCACAAGCAGAGTCCAGGCCTCTCCCTATACACTCTCTGTTTCATCAAACCTCTGGCAGACAGGGGGGTTTCACAGAGGAAGGGTCTGCTGACGTGGATACTCCCTTCTTACCACTCCCAGGGGTTCCAGTCCCATCCTGATGCCTTTTTTTTTTTGTCCTACCCAGTTATGTGGGGATCTTTCTTGCAGCTTTGATTGTATAAGAGATCTTCTGCCAGTTTCTGGCTTGTTTTCTATGAGAATTGTGTTACATGTAGATGTAATTTTTGGTGTTTGGAGGGGAACGTGAGCTCAATGGCCTCCTACTCTGCCATCTTGAACTCCATGCTCAAAAGTCTTAAAATCTTAAAACACATAATCCACACCATTGGCAGTGACTCCAAAATAAATGTGGGCTTCAAAGTTGGTTATGTTAGTAGACTCAGTGTTTTCTTATTTTATCTGGCCTTAGGGTGATTTTATCTATTCCCTCATGTTACCACATTAAAAAAAGTTTTGTTTCTTTTTTGTTATCAGCATTTTTACTGAGTAATGTTCTGAAATTCCAGTCAGCCACAATCCTGGAAATAGAAAGCTCACTGTTATTTATTACAGTTTCCAATATGAACTCTCTGTAGCTAGAAAAAGAGTATTTGTGGGCATTAGAATATAAACCCTATTTCTGTTAAGCCAGTTGCATTCAATTAGATTATGTATAACTTAGATTTGGAAAACTCTCTTTGGCCATTTTCCTTTAGAACCAGTGATCTCTTGCTCTTTTTCTTGCCTTGAGTATGTGTGTATGTGTGTGGTGGTGGGTGGGGGGTGCCAGCACTCAGTGTTTTTGTTTTCTGTTGAACTGCAACTAAACTTGAAAATGGCCTTATGTAAAAGTCAATTAATGATGCAAAGCCAAGACAGATTTCTTGCTACATCGATTTTCTATGACAATACCTAAAAATGCAGGATAGCTGAATTATCCAAGAATTTTTAAGAAAAAACTAACCATTTTTCAAGTATATGAATTTTTTAAAAATATTTTTTGAATTATAGTTGATTTGCAACATTGTGTTAATTTCTTCTGTACAACAAACTGACATACACACACACACACACATTCTTTTCCATATTCTTTTCCCTGATGATTTGTCACAGGATACTGAATATAGTTCCCTGTGCTATACAATAGGATCTTGTTATTTATTCATCTTATATATAATACTTTGCCTCTGCTAATGCCAAACTCCCAGTGCTTCCCGCCTCTACCAATCACCCCCACCCCGACCCCCGGCAACCACAAGTCATTTATCTATATCAGTGAGTCTGTTTTGGTTGCGTAGATATGTTGATTTATGTCATATTTTAGATTCCACATATAAGTGATATCATATGGTATATGTCTTTCTCTTTCTGACTTACTTCACTTAGTATGACAATCTCTAGGTCCATCCATGTTGCTGCAAATAACATTATTTCTTTTTATGGCTGGGTAATATTCCACTGTATGTATGTGTGCATATATACATATATATATATATATATATATACATATATATATATATATATATGTATATATATATATATACACATATATATATATACCCCACATCTTCTTTATCCATTCATCGGTTGAAGGACATTTAGGTTGTTTCTATGTCTTTGCTAATGTAAATAGTGCTGCTATGAACATAAGGGTGCATGTATTTTCTGAATTATAATTTTGTCTGGGTATATGCCCAGGAGTGGGATTGCTGAATCATATGTCGACACTATTTTTAGTTCTTTGAGGAACCTCCATACTGTTTTCCATAGTGGCTGCACCAACTTACATTCCCACCAACAGTGTAGAAGGGTTCCTTATTCTCCACACCCCCTCCAGCATTTGGTATTTGTGGGCTGTTTTTTTTTTTTTTTTTCCGGTATGCGGGCCTCTCACTGTTGTGGCCTCTCCTGTTGCAGAGCACAGGCTCCGGATGCGCAGGCTCAGTGGCCATGGCTCACGGGCCTAGCTGCTCCATGGCATGTGGGATCTTCCCGGACCGGGGCACGAACCTGTGTCCCCTGCAATGGCAGGTGGACTCTCAACCACTGCACCACCAGGGAAGCCCTGTGGGCTTTTTAATTAAGGCCATTCTGACTGTATGAGGTGTTACCTCATTGTAGTTTTGATTTGCATTTCTCTAATAATTAGTAATGTTGAGCATCTTATCATGTACCTATTGGCCATCTGGATGTCTTCTTTGGAGAAATGTCTATTTAGGTCTTCTGCCCATTTTTAGATTGGATCTTTTGTTGTTGTTGAGTTGTATGAGCTGTTCGTATATTTTGTAGATTAAGCCCTCGGCTGCATCATTTTCAAATATTTCCTCCCAGTCTGCTGATTGTCTTTTCATTTTGTTTATGGTATCTTTTGCTGTGCAAAAGCTTGTAAGTTTGATTAGGTCCCATTTGTTTATTTTTGTTTTTATTTCTATTGCCTTGGGAGACTGACCTAAGAAAACACTGGTACGAGTTATGTCAGTGAACGTTTTGCCTATGATCTCTTCTAGGAGTTTTATGGTGTCATAGCCTATGTTTAAGTCTTTAAGCCACTTTGAGTTTATTTTTCTGTATGGTGTGAAGGCATGTTCTACCTTCATTAACTTACAGCAGCTGTCCAACTTTCCCAACAACACTTGCTGAAGACACTTTTCCCCATTGTATATTCTTGCCTCCTTTGTCAAACATTAATTGACCATAGGGGTGTGGGTTTATTTCTGGGATCTCTATTCTGTTCCATAGATTTGTCTGTTTTTGTGCCAATACCACACTGTTTTGATTACTGTACCTTTGTAGTACTGTCTGAAATCTGAGAGGGTTATGCCTCCTGTTTGTTCTTTTCCTTCAGGATTGCTTTGGCAATTCTGGGTCTTTTATGGTTCCATAAAAATTTTAGGATTATTCTAGGTCTGTGAAAAATGCCGTGGCTAATTTGATAGGGTTCATGTTAAATCTGTAGATTGCTTTGGGTAGTACATTTTAACAATATAAATTCTTTCAATCCAAGAGCATGTGATATCTTTCCATTTTCTGAATCATCTTTAATTTCCTTTATTTAATGTTTTATACTCCTCAGCATATAAATCTTTCACCTCCTTGGTGAGGAATATTGTCAAGTATTTTATTTTTCTGGTGCTACTTTAAAACGGATTGTTTACATTCCCTTTCTGATATTTCATTGTTAGTGTAAAGTAATGCAACCGATTTTTGTATGTTAATCTTGTATCCTGCTACCTTGTTGAATTTGTTTATGAGTTCTGGTAGTTTTTGTGTGGAGTCTTAGAGTTTTCTATATATATATATATAATCTCATCTGTGTATAATGACATCTCATCTGCGTATAATGACATCTCATCTGTGTATAAGGATTGGTGTAAGTTCTTCTTTGTATGTTTGGTAAACTTCTCCAGTGAAGAGACATCTGGTCCTGGAATTTTGTTTGTAAGGGGTTGGCTTTTGTTTTATTTTCCCCCTAATTACAGATTCTATGTAATTTCTAGTGATTGGTCTGTTCAAGTTATCTATTTCTTCTTTATTCAGTTTTGTTGTGCTGTATATTTCTAAGAAGTCCATTTCTTAAAGATTGTCAAACTTGTTGCATATAATTGTTCATAATACTTTTTTTTTTTTTTTTGTATTTCTGTGGTATCTGTTCTGATTTCTCCTCTTTCATTTCTTATTTTGTTTATTTGGGTCTTCTCTCTTTTCTTCTTGGTGAGCCTGGCCAGAGGTTTGTTCAACTTTATTTACTCTTTTAGAGAACAAGCTCTTGGTTTTATTTAATTTTTTCAAATTTCTATTTTATTTATTTCCTCTCTGATCTTTATTATATCCTTCCTTCTCCTGACTTGAGGTTTTGTTTGTTCTTCTTTTTCTAATTCTTTTAGGTGATGGGTTAATGTTTTACTTGAGATTTTTCTTGTTTCTTAAGGAAGGCCTGTATCACTATGACCTTCCCCTAAAAATTGCTTTTGCTGCATCCCATAGATTTTGTATGGTTGTGTTTTCATTGTCATTTGCCTCAAAGTATTTTAAAATTTCTTCTTTGATTTCATCACTGACCCATTGTGTTTTTAGTAGCATGTTGTTTAGTCACCATGTCATTGTTTTCTTGTTTGTTTTTTTGTTTCTTTTTTTCTGGTTTCTTTTTCTGTGGTTGATTTCTAGTTTCATGCTTTTGTGGTCAGAAAAGATGCTTAAAATAATTTCTATACTCTTAAATTTGTTGAGATTTGTTTTGTGCCCAAGTATGTAGAGGATGTTCCATGTGCACTTGAAAAGAATGTATATTCTGTTTCTTTTGGATTTAATGTCCTGGAGATTATTCTATTGTATTAGTTAGGATCTCTGTTGCCTTATTGATTTTCTGTCTAGAAGATCTATGCAGTGATGAGTGGGGTGATAAAGTTTCCTACTATTATTGTATTCCTGTCAGTTTCTCCCTTTGTGTCTGTTAGTATTTGTCATTTATATTTGGGTGCATATATGTTGATGAGTGTAATATCCTCTCCTTGTATTGATTTTTTTATCATTATATAGTGTCCTTCTTTATCTTTCTTTATAGCCTTTGTTTTAAGGTCTACTTTCTGATATGAGTATTGCAACCCCTGCTTTCTTGTCATTTCCATTTGCATGAAGTATCTTTCTCCATCTCCTCACTTTTAATCTATGTGTGTCTTTTGCCCTAAAGGGGGTCTCTTGTAGGCAGCATAGTGTAGGCTCTTGTTTTTTGCTTTAATCCAATCTGCCACTCTTTGTCTTTTGATTGGAGCATTTAGTCCATTGACATTTAAGGTAATTACTGATAGACATGTATTCATTGACATTTTACTCCTTGTTTTCCCATTGATTTTATATTTCTTCTTTGTCCTTATGTTTCCCTTTTTGTTTTTCCTTTTGTGGTTGGCCTATTTTTCAAGTATGTTAACCTCTTCCTATATCTACTTGTTTTGGACTGGTAGTCATATAGGCTCAAACATATTTTAGAAAAAAAAATTACGTTTTCTCTACCAACTCTTTTCTCTGTGTACCTTGGCCATTATCCCCTTGATAAGAGGTGTGACTGATGTTGTGGTGACTTGGGCCTGCACTAGATATTGAGTGGGGCCTCCTCTTTGCTCTATGGTTATCACTGTCCTGTCTAAGGCAGTGTCTGCTCCCTAGCTGTTGGAGTAGAGCCTCCAGCTCCCTTTCTGAGATGTTTTTATGATCTGCAGTGCGAGGTCACCAGGATTTGGAGCACTCATACTGGGAGAGGAACCACTGAGTATGCCTCTACTGGAGCAGTACACCTGTGGGTGTGCTCTGTTGTGTCACCTTTCACCTGTTGTGTGGGCTCAAAAGTACACTGTTGTTCATACTGCTCTCAGCCACACCTCAATCCACCTTGTGTGTGTGTGTGTGTGGCGGGGGTGCCAGTACCCAGTGTTTTTGTTTGTTTTCTGTTGAACTGCAACTAAACTTGAAAATGGCCTTATGTAAAAGTTAATGATGTGATGCAAAGACAGATTGCTCAGTACATCAATTTTCTATGACAGTGCCTAAAAATATAGGATAGCTGAATTATCCTAGAATTTTTTAAGAAAAAATCAGCATTTTTCAAGTATATGAAGTTTTAATAAGGATAATGTAATTCATCTTTAAATACAATGCAAATTTACATGAGACCTCTAATTTGTATTGGGTGGTACAATTAAATTCATGTTTTAAGAGAAAATTCAAAATTTCTCTGTTTAGAACAAGTTAACATTAGTCCTCAAAAATGTTTTTAACATTACAGAGGTAGTAAACATCAAAAGTCTCTAAATGCTAAAGAAAAAAACAACATATGGACACAAATATAAACAGGAAGTGTGGGGACAAATTTGAATCCATGTTGAATCAAAGTATTTGCACTGTGTTTGCAAGAAAACAAGATGTACTAAACCAAATAAATAGGATGTTAATCTAGAAATCAAATATCAGCTACTTTTAATATATTTATGCTTTGTGCATGATTGCATAAACCTAATGTTTAGAAATCATAACCATAGAGAAACATTGAAATGAATTAAAACAAAACAATTAGAAGATGGCTTAAAAGAATAACTTGGGGACAAAATATAATAAATACCTAGATTTTAGAAAATCTTGACACCAAAATTCAGTTTTACTTTGGTATACTACAATGCGTCAACATCCTGAGTAACACAAATCACTTTCTCTTGCTTAGAAAATGTTCATAAACTGATTGACTTTAAAGCACAGCAGGCTATGATTTTCACTACTGTGTGTACTTCAATTAGATTTTTAAAAATATTTCATCCCCATTGTCAGGAATATCTTTCAGTTTTCCTCATTTACACGCACTTCAGAAATAGTATGTTTCCTAGAAGAATATAGTACAAATGTATTTTGAACCTGAAAAATAATTTGAGCTGACCTACTGCCCACAAATAGAAATTAGGAACTGACTTATTTTAATATTTATAAATTTCTGTCAAATCCTGCACAGCATATTATTAAAGATAAAGCATGCTTACAATTTGAAGGAAATGTTACAAAATATCATTTGTACTTTCCCTTTCAGCCACATCAATTAGAGCTTCCACTAAATCATTTCAGGACTCATGTAACTTGACTACTTTGACACCAACTACTATTCTCCCATATTCCCCAGTACAAATATTTTATTAAAGTTAGAAATACTTCAGAATCTTTTGAAGATTCTGGCTTGTATACAATTCTGGGTATTTGATTAAACTCTTTCCTTGTAGAATGTTCTCTCCTCTACTCTCTGTAAGACTACTCCTGTCTATTCTTTATGTACTAGCTCCATTTAAAAATCTTTCACAATTGGAGAAAAGTAAACGATTATTTTTAATTTATAGTTCAAGAGAAGGCAGCTCATACACATGAAGCAAATTTCCCATTGTTACAATGATTGTAAATGGCAGAGTGAGAAGTCAAGCCTCTGTCTGACATATGTGTCTATGCTCTCTCATGAAACCCTTTACTGACATCAGTTCTCTATTTCTAAAACTTTTCTGTAATTATTAATATATTACAGGGATTAAACCATATAATAAAGAACACAGTCTCTGTACTAGTTTGCTTGGATTTGAAGTTCAGCTGATTACTTACTCCTTGTTTTGTCTTGGGCAAGTTATTTATGTAATCTGGGTCTCAGCTTCCTTATTGTAAAAAGGGGAAAATAAGAGTATCTACCTCAGGGGGACCAATCAAAATGGTGGAGTAGTAGGACGTGGGGCTCACCTCCTCCCACAGATAGATCAAAAATACATCTTCATGTGGAATGAATCTCACAGAATATCTACTGAGTGCTGGCAGAACCCCTCAGACTTCTGAAAGAGCAAGAAAATCTCCATGTAACCTGGTAAAAAGAAAGAAAGGAATAAGGACGGTGGTCCTGTGCCCCTAGGAGGGAGCTCCGAAAGAAGAAAGTATACCACACCGTGGGAAGTCTTCTCACCAGTAAGGAGATCAGCAGGGACAGAGGGGGAGCTTCGAAGCCTCAGAAGAGAGCACAGCAACTGGTTTGCAGCAGACAGAATGGAGAGAGGACTACACAACTGGTCAGTGCATGCTAGGGCTGGGTGCTAAACCTCGGAGTTTGGAGATTAGACCAGGGGAGAGGACTGGGGTTGGCTACACAGAGACAGCCTGAAGGGGCTGGAGTCTGGGGTGACTGCAGCTGAGGTTTTATGTGGAGGAAGGCCGGGCCCACCTTAAAGGTGAGGTGCCATTGTTGGGGGGCATGCAAGGGGAGGGTTGGCACCCACCATAGCAACCTCTCTTGCCATGTGCACTTTCAGGTGACACGACACCACCTACATGAGCTCTGGGAGCAGTCACAAGCTGCCACCGCCAAGAACCCCAGGTTCTTGGCACCAGCCACCACATCTGCCCAACCCCTGTCAAGGGGATAATGAACAGCACACATTGAGGAAAGTGGCGGCAGGCACCCATACTAAAAACAGCCCTCACACCAAAAAAAACCCAGACAAGCTACACAGGGATACTCCCACATATAAATAGCTCTCCAAGACCACAGTTGATAGTCATCTCTCCTAAACTTACAGAGTAAGAGAAATATAAGTAAAATGAGGAAGCAGAGGAACCACTCCCAGTTAAAAAACCAAGAATTCCCCTGAAAGAATGGACAATGAAACACACACACCTCTCCAGTCTAATAGACACCAAGTTCAAAAAGGAACTATAAAGAGGAGCCAAAAAAATTTAAAAACCTCATTTGCAGCACAAAAGCTGAACTAAAGGCAATGAAGAACAGCAGAATGAATAATGCAGAAGACTGAATAAGTGATCTGGAGATCGAATAATGGAAATCACTCAATCAATCAGAAGAGTAGACAAAAACCCAAATGAAAAAAATGAGAACAATATAAGAGACCTATGGGATAATATAGAGTGTGCCAATCTGTGCATAATAGGGATTCCATAAGGAGAAGAAGGAAGGGGATTGAAAATGTATTTGAAGAAATTGTGGCTGAAAATGTCCCAAAGCTAAAGAAGGAAACAGATATCCAGCTACAGGAAGAACAGAAGGTCCCCAAAAAGGTGAACCCAAACAGAGTCACACTAAGACATATTATAATTAAAATGGCAAAAGTTAAAGAGAGGATTCTAAAGGCAACAAGAGAAAAACAAAGCGTTAATTACCAGGGAACCCCCATAAGGCTATCAGTTGATTTCTCTACAGAAGTAAGAGAGTGGCAAGATATATTCAAAATCAAAATCTTGAAATGGAAAAATCTGCAACCTAGAATGCTTTACCTAACAAGATTATCACTTATAATAGGAGAGAAAGAATTTCTCAGACAAGTAAAAACTAAAATAATACATCAATACTAAACCTATCCTAAATGAAATATTGAAAGGTCTCCTCTAAATATAAAAGAAGCAAGAATTTATAAGAAAGAAAAAATCACTATTGGAAAGTAAATCACTTAAATAAGCCAAGTACTTAAATAAGCCAAGTACACAGGTGATAACAATGATAACCACGATGAACAGCAAAAGGATGAACCTGAAGATGTAAAAGAGGACATCAGAATCATAAAATGTGAGGGAGGAGAGTGAGAAAATGTAGATTCGTTTTTAGAATGTGTTTGAGCCTACATGACTATCAGTCTAAAGCAAGTAGATATAAGAAGGGGTTAACATACTTGAAAAACAGGGTAACCGCAAATCAAAAACATACAACAGATTCACAAAAACTGAAAAAAAAGACACAAGCATAAAATAAAAGGAAATCATCAAACCACAAAAAGAAAAATGAAGAAACACAGAATCAATGGGAAAACAAGGTTTAAAATGGCAATAAGTACATACCTATCAATGATCACCCTAAATTTCAATGAACTAAATTCTCCAATCAAAAGACACAGTGGCAGAAAAAAAAGCTTACAACATGCTGCCTACAAGAGACCCACTTTAGGGCAAAGGACACACATAGATTGAAAGTGAGGGTATGGAAAAATTATATGTCATGTAAATGGAAATAAAGCAGTACTCATATCAGACAAAACAGACTTTAAAACAAAGTCCATAAAGAAAGATAAAGAAGGATGCTATGTAATGATCAAAGGATAAATACAAATACAAGAAGATGATTTTACACTCGTCAACCTACATGCATCCTAATATAGGAGCACCTAATACAGACGTAAAGGGAGAAACTGATAGGACTACAATAATAGTAGGAGACTTTAACACCGCACTCACATCAATGAACAGATCTCCTAGACAGAAAATCAATAAGGCAACAGAGATCTTAAATGATAAAATAGAACAGTTAGACTGAATTGATATTTTCAGAATATTACATTCAATAAATACATATTATTTTCAAGTGCATATGGAATATCCTCTAGGATTGACCATATACTGGGGCACAAAACAAGCCTCAGCAAATTTAAGAGTATAGAAATTAATCTCAAGCATCTTTTCTGACCACAAAAGCATGCAACTAAAATCAACTACAGGAAAAGTAATGAGAAAAAAAAATGATTACATGGAGACTAAACAACATGCTACTAAAAATACCAATGGGGCAATGATGAAATCAAAGAGGAAATTAAAAAAATACCCTGAGACAAATGAAAATGCAACCATACAAAATCTATAGGATGCAGCAAAAGAAGTTCAGCTTCAAATAGTGATACAGCCCTTCCACAACAAACAAGAAAAATCTCAAACAACCTAATTTACCACTTAACAGAATTAGAAAATAGAAGAACAAACAAAACCTCAAGTCAGCAGAAGGAAGGAAATAATAAATATCAGAGAGGAAATAAAATAGAGATTTAAAAACAATAGAAAAAATCAATAAAACCAAGAGCTGGTTCTTTAAAAGGGTAAACAAAATAGATAAACCTCTGGCCAGGCTCACCAAGAAGAAAAGAGAGAACCCAAATAAAGTAAGAAATGAGAAAGGAGACACAACTGATACCACAGAAATACAAAAAAACATAAGAGAATACTGTGTTCAGTTATGTGCCAACAAATTAGACAATGTAGAAGAAATGGACAAGTTTCTAAAAACATACAGCCCAGCAAAATGGAACCAAGAAGGACTAGACAATTTGAACAGACCAATCACTAGAAGTGAAACAGAATCTGTAATATATAAAATCCCTATAAACAAAAGTCTAAGACCAGATGGCTTCAAGGCTAATTGTACCAAACATACAAAGAACTTATACTAATCCTTCCAAAAGATTGACGAGAAGGGAACACTCCCAAACATATTCTATGAAGCCAAAACCAGACAGAGATACCACTAAAAAATAAAATTACAGGCCAATACCTTTGAATATAAAAATTCTCAACAAACTATTAGCAAACGGAATCCAACAACACATTATAAAGATCATACACCACGACCAAGTGGGATTCATCCCAAGTTCACAAGGATGATTCAGCATATGCAGATCAATCAGTGTCATACACCACATCAACAAAAAAAGGACAGCAACGACATGATCATCTCAATAGATTCAGAAAAAGCATCTGACAGAACTGACATCCATTAATGATAAAAACTCTTACCAAAGTGGGTACAGAGAAAACATATCTCAACTTAATAAAAGTGATTTATGTCAAACCCACAGCCAAAATATAATAACAGTGAAAAGCTAAAAGCCTTCCCACTAAAATCTGGAACAAGACAAGGATGCCCACTTTCACGACTTCTCTTCAACATAGTATGGAAGTCCTATTCACAGCAATCAGACACACACACACAAAAAGGTATCCAACGTGGAAAGTAAGAGGTAAAATCGTCATTATATGCAGATGAGATGATAATACATATATAGAAAATCCTAAAGACTCCACACAAAAACTACTAGACTCATAAACAAATTCAGCAAGGTAGCAGGATACAAGATTAACATACAAAAATCAGTTGCAGGGCTTCCCTGGTGGCACAGTGGTTGAGAGTCCGCCTGCCGATGCAGGGGACACGGGTTCGTGCCCCGGTCCGGGAAAATCCCACATGCCACGGAGCGGCTGGGCCCGTGAGCCATGGCCACTGAGCTTGAGCGTCTGGAGCCTGTGCTCCGCAACGGGAGAGACCGCAACAGTGAGAGGCCCGTGTACCGCAAAAGAAAAAAACAACAACAAAAAATCAGTTGCATTTCTTTACACTAACAATGAAATATCAGAAAGGAAATGTAAATAATCCATTTTAAAGTAGCATCAAAAAAATAAAATACTTTGGGAATAAACCTCATCAAGGAGGTGAAAGATTTATATGCTGAGGACAATAAAATATTAAAGGAAATTAAAGATGATTCAGAAAAATGGAAAGATATCACATGCTCTTGGATTGAAAGAATTTATATTGTTAAAATGGTCATATTACCCAAAGCAATCTACAGATTTAACATGAACCCTATCAAATTACCCAAGACATTTTTCACAGACCTAGAATAATCCTAAAATTTTTATGGAACCGTAAAAGACCCAGAATTGCCAAAGCAATCCTGAAGGAAAAGAACAAACAGGAGGCATAACCCTCTCAGATTTCAGACAGTACTACAAAGGTACAGTAATCAAAACAGTGTGGTATTGGCACAAAAACAGACAAATCAATGGAACAGAATAGAGATCCCAGAAATAAACCCACACCCCTATGGTCAATTAATGTTTGACAAAGGAGGCAAGAATATACAATGGGGAAAAGTGTCTTCAGCAAGTGTTGTTGGGAAAGTTGGACAGCTGCTGTAAGTTAATGAAGGTAGAACATGCCTTCACACCATACAGAAAAATAAACTCAAAGTGGCTTAAAGACTTAAACATAAGACATGACACCATAAAACTCCTAGAAGAGATCATAGGCAAAACGTTCACTGACAAAAATCGTACCAGTGTTTTCTTAGGTCAGTCTCCCAAGGCAATAGAAATAAAAACAAAAATAAACAAATGGGACCTAATCAAACTTACAAGCTTTTGCACAGCAAAAGATACCATAAACAAAATGAAAAGACAATCAGCAGACTGGGAGGAAATATTTGCAAATGATGCAGTCAACAAGGGCTTAATCTACAAAATATACAAACAGCTCATACAACTCAACAACAAAAAAACAAAGATCCAATCTAAAAATGGGCAGAAGACCTAAGACATTTTTGTAAAGAAGACATCCAGATGGTCAATAGGCACATGATAAGATGCTCAATGTTGCTAATTATTAGAGAAATGCAAATCAAAACTACAATGAGGCAACACCTCATACAGTCAGAATAGCCTTCATTAAAAAGCCCACAAATACCAAATGCTGGAGGGGGTGTGGAGAAAAAGGAACCCTTCTACACTGTTGGTGGGAATGTAAGTTGGTGCAACCACTGTGGAAAACAGTATGGAGGTTCCTCAAAGAACTAAAAATAGGGTCGATGTATGATTCAGCAATCCCACTCCTGGGCATATACCCATACAAAACTATAATCCAAAAAATACATGCACCTGTATGTTCATAGCAGCACTATTTACATTAGCAAAGACATGGAAACAACCTAAATGTCCTTCAACAGATGAATGGATAAGGAAGATGTGGTATATATATATATACAGTGGAATATTACCCAGCCATAAAAAAGAATGAAACAATGTTATTTGCAGCAGCATGGATGGACCTGGAGATTATCATACTAAGTCAGAAAGAGAAAGACAAATACCATATGATATCATTTATATGTGGAATCTAAAATATAACAGAAATGAACCTATCTACGATAGAGAAAGAGAATCACAGACATAAAAGACTTGTGGTTGCCAAGGGTGAGGGGGGAAGGATGGAGTGGGGTTAGCAGATGCAAGCTATTATATATAGAATAAACAATAAAGTCCTACTATATAGCGCAGTGATCTATATTTAACTCCTGTGATAAACCATAATGGAAAGGAACATTAAAAAAAAGTATATATATATATAGATGTGTGTGTGTGTGTACAACTGAATCACTTTGCTGTACAGTAGAAATTAACAGTGTAAATCAACTATATACTCCAATTTGAAAAAAAAAGTACCTACCTCATAGAATTGCTTCAAGTGTTAAGTGATATAATTGTGAAGCAGGGAGAACAATACCTGGCACAAACTAAATGTCATGTAAGTATTAACTATTCATATCTATTTTATAAGACTATGAGGGTTGAGGTCAGCTGATCAGTTATGTCAACATTACTCAGGTAAGTATGTGTGTCAGTGATTTAATTGTTGTTAGGAAAACATTTTCCACAAATTTATTTGAAACCAATAAATAACTTCACTGTTTATTTTTCCCTGACATTACTACAGATCTGTTTATTATAGATAATAGTCTGTTCAGCTGAGCAAACAGTTCATAGTTTATTGCCTCAGGTCCACCAATCCTGAACTATTATATCAACTTTTCCTAATAGCAATTAGTTCCCAACCTTGAAAGACTTGTGTTAAATCACTTCAGCCCTTACCCCAAAGCTCCATTAATATCCTACTTTGCCTTACCCTTCTGAGACATTGCTAAGATTCTTTCAAGGTGATGTTCTCTCTGATTACTATAAATTCTAATAAATTTAGATTTGGCTTTACTAAAAAACAGATTATCTGCTGATATTTTGAGATCAATAACCTGGAAGCCCGGTTGTGATCCAGTTGAGATCCCCTCTCTACTGTGGCCCTTGACCCTTAACTTGGAAATACCATGCTCCACTGGGGAATCCTTGGGGAAGTCTCTTTAACCATCAACAGTGGAGTATAAATATTGATATTGAGTCTGATTTGCTTTCATCAGGTTTCTAAATGATAATTTTGTCTATTAGGAAATAAGATCTATTTTAGGACATCTTGGGTAATCTGATCAAGTTTAAAAATGTTCATGTTTAATGGAAATCTGTCTTATTACCAACATTACCCATTGTCTCTTGTCCTTATCACTTTTATGTCTATAAGAGGAAGTTTCGGCCAGACATTTACCCTGATAAATTGATTCCTAGAGCCAGCCCCACAGCAGACAAGTTAGTTCAGAAGATTCCTTCTCAGACTGATGTCTTTTGGACAAACTTTGCCTGGGGTCACTTTTAAAAACCTACGTGAAAGTTCCTGAATCTTATTTAGTCTGTGAGAGTCTTGTTCTATGTGAAATCTCTTGTAAAAAGTTTCTGTTCACCAAGAATCTCAGATCATTGGGTCTGGGATTTTTAAAAAGTCAGCCATTAACTTGGGTGCCTTAGGAACAAGGTGCAAAGTAAAGACTTTAAACACACTGTTGCCAAATTATCATGGCTTTGTCTCTTTCTAAATCTAAAAATTTTGCCTTCTGCATGCTGGACCCTTTTTACATGTACTACATTATAAATCTAATTCCCAAGACTAGTTTTTAAAAGGCATAATTTCACCAAGGACAATTTAAAATTACAGAGGTCACTCTGCAAACTTTGATATAAACAAAACTGTTAAATTGAGAGGTATGTTAGAAATGATCAGAACTTTGGTTCCTTTGTAAACTTGAACTCAATGGCCTTTCCCCTACTTTTCCTCTTTCCTATTCTTTGTTCCTCCTCATCTGCTGTGTTTACCCCCTTTTCTGACCTGCTCCCTTACCTTCTGGCCAGGCTGAAATTCATAAATATTAATTGCCTCTTAAAGTTAAATCTTCTTCAGAAATGGGCAAGCCCCTGACAGTTTATTTTTAGCTTTCATCTCAGTCTGAACTAAGAATCATTGTGAAAGCCTAGACAAGATTCGTAAAAATTTACAGAGGAATTTAGAATAGTTCACTTCTGTACATAGAAAAGAAAATATTTTGGAGTTTCCCTCCAAGAATTTCCTGTGAAAATAAATTGGATTCTCATTTAGTCCTAAAAAAAAGAAAGGATGAGTCCATTGGAATTTTAGGAATAGACTCTTTAATACCGTTAGAAAATAGTAGATCTTGAAAGAGATGAGACCTCAATTCTCTCCTTAAGTTTTGTAAAGAGACCTAAGCCAAAATTAGGATATGCAATATACAAGAACAACTGGAATGGGAAGTGGCCCCACTGAAAGATAGAACTCCAGTTTCTCAACCTTTTGAAAAAGCCTTGGAACAAAAGCAGAATTCTACTCAGAATAAGTTAATAGTCTTACAGATAAAACAACTAGATATTTCCATCCAATTCATCAAGCACCAGAGGAAGAAGCCTCCTGAATAAAGGCATTGGTAGATACTGTAAGCAGAAAGGACATTGGAAAAAAAAAAAAAGTTATTCTGTACTAACTATGAAAATAAAGGAAAACAAACAAAAAGGACGTGATTAAGGAAACTGATGCTGATCTGAGGGGTAATTATGTGCCTGATTTCCCATCTTACACTTAAACTCAAAAGGACAAACTTCTTTACCTATTAAAAGACAGTTTTGAAGTTGTTGACTGATTTAGGCTCAGAAATATAATCCACAAACCCTGCTACAGTTTCACAATCTCTCCTTCAGAGTCAATGAGGTATAAAGATGGGCATCTCCAAAAATCCACAAACACTTCGCCTGTCAATCTATACCTTTTACCTTCATACCTTTAACATCATTTCATCCTTTGTGACAGAACACCTAGTCTTTCATGCGTAGGAATGTACTATTTAAATGGAATTATCAACTTAAATGCTTTCCAGAGGACCTTGGTCTTGAGAGCCCAGATGATCACCTATTCACAACCAATAAGCCATTTGGACAATGGCTTACCAGTAGCTTTGTGTCTAAATCAAGCCCAAATTGAATTTCTCCAGGAGGTTTCAACTATTTTTGGGCAAAGAAAAATCTACTGACATTGGCAGAATAATTGAGGAAGAACCCGTCACATTCTAAATGACCCATCTAAATCTCTACGTACAAGTCTAATAGAGAAATAATTAAGCATACCTTGTAGCAGTCCTCTTCTCACAGTGAAGAAACCTAAAGGACTGGGGTACCCATTCATTTAGGACCTTGGGATTGTGAATACAATAGTCATTTTTATTTCTCTGTGGACAGCAAATCCCTGTTACTATTTTGATTTCCATTCCACCTGAGTTTATGTATTTTGTCTTTTCCTGGAAAAATCAATAATACACCTAGACAGTTTTAGTCCAGGGATGTACTGGGGCACCCTTCTATTTTTCACAAGTCCTTAGCCAGAATTTAAAGGTCCTTGAAGCTCTCTGTAATTCTACACTTATCCAATAAGCAGGTAAATTTTAGCTGTGTTCTAAGGGTAACAGAGCTTTGAGGCTGATTCCAACTACTATGTATAGCTCAGAAAGCATATAAAGTTTCTGAAGAAAAAGTACATTTTTGTTGGAAGAAAATGGAATGACTAAGAAATAATTTATCCCAGAGTAATAAATCCATTACTCTTAAGATACTACAAACTATTTAAAACTTTCCTACAATTGTTAAGAAAATACTCTTTTTAAAGAGGTTTTTTTGGATCTCATAGCGCATGCAATAGGTTCCCAACATTTTGGGAATTGCCATACCTACAAGATTTAACTTAGTCTTTGGTAACTGAATTTCTTCCCTGGATCTAATATAATCTGTGTGTGTGTGTGCGCACACATACACATTCAATTTAAAATTAGCTCTTTGGCCTTCCTAATTACCTTGAATCTTTTTACCAATTTGTACATGGGCAGTCTGGACAAGCCATTGGTGTCCTGACTTAACCTTATCAGGATTTTTAAAGACCAATTATTTACTACAACCTTTCCCTAGACTTAGTGGCAAAAGTCTACTCACCTTATCTAAGGGCAATAGTATCGGCAACCATCCTACCAGAGACTTCTACTGACTTGACTTCTCTTCCTCTGCAATACTTTTTTTTTTTTCTGAAAATGTACATTTTTTACCATGCAGGCTTAACTTCTATGAACTTTTAATGAATTTTTCCCTGCCTAGTCATCACTAATATTGAACATCCTGCTACTTACTTTATTCACCTTTAAGAAGGGGAATTCCTGATTGTCCATGTGTGTCCAAAAGCTGACTTTGCCTTGAATAATAAGAAATAAAAATCACCTCAGGTGCAGAACTTATTCTATTACTAACCTGAACTTGTCAGCAAGTGCTAAGAGAGTATACAGTTATATCTTTGGAATAGTCCATGATTTTGGAATGCTATGGAAACAGCAGGGATTTTGACCTCAACAGAAAACCCAACTAAAAGTAATCAACAGCTTAATAAATGTCTTAAGAATTTGGGTATCATAAAGGTAGACTCTCATTAAAAAGTTCATATATAATTCTGAACAATTTTCTTCTGTCGTCTTTAAACCATGCTATGGCTCAGATTTTGCCAGGTGCACTGGACAATATTAGTAAGGACATAGAACTCATCATCTAAGAATTTCATAATATTGGGCAGGTGATGCTTCAAAACAGAGCAGTCCCAGAAACATCATCCTGTCAGGATGAAATGTGAGGCATTTTAGGGGAAGAATATTGTACTCACATCCCAGAGATCTTTCTGGCATCTTTTATACTACTAACACATGAGGAATAAAAATTGAAGTAAACAACAAGGTCCTACTGTATAGCACAGGGAACTATATTCAATATCCTGTGATAAACCATAATGGAAAAGAATATAAAAATGAATGTGTGTGTGTGTATATGTATATATATATATATGTATATATATAAACACATTATAAATCAGCTATACTTCAATTAAAAAAGTGAAATAATAAAATTAGATAATTTGGCTAGTATCCTCATATCTCTTGTTTTAATTTGGACGTTCTTGGCTTAGAAGTATAAAATACTTTGTTCATAACCCTTCTGTTGGTATCTGTAATTCAGCATTCACATTTGTGATCTCCATGGTCTTAATGTTTCTGTGTAACCACTGTGCCATATAGGATCCAACAATGATCACGAAGAAAAAGAACAGAAATATCAGATATACATCATGGTTGAAATGTTCCCTGCTTGAAACCTGATATGCAGTCATGATCCTTCAAACAGCAGTGTGGATCTTGATTGATTGTTTGGATGATAAATAGTTTGTCCTCCAGCTTAAACTGGACCAGGATAAAAGTCTGAGAAACAAGAGATCACCTGTGTTAACATAACTTTCTTTGTTTTGATTCAGAAAAATACATTTCCATGGAAAGATAAGATCGTAATCCACTTTACTATTACTTTACTTTTTGCTTTACTATTTGCTTTAGGAAATTCTGAGATTATTTTTCTGTAGACAGCATTCTGCTAGTCTAAATAATTAGCTTATTTATCCAACAACAATTTACTTACCAAGGCCCTCATCTCACTGTGCCCACCCATCTTAAAGCATTACATCATGAACTTAGTTAGGTCCCCGAGTCAACTGACCTAGATTAAGTCACTTTAGCCCAATCCTCAAAGCTCACAAGTATCTCACTTCTGACTTTGCCTTTCTGAGATATTGGTAAACTTTTGTCAGGGTAGTGTTTACGCCCATTACAGTAAGTTCCAATAAATTTATATTTTCTTAGCATAGTATCTGCCTCAAAGTAAACACAAATAGTTGTTATTATTTCTATTTTTATTACCAGCACTGTGGTATTTCTCCATCATTTACTATTTTGGGAAAATGTGAGAAAAAATAAACTCTATATATTTTATTCACTAACACTGCCGTGTTTGTCTCATTTACATACATTTCCAAAGACCCCATACTTTTCTTCTGGTTATATTTTCATATGCTATTTTAGATAAAATTTTCTTTTTTCACTTGCTTATTTAGTCCATCTGTTCTTTGAAATTTTCCATTTTTCTTTGAATTTTTACCATCTACTACACAGATTACATGTGAAATTTACAATATCTAACAAGGATAGAACTTAGCACAGGACCTGAAACATCCTAAGTGCTCAAGAATAGTCCTTATTACTTCATAGTGCTCCTCTGAGGCCAAAGGATAATGTTTACGGCTCCCAGTAGGTAGTCTCTTAAACATAGCTATTAATCTTTTATTGATATTAATACACCTGTGAGCCCGGATGGATAAATAATCTCTGTTAAATGAAACCACCTGCAGAGGTCAGGTTTTCAAAATATTTGACAAAAATTGAATGATGCATCTTCAGTAAGAACAGGTCATAGCTCTTAATATGCCCAGTGAAAGGCATTGAGTATGTTTTTGTGTATGTGTTCTGATTATTACTCTGAAGATAAATTATAGAGATCATATTTTCTGAATCCCTTTCAGAGAATGAAATATATGATTAGAAAATTTTTTTTTCCACCAAAAGCCCTCAGTGACTAAACTAATGTGGATTTTGTCCAACATTGAATGTCCTTCAAGACCACCAGTGAGAAATACCACTTTATATTGCATATTTTAATGATGACCTCTTCTTGAAAACAAAACAAGCATGAATAACAGAATTAGAGATGATTGGCTTAAATGAAAATTATGTCCCTGCTGCAGTAAGTTTACTCAACATTCTTAGTTGTCTTAGAGTGAAAAATAGTTGTTTACTCTCTCATTCCATGGTGTTAAGGCAAGTTCAATTAATTCCATAAGCAATGTTTTGTCACTCTATGCAATACTGCATGTATTTTATTATTTATGTCATAATGTCCATTGAGGAAATCCACTTATGTAACTCAATTTGTCACCTTTAAGTGAGTGTATTACTGCATTCGAGCTAGAAATTGGTGGCCCTGAGCTTTTAGAATTTGGGCTGACTCATCATGGAACCTCTTGTGACCTTCTTTGGGCCTCTTCTCTAGTTTCTCTTCAAATAGTCCTGATTTCTGCCACAAGGTATTTTTGCACAGGATGACCTGAGGAGTAATCTCCATAAGAAAACACTTGTTATCACAATGTCCTCTCCAAAGTCTTAAGTATGATTAATGTTGTTTCCATTTCTTGGCTTAGACAGGGATTTCTAAAAGTGAGTGTTCTTAAGTGTTTTGGATGATACTTTGCAAAGTACATAGATATAAAGGTAATTCTTTAAAATCATTGCATAATATTGAACTATTTTCCTATTGATGGGTATTTAGGTTGTTTCAGATTATTCACTAAAACAACGTTGCAAATTGTGTATAATACTTGCAAACAACGTTGCAAGTATTATACACAACTTGCAACGTTGTTTATTCACTAAAACAATGTTGCAAGTTGTGTATAATACTTTATGATCATATGAAAGCGTTTCTGTAATAAAGACTCTTAGAATTGGGCTATTTATGTCAAATAACATATAGGTATAAATTTTGTTAAAATCTTCTAAATTTCCCTCCCAAAAGGATGGACATATTTAATTTTTCATAAATGTGTGAAAGTGTCACCTATATTTTCATAACCATTTAAATGAAGACAAAGACTTGCTTTATAGTTTTCACTCTTTCATGCTATAAAAAACTAAAACTTGCTCTAACTTATTGCTAGAAAGAATATGCCTTGTATATTTAATTTAAAATTTACATGTTAGGATACTAATTAAAATCACTTCCATCTATTTTATTCCCCAAATAAGCAAGGGATGTTGTATTTTTAAAACTGATTCACATGAGCTTCCATTTAAAGACATTGGATGGCTTACCTATGTGTCCCTGCCAACTAGTAAATACACTGGAAAATCTCTAAAGCCATTATCTTCTACACAGTGCTTTTGAATAAGCTACTGTTGGAATCATTTTCTCCCTCACTGGTTTAGAAACCTTGACGATGTGAGCCAGTAAATGAACCTAAAGAGCTAGTAAAAAGATAAAAGTAAATAACCTATGAAAATAAATCGACAAGCTAAGCTTTATGAAAAAAAATTCAAAGATGCTCAAAAACCTTAACTAAAATTCCAACCAGCCTGTTTTAGCTGCTCACCACGTGCCAATACAAAAACAATCCAGAGAATAATCAGTGAGGTCACTCATAACATCAAGTCACCACGAAGTTTACTGTCATAATTCCCAATGCAATTTTCATGCCATCATTTGAAAAAAAAGCCATGATTTTCCAAGTGGGAGTTTGCAACTTGAAAATATTTATATATTATAAAACGTTAATTGTAGAAATGCAATCTAATAATGACCAAGAATCAAAAGCAAGTAAGGCCTGAAACAAGCAGGATATGTAATCTTTATCAATAAAATGAAAAGATCTGGTGGGAAAGACTATTTTAGTTAAGCAGGGACATCTGGCTTAAAGAAGGAAGGCAACTGGTCAGATTGAATCAGATTCATGGGAATCTAACAGTATTGTTTTGTTTTTGATTTATATCTCCATATACATGCCAATGAGCAGTGATTATGGTGATAACTTTGGTAAAATGAATGGGTGGAAGAAAAGTTTCAAAATGAATATTATTTCACTTCCTAGGTTTTATCATCTCTATAAAGGCACTCAATTTAAATTTAAAATTTATTCACATTTTATGCGGTAAATTAAATAATAAGTAAATTGTTTGGTATTTATCATCAAGTATTTGTCAATCTTTGGTCAGTGATCCATTTTCCAAATAAATATCATTGATTTAAAAAAATCTATTTGATGGTAATGATGGTAATTTTTTTATTGCATCATAAAGATTGTATCATTTCAATGAATCTTGTAAAAATTGTAAAGATTCAGTGAGATGGATTAGAATGGAATCCAGGAATTCATTATTGTATGTCAAAAAATGAGAAAAAAATGCAACACCATGTATGATGAATGATTACTTTTACAAATGTTTCTCATGGTGTGCAAGGTCATGGTATACTGACCAGTATATCTCTTAGTAGGAATTATTTACTCCTGTGTCAGAGAGAAAAGATTAATGAATTAGGTCTCAGAGGGTTTAGAAACTCACTTTTGAGCTTAAAGATATTTATCAAAATTGACAAATTATATGAACAAAGAAAGTTCTACCAAAATGGATTTTAAAGCAATTTACGTATTGCTTACCATTGTGATACCTCATTTATCATCTGTACATTTCTTCAAAAAATTATTATATTTTAACTCCTATCATTGCCCAGGTTTTGAAGTAAGCCCAGGTACTGTTAATGTCACCAGCTTAAGGCTGGGTCTACTGTGGACATAAAGCCACAGACCTGCAGTTCTCTGGCGTGGGGTCATTCTACTTTTGTAGCATTTTATTCTGGTGGGGTGCTACTTTCAATCGAACAAAACCATGGATTTCCTTTTGTAATTGCATTAGGATCTGAAGTTGCCAGGTATCAGTGACAACAAATCCAAATGAAAATCTGCTCAAAGTACAGTGCTACTTTTTCAGCCAAAGAAAATACTTAGGCCAATGAGATACCAGGCTGCCTGCTACAGTCCAAATTTTTGCTCAGTTGGCAAGAGTAACAGATTAATTGAATAGTGTAGATAAAGTCTCAAACAAAAGTTCTCTTGACATAATTGTAGGATGGTGTCACTACATCAGTGGGATGCAGCTCAATTAGCAATACCTTTGAAAAGACAGAGTATCAGGTGCTCCAGCAAGAGAGTTATCTGTCAAACTGGGGCTCCAGCTTGAGGGTTGATAATGTGGCAGCTATAAGATCCACCTCCTCTTCTGGTTGTGTGTATTGCAACATTAAAAGCAACACAGCCCTACAAAAGCAAAATACTTTAAAATGCTACCTTCACCCTAAGAAATTAAATGTGTAACAGATCTTGCTCCTCTGGTCAGTGTTGAGGGAAACAAATATTCAGCTAGTTACTTTACAAGAAAAATAAATAAATAAAAGCAAAACTAAACAAATGAAAACTTCCAAGAGAGGCTAATTGGCTTGTTTTCAAGAACACAGAGAGTAAATTATAGGACAAGAGTACTATTGCCTAATACCAAATTAATTAATGCTGAGTCACCTACAAGAAAACACTAACGGTAATTTGTATAGAGTTAATACTTATCTACATGCTACTGAATCCACCAAAATTATCACCAAAATCTTAAAGCTTGCTATTTTTAATCTATTCATTTCAAATATGTATCAGAAAAGATTCCTAACAGATATTAAATTGAGGTATACATTTATATCTGAAAGAACTATAATATTCAATTTAAGGCAAAAGTGGAGTTTTGCATCACCTCAAGAGGACTCAAGAGTATGGCTAAATAGCAGTGAGTGTAAAGTTGGCAAAATCTTTACATTAACACAATTATATTAAAATTGTGCTATGTTAAAAATAGCAGAAGACGATCTTTTGAAAACTATTTCCAGATTTACCTTCAGTATAATAGATAGAGCCTATTTCAGAAAAATGTTCTGACTAAAATGATAGTAAACTTTAATTTTTATAGAAGCTATAGTCCAGCGTACCGCCTATATTTACCAGTCTCACTTGCATATTGAGGTTGTGACTCCCAATATGGAATTAGGTAGCCAATGTTTATTTTCATTTTTACTTTTTAGCAAGAAAGTTAGATGCCAGTAAAATCTAGAAAAATGAATATTCAGTATATCTTAGGGCAAGAATGGCAAATATTGCATTAGTTGCCTAAATGGGAATATATTTCTATCTCTTTGGGTTGTCAGGAAGATTAAGTTAATGTATGGAAAGTCCTTAGCATAGAACCAAGTACAAAGAAAACATGCTACACATCATTTCTATATTATTACAAATGTCACTTATTACTATACATTAAATTTTTTTTAATGTGGATATTGTATATTATCAGAAATGCCGCATATTTGAAAAAAGCTACAAAGATGTAAAAGAAAGAACATGTCACTCCGTCTTCAGCACTGTCAAGAGAAAGGATGCTTTAAAGAAAAAACTTGAGATGTCTATTCCTGTAACACAAGTGGATGCGTTCATTGGGCTAGCAAACTTGCATGAACCCAAACCATCATCAGCATTAAACTCATTTCACCTACTCTGATTCTAATTGCAGTTTGGGGGGTTGAAATTGTGCTTCCCATCTCTATGCTTCTACAGGAAGTGTACTATCTAATAGATTCAAACATCCCAGTCCCTTTGTCAGTTATATCTCTTATTGTGATCAACAAATTGGCATTTTATTGCATGGATCAGTCTCGAATGGGTTTGGCTAGTGTGATCTCTTCCCCTGAGTCCAATTATGACTAGGTATGCAGACCAAAATCGTATTTCTAGATATGCGGCTCAGCCTCTGGTGCTTGATTTCCCCACTTAGGGCCTTCCATTCATTGGGACCTGGCCTGAAAAGTCACCTAGCCTCTCTAGAGAGCATCTGTAGCCAGTCTTTCTAATTACAGCTCTATGTCTATAGGTTTAAAAAAGTTTCTGAAACAGAAACTGAGTATCAGTATAGCTGTGTAACAGATTTCTGAATGATTAGGATGATGATGATAGTAATGATAATAATAGAAGAGAAAATTGTTTGGGAAGGGGCATGATGCTACTTTCTGGAATGAAAATGTTTTATTCCTTCTTTGGCGTAGTATTTACACAGGTATATGCAGTTGTCAAAACACATAAAATTGAAAAAAATCTCTTGCATTTTATTTTTTTAAACTATGCCTCAATAGCTTTATTCAGCAGAGAAATCTATATTTCTTATGCATAAATAAAATGGTTTGTTGAAGATTTGGAGAAAAACTATGTAATTTGTAGCATAATTGTTTTTAATAAAAATAATACTTTTGAAAGAGAAATATAATTAAATGTACTGTATAATTTCTCATTTTCTATCAATGCTTTTAATTTTTCCAAACAATTTTGAAGCGGTCTTATTTCTATTGTGTTATAAAATCAAATGATTTTATAACACAATGGCAAATCTAAAAAAATCCTACACTGAAGTAGCATAACCTTTTGTATCTATTTTAATAGTTCAAAGACTTTATACACTATAATTAAGCACTTTAATGTCAAAAATGCTATTTTACTGCAGAATTTTCTAATTATTCCAAAAAGATTTTTCATACTTATATACCTTTCTAGAGGCAATAATAAGGAAGATTAAATAGATCAAGATATATAAGTAATTTTAGTAAGATATAAAGAGGCAACCAGTAGAAGAAGATGAAGTTGTAGAGTTATATCATGAAAGGCAGTCCTGCTGTGCTATTCAACAGAAGAGAAGTCTTCATCCCGCACAGTTTCTAGCATCTGCGGAAACTACTTTGAGTGATTCTGTGTTGTTAAAACCAACTCTGTTACATACATTTATCTGAATACATAAGCACATTTATAAGAAATAGACCCTTGTGTCCATTTAGAAAGCTAAAATCTAATAGCTAATTTGTACACCTTGGTTCATAAGATACTGTGTTACATTTAAAAACACATTTTCAAAACTTAGCTCATTTTTTTCCCTCTCGCTCTCTTGGCTTCAGCTATTTTGCTATCATTTAAGCATGATCTTAGTCTGGCCTTGGTATTTCTCTTTGCCTGAAATGCTTTTCTTCCAGGTGCTTACCAGCCTCAGGGCCTCATTTACTTTCTGTCTCTACTCAAATGTCACTTTCTCAAAGAAGCCTATTTTGCCAACCTGTCTAAAATAGCCCACTACCCATTCTTTCAGGTTTTATCCTCCTCCTGTTTTATTTACTACTACATATAACCGCCTGAATATTACATATTAGTTTGTTTATTCAAATTTGGACTTTTAGACCTAAAAATATCAGTAAAACAGTCTTAAACTAAGAGTATGTTTTATTTACTTACTTTTATTGTATATTATAATAATCAATAAAGTACACTGATCTTAACTATTACAGTCCAACAGTTCTGACAAATGAGTACACCTGAGGAACTCTGCACTAGGAAGACCCAGAGCACATCCATTATCCCAGCAGTTTCACTCAAGCTCCTCCCCAGTCAATATCTCCTCCTACTTACAGAGGCATACCACTAATATGGTTGTTTCACTGCAGAGTCTTTTTGCCTGTTGGAGAACTTCATATCAATGGAATTTTACAGTTTGTTCAGTGTGTTCTGTTTCTGCTACATGTATATCCTCTTGATACTATTTTCTATTTTAATTAGAGATGTAGAAAAGCAAATAGAATACTTTAAAGTCATCATTATCACACTAAACTGTAGAACTCAACCATCAATGCAAATTAAAATCTTAGTAAACTTCATAAACCATTAAAAAAAAAGTGGCTTGAAATCTTATATTTTGCAATACATATTTTTTTCCTTCACGTGGGACTCAGATTTGAAATTTGGGTTTCAAAGAATAATCTGTAAAAACATATTGCTCTATTATAATTCTAAGTTGCTTTTTATATTGGAATGATCATGATGTTTGTAGAAAATAATGGAATTTTAGCATGCTTTAATCCTAAAATAAAATTTAAAAAACACTACATGTGCTGAGGTAGAGTTGAATAATTTGCTACAGTGCTGAAAAATTTATATATATATAAAATATATATAAAATATAAAATTTATATATATATAAAATACAGAAAATATACTAAAAATTACATGGTGAAGAAAATCTATACACACATGCTGAGGAAAGATGGTTGACTCTCCTCAATGTCACAACCACCTTCCAGTTACCTCCTAACTGGATCTGGCTTCCCCTGGAGGCTGCCACTGTGGGAGGATGGCATGCTGGAGGGGTCTGCTGTGCTCATTCTGTTCCAGGGCCCCTGTGCCTCTGGCTGCCTTGATCTGCCCTCCACTAAGACCTCATGCTGTCATAGGCCACAGAGTGCAGACAAGGGAAGCAGTAGGGACCCTGAAAACCCTCCCTCCCCCTGCCAGCAATATTCATGCACAATAGTCCCTTCAATTAGCTGTGGTTTTTAATTTCATTTTTATTTGATCTCGATTGTCATACAAATTTTCATCTATCAAATTCATAGGAAAATTTTGTGGCTCAAAACTCCCTAAAGTCAATATTTCTTGCATGTTTGTAAAATACATATATATATTTATTGTTCTAGCACGTTAATATCAATAGCAGACAAGGATGATTATTATTTTAGTTAATTTATTTTAAAGTGTTCCAGTAAGCAGATGTTGGGAAAGTTGGAATTGGGGTAGATAAGTGTGCCAAAATAAACTCAATGCAGTTTTTAAAAAAGGAAATACAGTAAGTGTTCTAGCCCAGAGTTAGATTTTGGGGGTTTCCAGACCATGTTAGAAGCCAAAGACTTGGGCAATAGTTCTGATTGGAATAATTTCTACTTCCTGGGAACACCAATATGCTGGTAACACTGAAATAAGAAACCTATCAGAGGAAATGAAAGAGTTATGCCATGAAATGCTTTGCAACACACAAGATTCTTTCAGAGATTTTTTGCCCTAGAAGTTAAGACACATAAAAATTTTCCTATAAGATTTCTTGTAGTTGATGACCTCAATACATACTAGGAGTCAGAGATTATGCTGGTTCTAACATTAGGGTTTTTAGATCAGATCTAGAATTCAAGAATAGTAATTCAGACTACTACATGGAGATGAGGTCCCAGTCTGGCTAATCTTTCATAAACAATAGAATCTCTTTGCTATCCATAAGGGTTTCTTTGTGTTTATGTGTGTATCTCACTACCTCATGAGTGGGCAATGGATTTCCAAAAGGTAGAAATCCATAGATATGATGGAGTAATCAAAAATGGTATTTGGTAGTGCCATGTACAACTATATCAGAGCCAGAGGTAAAAGAAAAAAATGTGCTGCCATATACAAGTTTCTGTGTGTTTTTTAATGGTTGCTTTTTCTAAAACATTAAACTAGTTGAAAAAATAATGAAAAACTGAAACATACAATATTATTTTTAAGTTTAAATATTTTACTTATACCAAAGTCAGGATATATTTTAATCATACTTTTTTGACTCTCATGAAAGCAAACTCATCAATAATATTTTCAAAATCTACTCTTACTAATCTCATTTTCAATTGAGAGTTGCTATGTTTGACAATTTCTCATAACCAAGATCTTAAATAACTTTTAATTAACTTCAATTTATTGATCTTGACTTTAATATTTTGATAAGTTATTTCTTATGGAATTGGTACAGCACTTTTAAACTTTAAAAAATACTTCATTAAAATATATCTTGATTACTGAGTTTTATTGGCATCCCTTAATTTTGCATCTAAAATTGGCTCCTCATTTGTCTCACCCTAATTTCAACATTGGTGATAAGTTCTAAGGTTTGACCTTGAATTGTGGGTACCCAAGGTGGAGTGAAGGCCACCAGAATAAAATCAAGAAACTGAGAGCCCAGTGCTGCAGGTTACCCATGTAGATAGTAAAGGTATCAGCATTATGGGGTAATTTGAGGAAGAGAGGATGAACTTTGAGAACAACTGTGAGAAGGACTGCTGGGAAGTTGGAAGATGCTCACAACAACAAGAATGGAGGAACATAGGGCTTAAAAAATTGAGAATTTTAGCAAATAGGTAGAGGAGAAGGATACCAGTTTGACCTTCTGGCTCTGAGGTGCAGGAGGTATGAAAGAATAACCAAAATTTGAAAGAGCTGCAGAGAAGTGGTTTCCTGGGGAAAGCATGATTATAGTAAATACAATGGGTTTTCTGCTAAATATTTTAGTGTCTGATGAATCTCATTATTAAAAGTAATACAGAAGATGAATAACCTTCACAATACCCTCATTAAAATACAATTATAACATCTGGAAAGGCAACATACTAACCCATTAGCACTTAACTCACCAGTATGGTTTAGTGACCTAGACTGAGCCAAAAAAAAAAAAAAAAAAAACTGAAATGAGAAATAGTGGAAGCTCTGAAAAAAATCTTTTCAGAGGGTGAGAAATAAAATGGGATTCATTAATAGCCAGGTGCAAGGAGATGGAGGGTAAGCTTGTTAGCAAATAAAATATACAGTTTTCTAAATACTTCACCTTGTTCACATTTTACAGGGTCTGGCCTCAACAGTTGCTGTTGTACCAATTTTAAGAATCAAAGGTCTGAAAACTTCCTGAGTGAATGATGGTATGACTTCTTAGCAGATAGGAAAACAGAAGGTGTGGGCTGAAGAAGAGTGGTTGAGAACAAAGACTTTGGAATAAGACACACCAGTCTCAAATAGTTTCTGAAACATTATTTGGGGAATTTGGACAACTTACTTCAACTCCTGAAACCTTTGTTCATCAATAACTGGCATAATAATGCCACTCAGGTTTATTATGAAAATTAAATGACAAAATGTCATGTCTGTCAAATAGGAAGGTGTGATCAATTTATTTATTGACAATTAGTTATTGAGTGCCTGTTATGTATTAAGATAAAACACTAAAAAAACAAGCCAAAACCATTGCTCTTTTGGCACTTACATTCTAGAAGGTGTTAAGCTATAATTACTAATGGTGTTAATAACATCAAAGACTAGGAAAATCACAGAGCTGACTCTATCTCATAGTTCACTTTCTAGAAACAGTACAGCAGCATTAATCCTATTCTCTATAGAGTAGATGAAAGGATTCAATGTCTTACTTTTAGATATTTCCAAATGAAATAACATTTGAAAGGGAAGCAAAAAGAGGGAAGCAAAAAAGGGAGGTCATTCCCTGTACAAATACTTAATCTTGTCAAGTTCCCTTAAAATATGAGTAGAGGTAGACTCCTGGAGGTCAGCACTACGTAAGGAAGCAAACTAAATGTGTTTTGATGATAATGACAGTGATCCTAGTAAGCACTTCCAAATGGAATCCATTATGCTGCTGATTCAAGTATTATTACAATGAGTTCTAGTTCCTTTACTACTTAATAAATTAATGAGTTTTACTCCCTGGCTGGTGGGAAACATTCTAAAAGTTCACAATGAAGAAAAAATGAGTTCAAGCAAATAACCAGAGAAGTAAGAGAGAAAAAGAAGTACTCACTTCTCTATTGTAATTTCTGTCTTTCCTGTACATGGGATTAGACCCAGCAGAATTAGAAGAGGCAGGTAAAGGCTAAATCCTTGTGCTAATTTTGTACCCTTGAGGAAATCACACAACTTTTCAAGTTTTAACTCTTCACTTAAATTCTTCATTTGCAAATCAAAGACTGCAATTACAACCTCACATTCTACTTGGCTATATTTATGTATCAATATTTTATTTACTTACATTTTCTTCAAATTATACCATGCCTTGCATCTGCTGGAATTATGTATATATAATTGTGTGTATATATATATATATACACACACATACATATATGTATATATATACACATACACACATATATTTTAAGTGTATATGTATGTATGTATATATATATATATACACACACATATATGTGTGTAGGTTATAATTTTATATATATATATATAATTTTCCCCCAGTTTTAGGAAGAGTGGATAAATGAGGAACCTGACCCATATTCTTGCTAAATCTCCTCCCAAAATACTTCCCCAGAGACTCCAAATTTAAGAAATCATAGCATTGGTTTAGTAAAAACCAATGCCATATATATATATATCTCATTTATTTTTCATGATTTTTAATAAAAAACAATATGAGTGTTGAGGCTGGGTATATAATAAGCTATGTTTCTTCTATCTCTCCTCTACCATCAAACACACACACACATTTAGAAGGGAAAAAATAAGGTTAAGTAATACCAATTTGGTGTGCACAAAGATGCAATATTCAGTATTAATGTTTTCTATATCTAACAAAGCATATAATTTGGAAAATGTCCACTGGTTCATATTCCCTGAAGGTGAATTCTGATTTTTGAGACTTTTGCTCAAAAATAGTTCCTAATTCTCTGCCATATAGTGAATTTCTCTCAATTAAAAAGGCATGTAAAAACACTGTAAACACAGCCTTCATTAACATGTAGGTCAATATCTAGGTCATAGCACCTATTAGGTAGCTCTGTCCTTATAGCTTTGTCTGACTCCAGATTCTGGTAACCACTCCCTCTCTTTATTACAGTCTGGGGTTAAAGGATGGCAACAGTGTCCTGCTAACAGTAGCCTCAGGTACTGATGGAAGCATCCTTTGTAGTGGTCCCTAAACTCTATCCTTACCAGAAATAAATCCTTACTTATAAATAAATAGATAAATAATCCCCCTTTAAATATCCTAAATTGTTGTGTTTTATTATTTCATCTCTCCTGTCAAATCTTTGTCTGACATAATAGCCTAGATCAAATCTCATTATAACTAATACCTAAATATTAACCAAGTTATTTTATTTTATTGAAAATAAATGTTATAGCCAAATATTCTTGGCTTCAATATTTGGGCATAATTTTAAAATATGATATATAAAGAAACTGTATTATATTCATGCTTGTGGTGATGAGATTTAGTAATATATCTTGGAAAGTGAAATCTTTTTCATCTATTTCTGAACAATATCTAGGTGCTTCTATTTCCCCTAATGTTTTGAAGATTCACCTTAAATGCCTTGCTATGTTTTGTTTACTCTCAAATGTCTTTATGTCTATTGATAATCCCTAAGTAGAAAAAAAAGGAAAAAAGAAAAAAAAAAGAAAGAAAAACTGAACAAAAGACATCAGCTGAACTCATCAGCTGATTTCTTAAGTAGTTCTCAGAAACTTCCACATGAGACTTGCTTATTTTAACATGAGGTTGGCCCTGGAGCAATGACACAAGTTTCTGTGACATATTTACATAGCACTGATTTTAATGGGACTTGTTAGAGAGTAACTACACAGTTTTGCCCCTGGTCACATACAAATCTTTGACCTGGATTGATGCTTGAAAACCTGGGAGATAAGATAGATGCAGCTAAGATAGAAGGGGACAAAGAAAGAAAACCTAGAAGATCTGAAGAAAAATTTTCATTTTCTTCACTCTTGTTCCTTGGTTTAAAGCATTTCAGTGCTTTCAAGATTAATGTGGAGGTAAGTTAATATGCAATGTTAAGAGTTCTCTTGTTAGAAACTAAATGCTCAAAAAGTGTTTTGAGGTATCCTCTGATCATAATATGCTTATGCTGGAGGGAACACAGAAATAATGTCAAGATTAATCCATCACATATCATTATTCCATGAAAGCCAAGAACTCAATCACTATTCCATAATAGAACTCTCAACAGAGATGAAGTTCAAGGCCAGCCACTCCTATAATGATTTCTCATCATAATCAAGTTATTGGTTATAGCCTTACAGGAACCAATAAACAGATTAGATTACACAGCTCATATGCATCCTGACACAGTTTTTGCATAAGGCCCTCTCCTCCGGGTACTGGTACACACTCAGAAGAGCTCCAGTGGGTGAAAGGATTCTTTGGCTTTTGGCCTCAAGAACAATTCCTCTTTCAAGAGTCTTCTAGCAGTTTACCCATAACCCTGATGAGTTCTTATGAAAAGCAGGTTATAACTTAATTAAGTTTAGACAAATTAAATTAATAGAAACTAAAATTGTATAACATTGATTCATCCATTACCTCGGCTGATTTATAGACAATTTGGAAAGTTTTATACTTGGTCACAATGATTCTCAACCTTAGTGCATATTAGAAACCTGGAAATTTTTAAAGTATTGATTCCTATGTTTCTTGTACTTTCTGAAGTACTCTGAATCTCTGAAGCAAACTTGAGCATTGTTTCATAAAAAATCTCTAAAAGCAGTTTTTTTACCCCCACCAAAGACTGAGAGACACTGGTCGTGGGCATACAAATCAGCCTTTACTCTGATTAACGTGATGCCATCAATCATTTCTCTAAATGTGAATATCAAACCCTTGATTAGTAAGAAAAAAACCCAAAAGAACAAAAAAAAATTCTGTTCTTTATGACATTCTGATATTTGGAAGATTGGATAGTCACCTGAGTTTTAAGAAATAACCTGCATGGTTAAAAATATTAATAGTAAACACTGAGTGTTCAAACCAAGAAACAAATTTATTCTCTTCTTCCAAACCAGTCAGTTGGTGTTGGTTTTCTGGCCAGAAAGATGAAAGTATGTAAGTAGGATTATGTAGCTCCTTCAGCTGTTGAAGGCTAAAGAGAAGCAGTTAAACTCTTTTAGCTTCACCTAAACCATTAAAAAAAAATCTATTTATCCTCCCCGCCTCTCTACAAAATTAGAATAGCATTAATGACCCAGAAATACAAAAATGAGAACTTTAAGTGCTGTCAAAAGATGAATGACCATAATCAATCCATTTGTCTAGTAAATTCTATTCCTATTTTGGAAAATATTATTGAACAATGTGATTCTGTTGACCAAAGTTCTAATCAAAGATGAAATAAGTCTTTGTCTTGAAAGCAGTGCCTTTAAGGCAGATACCCTATCATTCATCTTTTATTAATTATTCATATATTTATTTTGCCAATCAGCAAGCATTTAACAACACAAGGTGCTAGGCATTACATTGGTTAGATTATATTGTAGATGACCTAGATGCACACTGGCATAATCCTTGAAGGGACAGAATTCTATTGAAGGAGAAAGACAAGTAAGCAAATAATTTAATACAGTGTGAATAGTAGGAAAACTTAAATATAAACTCAACTCATTATAAATAGTACTGGTACTAATTGATTATTCAAGGGCATTAGGATCGAAAAGTGGTAGCTTTAGAATGTGTCACAACAGAGATGACTCAGCTAAGACTTGATATATGAATCAAATTCACCACTTACTAGCAGACCAACACCTTTCAAATATGAATAGATGGATAAATGAATTAAGGAATGGATGAATGACAAAAAGTAATCTCAATTAAAAAATTCACTAACAAGGTTTAGGGAAATTTGAATATTTTCAGGGAACCCTGAGGAAACAATGAGACATTAAGAAATAAAATGTTAATACTGAGCAATAGACAACATACCAAAGAGAGAAATCAGAAGCTGAGGCTGAACATGTACCCTCACATCGCATCATATTGCTTCTGTCTCCCCCTACGAATAGCCCTGCTGTTGATACATTGGATTTTAAAAAGTCGACTGTCTGCTACTTTGCAGTTTTAATAAATGTTGACTTCTCTGATAGTATAATCATAAAAACATAACTACAAAATTGCTGATCTACTTGAAAAATACAGGATGGAAATAAAAGTGGCCCTAGGTGCCTCCTCAACCCATCTTAGCATAAGTACTCAGGGACTTCTGGCCTCTATCATAGTCATACTTTTCCACAAACTTGTTTTGGTAGTATAAAAATACTAAGCAATAGTTATGGAGGAAAATGCACTTAGAGCTTTATTAGCTGCTCTATACATATTTATTTTTAAAATAATGCCAAAGTGTAATAACCCAAGATCTCATTTATAAACAATGCACAGCTATATCTTACTATTCTTTTCCTCTAAGTGAATCACAAAGAATTAAAAATAGAAAAGACTAGAGGAAAGTAAAGTTTATAGCACACTGGTCATAATACAGAAAACAACATATTTGAAAAACATGTAAAATTATTTTTAGCTCCTATTTCCTCACAAAGAGAGCTGTTAAAAAGTAATTTCTGAACTTTCTTTTTAAAAGAAACTGATTACATGTTTCTCATTTTTGTTTGGATTTCAGAAGACAAAAATTAGTTCTAATAACTGAAGATATATTGTGAAATGTGAGAAGTGTACGGGTCTCTTTCAATTCCCAAGTTCTTGTTCTCAACTGGCCTCATCTCTCTGTACAACTTTAATTCACTTTTTTCATGTCTGACTCAGGAGAATGAGTACAAAAAAATCACCTAGGGAATGCCTTTTAAATAAAATGCCTTTATGAATTCATTAATTTTCATGAGTTCTTGAAAACCTAAAGTTAACTGCATTTTCAGGAATAATATAGTTTATACATTAATTCACTCAGTACATATTTATTGCATGCCTACTATTCTAGCCTTTATAGATAAAGTTCTGGGAAAAAATCCTTGCCTTTACAGAGTTTATATTCTTGCTTTATTTTGAGACTTAAACCGTTTGGGAGTCATCTCTATTGCCACAATTTGGTCTTTTTATATTTTTCCCATTCTCTCCATTGTTTAGAGAATGAGATTTAATAAAATAAACAAGTAACTAAAGCAAACTCCAAAAACCACAGTATCCTTAGGTTGTGCACATAAATCATCTTAGAAGGAAATAAATTAATCTTTGAAAAGGTGGTATCAAAAGAGTCATAGTTCAGTATTAAAAAGTTTTCTGTCTAGAGTTGTCAGATTAAAACAACCACAACTGAAACTATAACAGTAATCTGTCCGAAAGACATAGCAAGGTCTATCTACATCTATGAAGGGGCTCAAGGGGTTTTTAAGGAAAAATACATCTCCTTATTAAAACTGAAATCTAAGACAGCATTGTGAAATCTAGTGTCTGTGTTTTGGGATAGGTGAAGTTAAATAGATGGGATTTGGTTAGATGAAAACATTATGTAATTTCAAATTTTATTTCTATATTCTTTTAAAGTATAGGATCTTCAATTTAGACATAAGGAGATAAATAAGTCTAGTAAACATTTATTCTGTTACTCAAAGATTACTTGCTAATTATGTATTTTTATCATTGTGTTCTGAAGACTAACATACTTGAAATCAGAAATACTTTTTTACATTCAAATTATGCCATTTACCTGCAATATATAGCAGGGTATTCACTTCACCTCAGTTTTGTCATCTGTGCAATAAGGATTGAAAGATTTATCTATAAAAGATATACTGTATTGATCTTGGCATTAATAATATATACATATACACACATGCAGAGTATTTGATGAACTACAAACTACTAAGATAGATAATAATATTAACCTCATTATTTAGGGTATTTTACAATTATTTTATTTTTCCTTATATATTTTGTGGTTTATAGTATATCTTAAAGTTATTTTTTAAAAAGGGGTTTGCTTTTAAAAATATACATTTTCTGTTTTCTATCTTCATAAAAAAAAGAGAATGCTTATTATTATATAGGCATATCCTTACAATCATATAAAACAGCACTATTTCATGCCCTTAAATACTGTTAAATTCCCTTTGATCAGATGTGAAATGATTAAGTAGTAAACCTGAATCCCGATTAGGGATCTATATGACATCAAGTGACAACCAAGACATTACTTTTCTTGTCATAATTATATACACTCTTTTAATCACACTTTTTCTGGTGAAAAAAAAACACATAAAGCTATATATTTCTATTTACTATTTAAATAATAAAAATCAAATTATAAAATGTATACCTTATGCCACCCAATTTAAGAAATAGAACAGTACTGGTAGTTCAGAATCTCTCATACCCTTTCCTACACTATCCTGAACTTCATTTTATTTATCACTTGCATCAGTTGATAGATATACTACAATGTAGCATCCCCAAACAATATATGTGCTAGTTTTGCTTTTTTGACTTTATATAAGAGAAATCATGCTTTTGGTAGATCAAACAGACCAAACACTCTGATATGAGATATTCGATCTATACAATTAACAATTTGACCCAATGGGTAATATAGAGGATATTATATCAAACAGTTGAAGAATGCAAATGTTATCTAGAATTTCTTTTGTTTATTTTTACTGTGCTATATGGATCATTGCTCTTTTCCTCCATTTTACTTCATTAATTGGAATACTCTTTTATGTTACCTTTTCACAGTCAGGTCAAAATTAAAGATATTTCACAGTTACGGTGTGGGTGTGGGAATGTAGGTAATACTAAAATGAACACAGGGAGAGTTATATACTAACAAGGGATATTACAATTGGCAAATGATTTAATCATCTGACCTACTGATGAGAAAGGGACATGCAAAACTATATGTGTAATAGTAACCAAACATAGAGAAATTCTAACATATATGGCAGGTGAGATTATCAGCTCTCAAATACTATCTAAAAAAAAAATTCCTTATGCTAATTAAGCACATCAGCTACTTTGATTACAAACCTCACCTACAAGTCTGGAAGAAAAAGAAATTTATTTTTTCTGCTATCATAGTGGATTGTGAAAATAGACACTCCTTAAAGTATATTCAACACCTGCACAATAACCATTCAAAGGTAGATCTATTTAGCTACAACTATTTACTTGACATTAAAATGGTAGACAAAAACTATCACCTAAATGTAAGTACCTATTTTATCATTTTGAATTGACAACTAAATTGTCAATAGGAAGCTTTAAGATATCAGTATATCATATGTGTTTCTATTTAGTATATAAAGATATTCAAATAAACACATAAACATAAAGATAAACACTTTTAGAATAGAAAAAAAGGCTTCTCCTTTTAATGGTATATCAATCATCTCACTATTATTACATTAGAAATGCTTTTAAAAGCAGAACTGCTCCTGTTAAAAAGGTTGTAAACACTCTTAATAGTATTTTCTCAAAGTAGGATACATGGAACAATTATTAAAAATTCTACAATATTGATAAAATTATCCCCTAAATCTATTATCACGGGATATATATTATCCACAATAAGGTATTTTTGTATCCTTTTTTCTTTTACCAATTAACTATTTTTTTGCAAACAGCAAAATAAAACAAACAAAAAAAGAATACAAAAAGGGAAATGTCAGGACCAGTTACAAATAGAAAAATGTATTGACCAAATGGTAGGTTTGCTTCCATTATATGAAAATCTAATGAGCAGTTTTATAGCATCAAAATATAAAATATAGCAAACTGTGCAAAATATCTCAAGAACAACATGCGAATATGCTTTAATCTAAGGCCTGGTTGAAGAAAGCCACTTTTCAGGAACTCTAAATATATAGGTTCTCTAAGTCTCTTAAAAACTATAAATGACCCAAAGAAATTGGCTGCCGTAAAGGTTTAGTTTAAATAAGCCTCCCAGTGTACACCTCAGTTGTGAGCTCAGCTACTTTAATTGGGACATCAATCCTGTGAGGTTTTCCAGTTCTTGATTTTGGCACTCCCAATGTAGCAATTCCTTATGAATTACCATGTCCCTACAAAGAGAGCTGAAAGTCTTAAAACTCGGCCTTTATTAAAGTTTTTAATAAAACTTCTAATCAATCTATACTTTATTAAATGGCTTACCCCCTACCTTAGAATAAGGAAAGTTTTCTTACAGTAATTAAAGCTAACCCTCATAGGAGTTGTTAATAACCAGATAAAGCTTTTTTTTTTTAATTTGCCTTCTTTAATAGCAATCTGACAGTTGTAGGTCAACCAATAGCTTCATTCTCTTATTATCAACACCATGAATCCTCCTAGAAATATGTATTTTTAAAAAGCAATTTTAAAACATGGGGGCACCAAAACAGTACAATTACTGTCAGTACTTTTCTACCAATTGGTACTGTCAGCTTAACAGATAACACCACAGATAAGAGCTGTCAACTTCAGCAGCTTCCCAGAGGCAAGCTCTTGCCTTTGCTGACTAGCTTCATTCAATTATGTCTTCTTAATTGTTCATGTTCTAAAGCTCATTAAATGAAAAGTAATATTGCTTTCCTGTGGGTAGAGCACTTGAGATTTGAAAAATAGTCACTTCATCTCTGCCTCAGAGGCACATGTGAGTTAATCTGATGGTATCTGGAAAAGCCCAATATATTTGTGCAAAGATAGCCCTACCAAGAAGGGAGAATAGGGTTGATAAAACTGACTGCTAAATCCTGTCGTAAACAAAATTACTCCCAGTTTTTCCTTTAAAGCTAATTTTCAGGAAAATTGACACAGTTTTGTAATATCTGTTATGCTCACACATGTCATATAATTTTCATTTAAAAAAGAACAGTTATTGCTGTTCCATTACTTATTGGATTTGGGGGAGGAAAGAGAGTGCAATACGTTTTGAAATTTTCCTGAAAAGAAACTGACAGGATAAGAAAAGATAGTGTCAGGTAGTTTCATTTATTCATGGTATTGTTCCAAGACTGAAGAAACTAAGTTTCATTCATTTAAAATAGCATGACTGAGTAACTACTATATTTTAGCCCTTGTGCTACGTAATGAGGATACAGTAGTCAAAAGAACTAACATATATTAGATATTTATTCTGTGCCTATTAAGTGCTTGCTCTATAGGCATCACCTTACATAATCTTTTTAACAATCTTATAATAAAGGCCATATTTTTTCCATGTTACAGGTGTGTAAACTAAGGCTTAGAAAGATTATGTTTCTTCCTGATGACTCATAAGTAGTTAATGCTAAAGGTTTGAACAGGATCTGACTCTTTAGCATGAGCTCCTAACTACAGGTAGTCCTTACTTTTCACAGTTCCTATAAATGCAAATTTCAGTTACTGTGAATTTTGTTACCTCCACATTCATATGTTGAAGCTGTCACTCCCAGTATGATGGTATTTGGAGATGGGACCTTAGGGAGGTAATAGGTTTAGATGAGGCCTGTGGGGCCCTAATGAAGAGAATAGGGCCATGTTGATGGAATTAGCATCTCTTATGAGAAACACTAGAGAGATTGGTTCCTTTCCCTCCCTCACTCCCTGTGAGAGCACAGAGGACAGGCCATGTGAGGATGCAGCAAGAGGAAAGCCATCAGCAACCCAAGAAGAGAGCTCTTATCAGACACTGACCCTGCTGGCACCTTGATGTTTCACTTACACTTTCCAGTACTTTGGAAAAATAAATTTAGTTATTTAAACCACCATCTCTATAATATTTTGTTAAGGCAGCTCAAGCTGACTAAAGCACCATGATTTAGTTCGATTACACCAGTTCCCTAGTAACAAAGTTCAAATTTCAGTTATTACAGTATATTAACTGTGAGTAATTACATAAAGTGCAACGTTTGCTCTTTGGTCTTTAGCCCCAAATCACCATGAAAACAAGAGAAGTGCCACATGATCAGTGACTCATCCTGTCATTTCTTTCAAAATCAGACTGTGATTGATTATTGCACATCTGTTATTCAGTTCACGCACAGACAGAAAAGTATGTCGTTATGCTGTCACATTGTCTTCCACTGCTAAACCCAAGTCACATTGTTCAAAAATTAAGGGCTTCCCTGGTGGCGCAGTGGTTGAGAGTTCGCCTGCCGATGCAGGGGACGCGGGTTTGTGCCCCGGTCCGGGAAGATCACACATGCCGTGGAGCGTCTGGGCCCATGAGCCATGGCCGCTGAGCCTGCGTGTCCGGAGCCTGGGCTCCGCAACGGGAGAGGCCACAACAGTGAGAGGCCCGCGTACCACAAAAACAAACAAAACAAAACAAAACAAAATGAATAAGATAATTAGAGAAGATGAAAGTACAGCAAAAAATGATAATGAAGACAAAAAATGATAATGAAGGAGATAGAAGTTCAGTAGAATGAACACAGAATGATAGGAAAAACAGTTGACATGGGAATGTTGACACTGCTGCCATTCTAGAGACCCTAGATTTGAAGCAAGAGAAACTTAGTGAAGACAAACTTATCAGCATAAAATGAAGAAAGGGGTTGTGATAAAAGGATGAAGATGTATCAGATAAAGGATGCCAGCACACACCAAAAAAACCAAACAAAAATCAATAACTTTACATTTAAAGAAATCACAGCGATACTTTATAACATTGAAAGAACAAAAGTAAGTTTAGAAAGCTGATCCAAACTTAACGATTATGACAATTTGTCAAAGTGTAGAAAAGATGCTCACTCCATATAATAAGCTATAAGAGAAGAATGCAAGCCCTATCCAAAATGCTCTTAATATGTTTTTTACAAATAAACTTTAATTCTTTCATTTCAACGTGATCAAAAGAGAATTAGCCAGCAAACATGAAAGTGTAGCAGAGACATGAAAAATAATAATGCTAATAATAATGCTGGAAGTAAAATTTGAGTTGAACATAAAGTTATAGAAACAATAGCAGACTTTAACTCTTTAATTCTCAATGTAAATTACAGCGTGCCAAATAATTAAATATACTACTAAAAATTTTACTATAATTCTGCAACTTATGATTAAAGATATTTTAATATTTAGACAAAAAATCAAAGGTTGTACTTCCCTGGTGGTGCAGTGGTTAAGAATCTGCATACCAATGCAGGGGACATGGGTTTGAGCCCTGGTCCAGGAAGATCCCACATGCCATGGAACAACTAAGGCCGGGTGCCACAACTACTGAGCCTGCACTCTAGAGCCCATGAACCACAACTACTGAGCCCCCGTGCCACAACTACTGAAGCCCATGCCCCTAGAGCCTGTGCTCCACAACATAGAGAAGCCAACGCAATGAGAAGCCCTTGCACTGCAATGAAGAGTAGCCCCCACTCACCACAGCTAGAGAAAGCCTGCGTGCAGCAAAAAAGACCCAACATAGCCAAAAATAAGTAAATTAATTAATTAAACATAATAAAGACCATGAACAATCATAATTTCCCCCATTAATTAAGATCACTTTGCACAGTTTTAGCTTATATTGTCCATTTTGTGTCTCACACTACTACACAAAGTGAGGACTGCCAGAATCAATTTCTATCTGTTTATTTACAGTGAAAGACACACTGTTTAGTATCAGTAGGAGAATATTACTTAAGACTTCAATACAAAATTAATTCTAAGATAAGATTTTTATTATATATGTTTTTCTATCATCTTGCTAGAAATGTTCATGGAAAAGTCATCCCAGCAGAGATGAATATAATCATTGTCAGTAAAAGTAATGACTCAGTGTATTTATCAGTTGATTTAAACATTACTAAAATATGTTACGTAGGGCTACATTGCTCATCTTACCATGTGTTCTTGTTGTAAAGTCTTACATGATTAAAGTCATCTTACCAGTGTTCTTGTTGCAATCATACGTTAAGATACATATTTCATATTAATTTGCACAAGTAATGTAGGCATTTTCTATAACCCAGAAGTTTAAAATTGGGGATTTTGAAGGCAATATATGGCTATGTCTTTAAGAACCAGCAGTTTCTTAAAACTGAGAATGGCTGCTTGCCAGTGGGAGAAAATTGTGAGATTAGAAACCTGGGACTATTTGCAAATGCATTTCAAGAGTCTGAGAAAGTAGTAGGATCTTTGTTTTGCTCTCTGGTATATCCCAAACCTATGTACTAAATACATATTTTTTTGAATGAATGATTTGAAGGAAACTGAGATATGATATACCCCACTATCTCAAAGATTCCACCTTTAATTTCTCTCTGATCTCATCTCCTAGCAGTCTACCCTTCACTCCCTCTATTTTAGTCATTCTTATTTCTTTGCTCTTCATCAAACACAACAAACACTTTAAAACCTTTATATTGCTGTTCCCTCTCCCTGGAAACAAATTTCTGCAAGAAATCAAATTAGTTAATTTCTTCAATTCCTCCAAGTCAGTAATAAACATCTCATTCTCACAGAGGGCTAGCTGATAATCCTTACTTAATGTTCCAGTTTGCCCTACCCCCTCGCCCAATTCCCATTGGGTCATTCCTTTTTGTTTTATCCATAGCATCTATCACCTCTTAGCATCTTATATAAGCTCTTTGTTTATTAAATTATCTCATTTATTATCTTTAGTGTTTACTATCTAGGTTTCTCAATAGAATGTAGATTCTAAGATGCCAGATTTCTTTTTCTGTATCTTTCACTAACATTCCAAGACTATAGAAAAGTTTCTAGCATCTAGCAAATATTCAATAGCATGAATGAAGGAACAAAGGAGCAGGCCTTTGAGGTGAAATTCTGCGTATTAGAATAATACACACGCCATGGCAAAGCGCATTTTTTATTATCTCAGTTGCCAGTAGTTATACATTCCTAAATGATGAGAAGGGTCATAAAACAGCAACGGCTGCTATTCACTTTTCCCATTTGGTTTGGTTATTATTTATTTATTTTCAGATAAAAATATCATTAAGTGTTATTAAGCATTATTTTAACAATTTTTGCCATTTAGGGTACATTTTAAAAAATCAAATGCCTTTACTTACTATATTTTGTTCATATACCAAATATTATCATACCCAACTTATTAATAAAAAGTTCAGTCAAAAACAATATAATTGACTTGCACAAATTCACATAAGAAGTGATAGAACCGTAAATTAAAATAGATTTGTCTGACTCCAAAATTTGGTCTGATTCCATCATGTCTTGATATCTATTAGATTTGCTATATTGATCCAAAAATTACCTTCTGCTTAAATTAGGTATTTTGGGTGACTTTGGTAATTTTTTGGGTTCCATCATTTATTAGCTCGATAAAGGATTATTATTTAGAATATAGAAACTTATAGGTATTCAGGGTCACCATTATAAAAATGTCTTAAATATTTCTGGCAGCCAAATATCTTTGGAAAGTCGTCTCTCCCAAGAAAATTAATTAGCTATGCTATAATGATAGCAGTGGAAAGTCCCACAACATTAGATGCTATGTCACTCTAAGTTATATTTCCTGATCTGTTAAAGATATGTTGAGATCCTGATCTGTTAAAGACAGAGAGGAGAGCACAATAAAACTTTAAATCTTACGTTGCCTACCTCAAGGTATTGTTGTAAGAATCTGATGAGTTAATTTACATGAAAGCACTTTGCACCCAGTACAACCATGTATTTCCACGTGACTACACAGTAATAAAAAACAAAAACAACATAAAACATCTTTCTCTTATTACATTTGGGAAGATAGCTAAAGACTTAGAAAGAATGGTATTTATAGATATACATAGTTGGTAAATATTCAATGCCATAACCAGTGGATAGTTTTATATCTCACTGATAGAGGGGAATTTATTTATTTATTTATTTATACATACATATATACATACATACCTACATACCTACATACTGTATTCATCTCTATTTCAGCCCTAGGAGCCAGCCACTAGGTAGTTGCCTAAATGTTCTGGAAACCACATGTCTAGTGTTGTAGGCACAATAACGGTCTCCAAATGTCTATGCCTTAATCCCTGTAACCTATGAATATGTTACCTTACATGGCAAAAAGGCCTCTGCAGGTATGTTTCAGGTTAAGAACCTTGAGATGGGGAGATTTTCCCAGATTATCTGGGTGGGCCCAATCTAATCACATGAGCCTCAAAATGTAGTAAGCCTTTCCTGGCTGTGGTAAGAGAGGAAGAGGTTACTGTGGAAGAATAATAGGACAATCTAATATTACTGGTTTGGAAATTGGAGGAAGGAGGGCTGGAGCCAAGAAATGTGGATTAGCTTCTTGAAGCTGGAAAAGCCAAGAACACAGATTCTTTCTAGAGCCTACAGAAAGGAACACATCCTTGCTAACAACTTGATGTTAGCTGCCTGAAACCTGTGTCAAACATGTGACGGACAGACCTGACAGACATTTGTGTTCTTTTAAGCCACTAAATTTGTGGTAATTTACTACAGCAACAATAGATAATTAATCTAAGCTAGGGAATAGTTTTTAAATAAATTAAAAAAACAAAACATGCTAAATCTGATGTATAAAAACAAAAAAATGACAAAAATAAAATGATATTTAGAGGGTTTTTTTTCTATTAAGAATTTTAAAAATTTGAATTATTTTAAAATGCCGTGAATATTAATATCTTACCCTCAAAAACATGAAGAAACAAATAGCTTATCAAGTCATCATTCACCTGAAAGTAACATTTTTAACCTACCATTATATCCTTATAAAAAGTGATATCAGTATGTCTCAGTCCCAGCTGTACTCAACAAAATGCAGAATCCAATTTAAATCTAACAGCATATGCTTCACAGACTGTACAATGACAATGAATATTCAAACAGAGAGCTATGACCTGAACTTGAGCTTACTCTAAAGAGAATCAAATCCTCATGGCAGCATCTTAATATTTGTGAACACAGTGGGGAATATATAATTTACAATACCATGCACGTTGTAAATTACTTTCTTCTATTGTTGATAGGAAGAGATGATGAATAAACATCAAGGATGATATTCAGGATGGTAGTTAAATACACAAAAGCATAGAAAGAAGAGTATTCATTTCATTTTACAGTTTGTGTTTTTTTTTGTGGGATTTATTCTTGATGTGCCCTAGCTTATTTGCACAGGAGCTGATCATAGGTGTGATAGTTTTAATTCCTGACAGGTAGAGACTGCTCCCAGAGAATGCCTGCCATGGATGGGGAGATAAAGAAAGACAAACTGAAAACTCTAAAAGCCACTAACAGAAACCCTTTACAGAGTATAAAAATCATCTTCAATTTTGAGATACCTGAGAATACATGTAATTACAGAGTATATATGTAATTACAACTCTCTTGGACAACACTCACATACTGCCTAGAGATGCTTCCCTAGTAGGTGTTGCTATCATGAAGACAGAAGGAAACAAGAAATGTTTTTGTTCCTCTATCCTACCTTAAACATACAAGCAATGGGTCAGGATCAAGATTATGGGCGGAGAACAGATTTAGACCTGAGAGAGGAAAATCAGGAATGCCCTCAAAGAGAATCAGCAACTAAGAGCCTAAGCTGAGGAGAAGGGATCAGAAATCAGGCAAGCAGAGAAGTCAGGTTAGACTTCTTCCTCCTCAGAAAGTATGGAGCAGAAAATACAGATAGATCGTGAAAGGATGGTCAAAACTCAAGGAAAAATAACATCTCAGCCAATTAAAAACCAAGAGTAAGGCAGGATTCCTAAGTGAGGGGGAGACAGGAACAGAGATATGCAAGAAAAACCTCCTCTACAGTCTTCTGCTGCAGTTGACTAGTCTAAAGCATTTAATTCACAATTCTCAGGTGTCATCACACTATGGCTAAATGGTAGGTGGTTGCAAATACCTATAAAAAGACAGTGAATTAAAAAAAAAGAGAGATCTTACACCAATGTGAATTAGAAAGATTTATTTATGTCACCTCAAACCTGTCAGAATGGCTACTATCAAAAAGAACACAAATAACAAACATTGGTGAGGTTGTGGAGAAAAGGGAACAATCCTACACTGTTGATGGGAATGTAAATTGGTGTAGCCACTATGGAGAACAGTATGGAGATTCCTTAAAAAAAAAAACTAAAAGTAGAGTTACCATATGATCCAGCAATCTCACTCCTGGGTATATATCCAAAAGAAGCAAAAACACTAATTTGGAAAGATACATGCACCCCAATGTTCACAGAAGCATTATTTACAATTGCCAAGATATGGAAGCAACCTAAGTGTCCAGTGTCCATCAACAGATGAATGGATAAAGAAGATGTGGTGTGTGTGTGTGTGTGTGTGTGTACACACATACATACATACAATGGAATAGTACTCAGCCATAAAAAAGAACAGAATTTTGCCATTTGCAACAACATGGATGGACTTGGTATTATACTAAGTGAAATAAGTCAGAGAAAGACAAATACTGTATGATATCACTTGTATGTGGAATCTAAAAAATACAACAAACTAGTGGATATAACAAAAAAGAAATAGACTCACAGATATAGAGAACAAACTAGTGGTTACCAGTGGGGAGAGGGAAAGGGGGAGGGGGCAATATAGGGATAGGGCAGTGAGAGGTACAAACTATTAGTTATAAAATAAGCTACAATGGGGTTTCCGTGGTGGCACAGTGGTTAAGAATTCTCCTGCCATTGCAGGGGACACGGGTTCAATCCCTGGTCCAGGAGGATCCCACATACCACTGAACAACTAAGCCCATTCACCACTACTGAAACCCATGTGCCTAGAGCCTGTGCTCTGCAACAAGAAAACCCACTGTGATGAGAAGCCTGTGCACCACAACGAAGAGTAGCCCTCACTCGCCGCAACTAGAGAAAGCCTGCACGCAGCAGCGAAGACCCAACATAGACAAAATAAACAAATAATTAAAAAAATAAAATAAAATAAGCTACAAGGATATATTGTACAACACAGAGAACATAGCCAGTATTTTATAACTATAAATAGAGTATAACCTTTAAAAATTGTGACTTGCTATACTGTACACCTGTAACTTATATAATATACATCAACTATATGTCAATCAAAAAAGAGAAAAATCAGTAATAGGGTCTTTCAGCTGTTGGTGATATTTATATTTTTAAGATTTAGTGCAATTTTTTAAAAAAATGAAAATGCTGAAAAATATCTGGGAAAATGAGTTATAAAAGTTTATACTTAATAAATTAACATTTTTATATACAGCAAATCATAAAATATACAATGTAACTGAGGTAGTCACAATATAATTACAGAATTTAATAATTTACGTGTATGACGTGCTATACTAGTGATGATGGGATATAACTATACAAATTTATCTAAATTTATTAATTTTTTAAGTTGAGGATACTGGGACAAATTTTCTGACCCTCCTTGTACCCCTGCCCCCCACATAATATATAATAGTGTGTGAAATTATTAAATATGAGAAAAGTGTAGGAGCATGGCATAAGTGGTATGGGGAGAAGAAAGTTGGAAAACATACATGAAATGCAGATCCCTATCTTCAGGGACCTCTCAATTCCTAGCATATGCTTACTTTTTTACACAACTTGCCAATCTGTCTGCATGCCAAATTTATTCCAATTTCAGGCTCAGAATAAAAAAACAAAACTTCTGATCCCTAACATTAGAATTGCCTTAGCATAAAAACATTTAATTTAGTAAGGAAATATAATGGACTAGAGGGTAATAGAGATTTTCAAATTTATATTATCTTAATATATATTAGAATTAATATTGATCATCTCAATAAATCAATAGTAACTTTAAAAAGTTTTTACTGTCGAGGATGAAGAACCCTTACAGATATTTAGGAATGATGGTGGAGAAAAAAATGCATTGCCATAGTGCCTACTGACTAAGTGAGGCAAGACACTGGTAACCATGCTATTTCTGCACTCCATATGTCTCTTTGGAAAGGCTTTGCCTATATCATATTTGTTTTCTGTGAGAAGACTTGCAAAAACATTGTCATTTTCAAAATAAAATTAAGTTGAAATATTTTTCTTTGACCAATAGTGTAAAAATGATATAGCTGAAAAGAGGGACAAGTACAGCTCTGGTCTGTGAGGGACTCTCTATGTAAAATGTCACTCAAAAGGAGTAAGTCATCAAATAAAATGATGTCATCTAGTCAAATGGCATGCTTTAGGAAGCCAGGCATTTAAATTCTCTTAAAAACCCAACTGCTACACTGAATTAAATTATTTAGTGTAGTTCAGTCAGACACAGCCATTTGTTTCTACAGGTATTGCTTTCAATAAAGAAAAAAACCCAACAACAACAACAAAATGAACAAAAAACACACTAAATCCCTAGGTAGAGATTTTAAAAGTCAATAATGCTTGAGAAATAAAAATGTATTCTGAAGTAATATAATCATACCCAAACTTTTAGACTCTGTACTCAATCCATATGACTTATGTGAGCAAAATATTATTAGAACCAAGATGAACAATAATCATGTATTACAAGCATGTGACTAATGCTACCCTCAAAGGTACAATAAACAATTATTCTCTGTGAAACAAAACATTGTGACAATCATTAAAACTCTCACCACTGCACTCAATATATCCGGCATTATTAAAACAATTGGAAAATATAAATGGGCACTTCTGTTTTTGTTCATTTTTTAAAAATGAAAATTGTTGGTAATGTCTGACCTGAAGACACATATTCATTATAATAGTCAAACATCATAAAGTAAACTTCAAATGTTACGTATTCTACATAAATTACTCTGGAGCAACAACAAGTTGGCTCATAAACTTGCACTCAAGCAGAGAAATATTTCTTAAGGAAAAATTGTATGTTTAAGTCATTCCTCACTAATTTCTCAGGAAAAGGCATTTTTAGCATACTGGTCCATTACCTATGGTTCATAAAGAATGCAGCTATCTAATTTAAATTTAGCTGTGAACAGATTTCTCAGCAGTTCAATTTGTATTTTGAGAACATCTCTCAAGAATCATAGCTTGCAATGTATGGTGGTTCAGTGAAGAATAATCTGTAAATAAAATCTCCATCTATCAACAAAGGCCATTAAAGACCATAAAATAACCCATCCTTGATTGATTAATGCTGCCACTGAAAGGAATTTCAGGCTATTAACATCCAGAAAATATACTGCTGCTGTGGTTATGTTTATTATATAAATCACATAGTTACATGTGCTGGTATAAAGCAGTGTGTTTTCTTAACAACCTCTCCCTCACCCACTCCATAATTAATTTAACATTTTTATAAGAAAGACACTTTGAAGAACACAGAATATCTATAGAACGTAAATAACTCTATTTCTTCCCTACAAAGAATGTGTGTAAAGGAAGAGCTATGTATATTTATTAGATAGCTAAATATTGGTTTAACACTTCCTATGTAGTTTGATTACTTTCATATACTTATGGCATTAAAACAATTTCTCTAAATGTTGTTTAAAAACCTTTATTTTAATTTGAATTTATTGATAGTTCCATCAGTGATACTGAGGGTGTGTCATGGATAAAATTGCCATATTTATCTTATTCCATCAGTTTTGTTATCAACAAAGCCATCAATGTCATTGCTCCTCCTTCCAGGGAATGTATATATAACCTGGTCGGATCATAGCCTAGAAGCTAACAGGGCTCTGTCCATTAGGACAGATCCTGGTTCTTCCAAAGAATCTCTTCAGAAATACTAGGTATTAGCTCTTATGCCTTAAAAACTACAGGCTTTGCATTTACCCAATGTTTTAACATTTGAACTTGCCTTTAAAAAATTGGTATCTCAAAAATATTTTCTTATGCTGAGTGTATAATACAAGGCACTGTCTAAGCCTTTTACTCACATTATCTCCTTCCATCTGTATATCAATCCCATGAGATAGGTACATTTTAACCATATTATGTTTGTTTTAAAAAAATAGATTTAAGAGCTTAACCTACTTTTCCAAGGTCACATAGCTAGTGTGTTGTAAGGTATTCAAACTCAGGTATGTGTTGATTCCAAAATTTATATTGTTAACTGTATACTTGTCCTAGCCTCATTTTTTAGTCTCTTTAGCCAAGAACACTTCCAGATTTTCTTCTTCCTCTATCTGTAAAATATTCTGGTTTAGCCTACTTAATCGTCCCATTCTTTTGCACTCTGAGTAGAGTTATGTTTTGCTATACTGGTTCTTTTGGGCTTTTGTAATAATATACATAGTAGTAAAAGGGGAGTATAAGAAGAATGAGAGGCAGTCAGATTTGGGATCTGGGAGAAGACTTTCTGAAGATGAGTTGGATTGAAGAGAATGTGTTAAGATAGCAGTCAGTAAATGACAAAGAAATGAAAAAGTCATATTTTAAGACCATGTATCCTGCTGTTAATAATGGACAAATACATGTAAAATACATGATATTATTACTTGTTTTGTTTTGTTTCATTTTGTTTCTGCTTTTTGTCATAGCTGTTTGCTTTGATAATAGAAACATTGCTCCAGAATAGAACAACATGGATGCATGACTTCTAAGTAGATCTTTGTAAATACCATTTTAATAAAATATCTAAATGGGCTAAACAACTGCAGCTATAAGACACAGGTGACCACAGTAAAGGACAGTGCATAAAATTCAAAACAAAACAAACAAAATATCACATTTTTTCTTAAAATTAAGAGATGAAAAATTGATTTTGAATATTTGTGATTCTCACTTTGAATGTTTGTAATTCTCTGTGCTAACTCTCAGTTCCTCTCCAAGTCATGTGTCCTCAGACACTATGGGGTCCCTTTGCAAACATTAACAAGGAAATGATGATATGTATCAGGAATATTGATGTTTTTATGTTTTTAAAATAAATTCTAGGTAATTTAAGTCAAAGGAATGAGAGTTACTGAAATAGAAACAAAGGATACAGAAGTACTTATCCTCAAAACTATCTTCTCTGATTTAGAATTCTGTTAGCATATACTTCAAAAGTCATCTTTAAAATAAAAATTACCATTAGACTTGTAGCTTATTCATAACTTGGGAAAATTATTTTGCCCAAATAATTAGATCAACAGCTGACTCTGTAAGCTGAGATGATGGCACACTAGCCAATGAGAACAAATATGTTAATGAGAAGAGAGTTTGAGGGGTCTAGACCTTTTGCACAGTGATAGATCACAGGAGGCAGCTGGGTATCTGAAGAGACAATGAAATAAATGTAGGAGAGCAAACAAATAAAGCTTTAATTACTCTGCATTTAATCCAAGCATTTTAGCAGCAATCCAGACTATACTCAAAGCAGATTTATGAATAGCCTAGCAGCCTAGTAAATCAACATCCTAGCTTGTGTATTTGCCATCAGCCTCCTTAGATTAGCCACATTCCTACCCCTTTTGTGCTTAAAACTTTCTCCAATGATAAAGAGGAGAGTAAGAAGAAAATGACCAAAGAAGGTATTATATGATTAATAATCTCTCTTCTTCATGTCCCTCTTCTATAGTATTCTACTCTCCTAAAGGTATAAACAACCACAAAAACTAAAATCAATAAAAATAAATTCCATCTTCCTTTATTAAATTTTTAAAAATTTATTATTTTTTTTATTCAGCAGGTTCTTATTAGTTATCTATTTTATACATATTAATGTATATGTGTCAATCCCAGTCTCCGAATTCATCCCACCACCACAGCCTCCACCACTTTCCCCTCTTGGTGTCCATACGTTTGCTCTCCACAACTGTGTCTCTATTTCTGCCTCGCAAACTGGTTCATCTGTACCGTTTTGCTAGATTCCACATATATGTGTTAATATACAATATTTATTTTTCTCTTTCTGACTTACTTTACTCTGTATGATAGTCTCTAGGTCCATCCATGTCTCTACAAATGACACAGTTTCGTTACTTTTTATGGCTGAATAATATTCCATTCTTTTCTTAAATTTCTTTTCTTAAGGTGTACAGGTCTTAAAACACTTTGGCTGTTTCTATGCAGTGGGTCTAGTGGATTTGGAAGGGTGGGAACATCATCTTGTTTAAAAACAATCACTTTTTCCCAGCACCACTTATTGAAGAGGCTGTCTTTTCTCCACTGTATATTCTTGCCTCCTTTATCAAAGATAAGATGATCATACACTTTCCTTCTGCTAACTTTGGGGTTTTTTTTGTTTTTCTTTCTCTAATTGCTTTAGGTGCAAGCTGGGAAGACTGGACAGGCACATGTAAAAGTGTGAGACTAGAACACTCCCTAACACCATACACAAAAATAAACTCAAAATGGATTAAAGACCTAAATGTAAGGCCAGAAACTGTTAAACTCTTAGAGGAAAACATAGGCAGAACACTCTATGACATAAATCACAGCAAGATCCTTTTTGACCCACCCCCCTAGAGAAATGGAAATAAAAACAAAAATAAACAAATGGGACCTAATGAAACTCAAATGCTTTTGCACAGCAAAGGAAACCCTAAACAAGACCAAAAGAAAACCCTCAGAATGGGAGAAAATATTTGCAAATGAAGCAACCGACAAAGGATTAATCTCCAAAATTTACAAGCAGCTCATGTAGCTCAGTAACAAAGAAACAAACAACCCAATCCAAAAACGGGCAGAACACCTAAATAGACATTTCTGCACAGAAGATATACAGATTGCCAACAAACACATGAAAGAATGCTCAACATCATTAATCATTAGAGAAATGCAAATCAAAACTACAATGAGATATCATCTCACACCAGTCAGAATGGCCATCATCAAAAAATCTAGAAACAATAAATGCTGGAGAGGGTGTGGAGAAAAGGGAACACTCTTGCACTGCTGGTGGGAATGTAAATTGATACAGACACTATGTAGAACAGTATGGAGGTTCCTTAAAAAACTACAAATAGAACTACCATACAACCCAGCAATCCCACTACTGGGCATATACCCTGAGAAAACCGTAATTCAAAAAGAGTCATGTACCAAAATGTTCATTGCAGCTCTATTTACTATAGCCCAGAGATGGAAACAACCTAAGTGTCCATCATTGGATGAATGGATAAAGCAGATGTGGCACATGTATACAATGGAATATTACTCACCATAAAAGGAAACGAAATTGAATTATTTGTAATGAGGTGGATGGACCTAGAGTCTGTCATACAGAGTGAAGTAAGTCAGAAAGAGAGAAACAAATACCGTATGCTAACACATATATATGGAATCTAAGAACAAAAAGGTCATGAAGAACCTAGGGGTAAGACGGGAATGGAGTCACAGACCTACTAGAGAATGGACTTGAGGATGTGGGGAGCGGGAAGGGTATGCTGTGACAACGTGAGAGAGTGGCATGGACATATATACACTACCACACGTAGAATAGCTAGCTAGTGGGAAGCAGCCTCATAGTACAGGGAGATCAGCTCGGTGCTTTGTGACCACCTAGAGGAGTCGGATAGGGTGGGTGGGAGGGAGGGAGATGCAAGAGAGAAGAGATGGTAACGTGTATATGTATAACTGATTCACTTTGTTATAAAGCAGAAACTAACACACCATTGTAAAGCAATTATACTCCAATAAAGATGTTTAAAAATAAAAAAAATAAAAGAACTTTCTGCAACACTGGGGAAAAAAAAACAAAGAACAATCACTTTTTAAACAGAGATGAAGAATTACATAATTCCTAAAGCAGAATAGGCAAAAAATGAAATAAAATGAACAAATGAAATAAAATAAAAAATCCTGTTTAGCAAAAAATAACTACCTTGTGAAGGCCTTTTGTGTATAATGAAGTAAGGGATGTAAATCAACTATACTCCAATAAAAATTTTAAAAAAAGGAAAGAAGGGATATATTTCTAAAGCTCTATTAATTTATTAAAATGTTACTAAAGAGAGTAGTGTGGGAAAAAGTACTTAAACTCAGCTATTCACTAACAAAACAGAAAAACTACTCTTGTCTTTGCATTGCTAAACTTTTTTTTTTTTTTTTCCGCGGCACGCGGGCCTCTCACCGCTGTGGCCCCTCCCGCCGCAGCGGCCCCTCCACGGCTCACGGGCCCAGCCGCTCCGTAGCACGCGTGATCCCCCCGGACCGGGGCACGAACCCATGACCCCTGCATCGGCAGACGGACTCCCAACCACCACGCCACCAGGGAAACCCTGCTAAACTTCTAACTATTGTTCTTCCTTCAAATAAAATGAAGGAAGTTGGGCTGGGGGGATAAATGATACTGTCTGAGAGCAATCTTTAGAGAAAATCATAATTTCAAAACTTGGAAAACAAACAGCCAAATATATAGATCGTGGTTCTTTTTATGTTCTAAACTATGAGCTGAATTTTTTGCCTTTAACTTAACTTCTGTGAGGTAAATAAAACTGGTTACAGAAATACACTTTAGTATTATGTATGGTATGACCTAACAGTTTGGCAAAAGTTGTACTGAGATAGGCTTTAAAGTATTCATTTATACAGAATAAAAGCCTATTATGCGTTCCAAGCAAGTTTCTTATTCCTATTAATTAGATTTACTTTGCAATGTCCATCTTGATATTCATGATTTTAATATTTCTATTTAGCAATAATTTTCTGACCCTCAAAGGCACTTGCATGAATAGACAAACACATTGTAGAATAATAAATGAAACTCCAGCTCTTTGGCCCAAAAAGGGCAGGAGATTTTGTCAGATTCATTGCTTTATCCCTAATACCTAGAATAATGTTGGTCATACAAATGAATTAAATAAGTCAATGAGGAATATATATTTATTTATTCTTTAACTAGAATACCTGTTCTATGCAAAATGATCAGATTTCTGTGTTAAGGATTTAATCCCACTTAGCTATTAACGAAGTCCCCTGGAGATAATATTTATTTATTTACTCTTAGTTGCATCCTTAAAAATGGCAGCAGATACTTAAAAATCAAATGAATCTATTTAAAACTTTTTTAGCTTCTTATATGTTCCTCAGTTACATAAAAATACCACTATTAGACAAAAAGTGTATGTTTTCCTTTAATTACACTTTAAACATGTAAAAGGTGTGGTATAATTTTACATTTTTATTTAAAGAAGTCAAAATATTTGGGAAAACTAAGGAAATGCAGATGATCAGACTAAAATACTGATTTAAAGCTAGAAACAATATTTATATTTTGTATTGCTTGTTTTAGGTAAACATGGAATTGCTATGCCCCTAAAACAGTCAGTTCAAGAAGAAAGTTTACCACCTCCGAAAGGCAAAGTTTAAAATCTGTGGAGTATGTGAACAAGGAAAAAGAAAGGCTGTTTTCTGAGGAGTCTATTTTTGTGGTATAACAATGATTTCACAGCAAATGTGATTTACTTTGTGGCATAAGTAATAGGGAAATGTGCTACCACAATTTCAAGAAGAAATATAAAGCTCCAGTCAGTCTCTCTGTCCCTGTCTGCCTGTCTGTCTGTCTCTCTCTTGCTCTCTCTCTCTCTCTCTCTCTCTCTGTCACACACACACACACACACACACACACACACACACACACAGAAGGTAACTGAGGAGTCTGGGAGAAATGTGTAGTACTATAGCTGAGAGTCTCTGTGTATGATGCTTTCTAAAATAATCTGAGAAGATACCTAACTGAGCAAATTTGTGATAATTTTAATATATATTTCAGCAGATTAACATAGTTCAACTAGGATTAAAAGGAAAGAAGGCAAGCAGGAGTTTTATTCTGACCATGCACCACCCCCCTCAAAAAAAAGATACAGGAGAGGAAAATGGCTTGATTGATTATTGGCAACTGTCCTGCAGAAAAATGCCAACGATCCAGATTTACAAGTGAGTTTGTGAGTGCCTCAACCTTAAATGACTTTCTATGAATATTGCAAAAATTAGTCCTGCAATGGGAAAGATAAGAAAATCCAAGACCACTCCCAACTTTAAGATTATATGGTTTTTAAACAGTTATCAGCTTATTTATTTTTTCTTAAGAAGGATGGATTTTTTTAAATAAAGATAACTATGCTAACGATACATAAAGACAAAGTGGATAACAAGACTTTGGCACAAGAATTAGTGAGCAGTATATAGGAATACACAGTAATATACAACTATATGTATATTACTATAACTATATATTATTATAACAGAAAACAATTCCTGAAATATCTCAAATGTCACCAAAAAAATACTGAGGCATCACTAGCCTGTGGGGCTATGACGTCAAAAGAGATTTTGAGTTTTACCATCTGTTGGGTCATTCAAGCATTTCACGGCTTCCTGCCAGCAGCAAATCTATGCTATCTGCTTCTTCCCAGAATTTAAAAAATATATGTAAAAGCTGTTGTTAATGTAGAAAGTTTTATTCATTTTTAAGAAATTTTTACTAAGGCACTATTGCTCTTTAAAGAAATTTTAATAGCTTAAGTTTTAAGGCTTTTCAAGTCAAAATTTTATCCTTTTGGAAATTTTAAGCAATTTAAACTTCAATACTTTTCATGAACAAAATAACCACAAAACAATGATTTTACATTCCTATTTTACTTGGCACTATCTGACCTAAATATTAAAGCTTTAAACAGAATGAGCACTGGTGAAGTGCTCGGTCTCTACCAATGAACATCCTGTCAGGGGTCTCTTCTCATCCCTCCACTTTCTCCTGGTGTCTTCTGACCTCCTCCATGCTTTTCCACAGGCACTGCCACCAGGAGGCCAAGTCACACTGCAGAGTACTATGGGCCAAGTGTTTAGGATCTAAGAGTCTGCCATTCCATTCCTGGCTCGGACAGTCATTACCTCTTCCTTGAATCTGGTTTTTTTTCTCCTCAGTAAAAGAGAAATAATCATGTCAAGGAGTTACAGTGAGGATCAAATGAGATATTGTGCAGAAATTTCTCATGCCTAACATATAAGTACTCAGAAAATGGTAATAGTTTTTGCTATTGCTCACTTGGGCTTGGATTTTAATTAATTTTTTATTGGGTGCCGGATAAGTATTTATCCATTCACACAGTGTTTTCTAAGTGTTCATCATGCCTGCTAAAGGTATGGATAAAAGTACACTGGAAGGTGGCTATTATCTAAAAGAATAAGTCATGCATTCAGTGAGTAATTAGATAATATGAATGAAGTGAGAATAAACTTGCACTAGGTAAGTGGTAAAGCACTACAAACTGAGTACCTAAAGTAGAAAATGGGAGGTAGGTGATTTCTATTGGTAGCCATAAGGCTAAAGCATGTGGAACATGAGGTAACTTTTATGTGCTTACACTGTTTCATGTGGAAGTATACTGCACTTAGTTTTGTTTGTTTGTTTGTTTGTTTGTTTTGCAGTATGCAGGGCTCTCACTGTTGTGGCCTCTCCCGTTGTGGAGCACAGGATCCGGACGCACAGGCCCAGCGGCCATGGCTCACGGGCCCAGCCACTCCGCGGCATGTGGGATCCTCCCGGACCGGGGCAAGAACCCGTGTCCCCTGCATCGGTAGGCGGACTCTCAACCACTGTGCCACCAGGGAAGCCCAGTTTTATTTTTTATTTTTTTAATTTGTGTGCCTTTAATTAAAAAATATGTGGAAATTATGGAATGGGATAAGGACTAGAAAGAGTAGAACATTCTAAATACAATCTAAGAGGTGTGCAATATATTGGAAAATATGGCCATGAAATAATAAAATAATTGGATTTAGGCAATCTATAATGTTAATTAAAAGTTTAAAAAACAATGATATTAATCAGTGAAACACAATATGTACATCTATTCTAAGCCAGGTACTTCATAGCTAGCTTGATGTTTGGGGCACCAAGATGAATAAGAGATAATCTGAATCTGCATAAAAACATCACAGACTTTCATTCTAGTGAGAGAGAACATATATAAACCAGGAATTACAAACTCAGATGCTATTGGTAACAAAATGTGTGAAGCATTTCAGGTTTATAAAATAAACACGTAAAATATTGTTACTTTTATAAAAAATGATCTCCCTCATCTGTCTTGAAATATGCAGCCTTTTCTGCCCAGTTTTATAGCCTATGATTTTTTATAGAAACATGAATATAGAGAGTAGTTTCTCAATAATAAAAAAATATTCCCAATGAAAAATGGCCTTGGATATTTGGTCTCAGTGCCAGAGAAATTACAAGGAGTGGTAGAGATCGTGGTAAACTAGATATATCACACACTGTTTAAAGCAGATGACTTCTACTCATAAATTATTGTCATATACTACTACAGGCTCAGCATTGCCAAATTATCTCATATTTTTTAAGAGGGGAAATAAAGCTAGAATTTTTGTGTGTGTGCAAAGGTTTTAATGGTTGGTTCAATTTAAGCACAAACACTGAATAGGCAAAACTTTTAAAATAAAAATTTAAAAATCCAAAAGCATGAAGAACCTAGGGGCAAGATGGGAATAAAGATGCAGACCTGCTAGAGAATGGACTTGAGGATATGGGGAGGGGGAAGGGTAAGCTGTGACAAAGTGAGAGAGTGGCATGGACATATATACACTACCAAATGTAAAATAGATAGCTAGTGGGAAGCAGCCTCCTAGCACAGGGAGATCAGCTCAGTGGTTTGTGACCATCTAGAGGGGTGGGGTAGGGAGCGGGAGAGGGAGGGAGATGCAAGAGGGAAGAGATATGGGGATATATGTATACATATAACTGATTCACTTTGTTATAAAGCTGAAACTAACACACTATTGTAAAGCAATTATACTCCAATAAAGATGTTAAAAAAGTTTTAAAAACCTATGTCTATAGGTAGAATTAATTTCAAGGATTCCAGTATTTGATGCTGAGTTAAAGGAATTATAATACAAAAGGGAAGTGTGAAGGAGAGCTTTGTGGAAACCATAAAAAATTTGGAAGAATAGAAAGAACACTGAGAAAGAGCAACTCTCCTTAAATTTCCTATGCAAAACTAAGTCAATAATAAAGGAAATATTCCTACATAAACAATAATCTTTTAAATGTGTGAAATCATAGAACTTCTTCTTGGGGAAACCTTTAATTTTAATCTGTTTGAGACTGAGTAAAAGTCTGTCCAGGTGTGTCCTAATGAATAAGACTATGTCTGTGGATTCCCAATAGTGGAATCTCCTGGTACATTTGTTAAATGTGTTTCTGAATACCACTCCAGATTTACAGAATTGAATATTTTTGCTTGGGCACAGAAATATGGATTTTTAAATAAGTATATTTACTTAATTTTAATACAAAGTAAATGTTTGGAATTTTATAACTGGACTCACAGCCTCCTCAACACTGATCCACAGATTAGCCACCAAAGACACTTGTTTAATTAGAGATTCTGAACCCCATGTAGACTCACTGGAATCCAGGGACAAGGACCTAAGAGATCTATATCTATAACAAGCTTAACTAGATGATCTTAATGTGTGTTCAGTTGCACGAAGCCTACCTTTTATTGCATTATAGTTTTCATTCTTACTTTCAATGTTTCTTCAATTCTCATTTTTACTCATAAAACTGGTAATTTGTATATATAGTTTGTTTAAATTCAGCATAAAGATTATCTCCCCAAGATGGCGGAGTAGAAGGACGTGCCCTCACTCCCTCTTGTGAGAACACCAGAATCACAACTAGCTGCTGGACAATCATTGACAGGAAGACACTGGAACTCACGAAAAAAGATACCCCACATCCAAAGACAAAGGAGAAGCCACAATGAGACTGTGGGAGGGGTGCAATCACAGTAAAATCAAGAATAAAAGTATTCAATTTTAAAATTTTAATGAAGAGAAAATACATTCCTCTTTGGAGAACACCACAATAGCAGATTTAAGTATAACCTGTTCCCTAAGGTTTACTGTGTAGGAGGGAAAATTATTATTTAAGTAATACAGTTGTAGTTTATTTTAAATAAACCTGTGGACATAAATCTGATTCACCCATAAAGGCTAAATTTGGCTGTAATTATTTATATAACAAAAACATTCATCTTAAAATGGATTAATGCTAGGGTTCTTTTATTTCAAATAAATGAACATCTATTGATTAGAGACCTTCCAAACCTGTGCTAGCAGCAATAATTACTATTATTAATAAAAAAAATCCTCCCCAGTGCATGTGTTTCAATTTATTAAATATGTTGATCTCTGCATATCTCTCCAAGATTATTTTGTAAGAAAAGTTTACTTTATAAGAGAATATCAATATGATATATGCAAACAGTAAGTTTACTAGGACGTCACAAAATATGAAGTTCATAGAGGCCTATTTTTCTGAGTTCTCTTATCTGCCTAAAGTCAGACATTTTAAGTAGATAATCCCACCTACCTTATCCAGAAATGAAAAAAAATTGTCAATATCATCTATTTTCTCTGCCTGTGAAAACTCATTCCCTAACCATTTTTCTTACTTTTAACCTAAAAATAAGAATCTTTTCTTTTTAAGAGTACAGTCCTTAAGTATTGTTTTTATTTTCAAACTTCTTATCTTTTCTCCTCAAATCCCAATCTTCTCTGAGCAATCTCATCCTTTCTTACCTGGAATCACCTACCCTATAAGAAAGACTGATGACTCAATAAATGAAGATTCACACAGAAAACTTAATGAACGCCAAAATGTAGGGGGAGGGAAGGAGAAGGGAAGGAATATTCCTTAAGAAAGGAACAGGTACAACCAAGGAGAAGTGAAATCAGAGAAAGGGATTGGTTGATGGTGTCAAATGCTGTAAGGGAAAGAAAAAGGAGATATAGTTTTTTCACTTGCATAAGGGAGTCATTTTGAACTCTGAAAGTTAGAGTCATTAGTGTGGAATGAGGATTTAAGTTTTCTATGTGATCATTTGTTTACTGAGTCACTAGTCTTTCTTATAAGGTAAATGATTTGGACTAAATAAGGATAAGATTCTGTGCAGAGGGATAGCAACATATGTAGATGAAAAAGGAGAATATTATAATCTTTCTGTTGAAAAGAGATAGATTACTCTTTATGTTTGTAAGGGGGTATATAGGGGTCAGGGCCAATGCTGTGTGTTTCTACTGGAGGAAGTTTACACACGTGTGTACGTATGTGTGTATGAGTGTATGGTGAGGTGTGTGTGGCAGGGAAGTTAGGTATCTGATGTCCCTGGCTTTTCCAAGAGGCTCTTCATCCCCTCCCCTGTCTTTGGAATGCATGTTATGCCCACCATTCTCCCAGTGGGAGCTGCTCCAAGGACATAACCTCAAGAGCGTAAGGTGTTTTTGAGACCATCTGGACAGTACACATGATTGAGCCAAGTTAAGGCTCTACAAAGATGTTAAGTTTCTCGTGGACAGGTGTGAAGATCTACTTCTCTTGAAACCACCCAAGATAAGCCTCATTAAGTTCCCCCTTGCTTATTAATCCTGCCACCTACCAATCTGGAGTGGTCTGTCTCTTTCTTGGGTCTCTCTCTGCTCTCCTTGTATGGAAGTCAGTTTGTGAACCAAGAGCATATAGAGCAGAGAGTGAATGACTCTATAAGGTATGAAGGTGGAAGGAAGCTTCTAGAGAATGATGCTTCAGCTGGTTTTTTAAGAATGAGGAGAAGATTTCCAGATAAGATATTGGACAAACTCTGAGAAAGATACTGAGGCATAAAATCTATGTTTTGTTTCAGTAAATCTAAGTTGTTTGGCATGTTGTTAATCAGGTAAAAGTTGAGTAGGTGAGCTTGAATAAGGAAGGCAGGATGAATTATGGAGCACTTTGTAGGCTGGGCTAAAAGATTTAATCATTTTAAAATTAGAACATTCTCTAACACCATACACAAAAATAAACTCAAAATGGATTAAAGACCTAAATGTAAGACCGGATACTATGAAACTCTTAGAGGAAAACATAGGCAGAACACTCTCTGACATAAATCACAGCAAGATCTTTTTTGATCCACCCCCTAGAGTAATGAAAATAAAAACAAAAATAAACAAATAGGACCTAATTAAACTTAAAACCTTTTGCACACCAAAGGAAACCATAAACAAAATGAATAGACGACACACAGAATGGGAGAATATATTTGCAAATGAAGTGACTGACAAGGGATTAATCTACAAAATATATAAACAGCTCATGCAGCTCAATACAAAAAAAAAAAAACCCAATCAAAAAATGGGCAGAAGATCTAAATAGACATTTCTCCAAAGAAGACATACAGATGTCCTAGAGGCACATGAAAAGATGCTCAACATCACTAATCATTAGAAAAATGCAAATAAAAACTACAATGAGGTACCACCTCACACCAGTCAGAATGGCCATCATCAAAAAATCTACAGATGATAAAAGCTGGAGAGGGTATGGAGAAAAGAGAACCTTCCTACACTGTTGGTGGGAATGTAAATTGGTACAGCCACTATGGAGAACAGTATGGAGATTCTTTAAGGAGCTTAAAGTAGAACTACCATATGTCCAACAATCCCACTCCTGGGCATATATCTGGAGAAAACCATGATTCAAAAAGATACATGTACCCCAATGTTCATTGCAGTGCTATTTACAATAGCCAGGACATGGAAGCAACCTAAATGTCCATCAACAGAGGAATGGATAAAGAAGATGTGGTACATATATACAATAGAATATTACTCAGCCATTGAAAAGAACAAAATAATGTCATTTGCAGTGACATGGATGGACCTAGAGATTGTCACTGAGTGAAGTAAATCAGACAGAGAAAGACAAATATCACAGGATATCACTTATATGTAGAATCTATTGATAAAAAAATTGTACAAATAGACTTATTTACAAAACAGAAATAGAGTCACAGATGTAAAAAAACAAACTTATGGTTACCAAGGGGGGAAAAGGGGAGAGGGATAAACTGGGGGATCAGAACTGACATATACACACTACTATATATAAAATAGATAACTAATAAGAACATACTGTATAACACAGGGAACTCTACTGAATGCTCTGTAATGACTTATATGGAAATAGCATCTAAAAAAGAGTGGATATATGTATAACTGATTCACTTTACCGTACAGTAGAAACTAACAACATTGTAAATTAACTGTACTCCAATAAAAATTAAAAAATAAAATTACTTTTTTAGTGTTTCCTTATTTTCCAAAAGAGTACTCTAAGAAAAAGTGCAAGTTTAATGAGGCAGTGAGATCATCTAGGAGACCACTGTACAGTTGACCCTTGGAAAACATGGGTTTAAATTGTGTGGGTCCACTTATACACTGATTTTCTTCGATAAATAGTTACAGTACTACATAATCCAAGGTTGGTTGAATCCTTGGGTGTGGAACTGCAGATATGCAGGGCCAACTATGGGACTGAGCATCTGTGAATTTTGGTATACGTGGGGGCTCCTGGAACCAATTCCCCCATGGATACAGAAAGACTACTATAGTTGTCATTTTAATAGAACATGAAAATGTTAACTAATAAAATAGTAAGGTGTATAGAGAAAGGAACTAACGAGTAGAATCAATAGAACTAATATACAGGATAGGTCTATATATATGAGAGAGAGTAGAGAAAGGAAATCCAGGTTGCTTCTCAAAATTTGGCTTGAGCAATTAGGTAGAAGGTGGATAGATAAGGGAGTGTGGGGGGAATAATGATTATTTAATTTTATAGATTAGATTGAATACCTATAGGACAAACAATTTCAAATGGTCAAAAATAAGCAGAAATAATTTTACATTAAAAAAGTCTAATACACTCAACTCACAAAGCTTTATAGTGGATTGTCTATCAATTGTATTGATTGTATTCCTTCAATTTTCACTGTATTTCTTCAATTTTCTGTCATATTCCATAATTTATTTAGACTTAAAGGAATTGAAACTATCACTAGAGTGGATAAGTACTGCCATATTACCTGTTCTAAGAAAACAACTAAAAATATAATGCTCCATATTACTTTATCAGTTTTTTTTTTTTTTTTTTTTTTTGCAGTACGCGGACCACTCACTGTTGTGGCCTCTCCCGTTGCGGAGCACAGGCTCCGGACGCGCAGGCTCAGTGGCCATGGCTTATGGGCCCAGCCGCTCCGCGGCATTTGGGATCTTCCCGGACCGGGGCACGAACCCGTGTCCCCTGCAACGACAGGCGGACTCTCAACCACTGTGCCACCAGGGAAGCCCTCTTTCTCAGTTATTTACGTGTGCATTCAGTCAAAGAAAAATTATATGGTCAATAGGTACTCACACAACATTCGGTACAACTAAATTTTAACATACTCCAATAATTAGAAAAGGTTCACTTATGATATTATTGTGGGAATTCAAGCTAAAGGAGGCATCAAATTACATCCATTTTTGCTAGTGGCTTGCTAGTGGCTGTCATACAATTATTACTGGGTTGCCCCCGTCTATCACAGCATTATTTACGAGTTATGAGCAATGGGGAATGAATATTCTGAACTCAATAACTGAGCATTAGGCACACTAGCCTTTCAAAACAGGCTTTAAGACTGCATATTTAAGTGATAAAGAGAAAATATTATGTGGAAGTTCCTTTTGAGGATTCACATGTATTTTCTTCTTGCACACCTATAAATTCATCTGACACAAGTTCTTCCATTATTCATTTCTTCAATTATTAATTTCTCATCTACCTCAAAGAAGCAGGTTAAAAGTAAAATCATAATTTTATTTTGTCTTCATTTATACTATATCTAATTGGGTGTGTAATACAGTCTTAGATAATAGTATATAATTTTATTATAATTAAATTTTATTTAACATTAGTGTGGAAAAATGTTGACTTATTTATTTCTTTAGTTAGAAATAAACAATGCCATATTTCAGGCTCTTAAAACTAAGGCTCTATTCTCTAGAACACTAAAATGCATGAGTTAACCCTCATTAGTTAAAATGTGAACTACATTAAAAATCCATCTTCTTAATCAGGATGAAGCTGAGATATTTTAGTTTCTAAACCATTAAAATCTTCATGAACAATTTTCTGTGAAAGCATTTATTGCTGGTACAGTTGATTCATAGTTATACACTGGGTTCCACTAGCTTAGCTACCTGTTCTGATATTCGCTGTCATAAGCACAGGAAAATTTAGAAACAATCAGTGGTTTATACGTTGACTGTACAAAGTAGTATCTTGTGAAATTAAGTTATTTGAAAAATAATTTGCCTGGAGCTATTACAGTGATTGCAAAGATAAAAAGTTGGGTGCATGTTTAAGACATTTAAAAAAATTTTTAAAAGCCTAATTAAAATTAAAATGTTTAGAATATGAAGAGCCATAAGGTAATAAAGCTTTTTTTTTTTGGCTGGAAATATGTTAATTAATTTTATAATACTGTTTCTCTATAGAGATATTTGTGTAGGTGTTTGGCTGCTTAAAACAGGGTAAATACATTAATTATAATTCTCTAAATGTAATTTGGCATAAGCCAACTTTCAAACTCGGGGTTTACAGTGAAGGAACAAAAGAGAGAAGAGAAATATGGTGAAAAGATTTAGAAAAGATTTAGAAAAGATTTGTCTAGAGTTTACTTGATATTTTAAAAGTATTAAAGTATTAATTAAAAATATTAATATTAAAAATATTACAATATTAAAAATATAAAAGTATTAAAAATATTACAAAATAAAAAACTGCTGGTGATCTTGAGTTTGTTATCTGATGACAAATTACAGACATTAAAAGTATCAAAGGAAACAAAGCTGGACATGTTAAAAAGGACCAGACAGATTTTATTCAGACTACTGCAGTATGGGAGAAAGACTTCAGGAACTGGGCTCAAGTCTGCTGAAACAAAAGGCAGGAGGCTTTTTCAATGCTGAGGTATGCTAAAGGAAAAATACCAAAGGACTTTAAAGGGGTGGCCAATGTGTCTAGGCCACCTGTGTTTGTTAACTGGCACTTATCAAAGTCAGGCTCCTACCCTCCAGCAGAGCCTAGGAGACAGGACCCCTATCTTTCTTGATGATCAAATTTCAAAGGGTCCTTGAGAATGATATTCCTAGGTTGTAGAAGATGTATCTCAAAGGGACAGAAAAGTATTTACAATTGCATGTTTTCTAAAGTAAATGCTCTAAGAAGAGATAGGTCAGGCATGTTTAGTCAGGTTTTGGCTGGAACAAACAATAAATTGTTTCAGCAGTGTTGAGCTTTCTCAGACAGGCATTTAAGGGGCAGCCCAAAAACCAGATCAAAAGGAGAGTAGTCACAGGTTTATTAATCACTTAGCTGAAATTTCCAAATCCAAAAATATGCCACAGATTCTAAAATCAGACCTGGATCCTGCCTCAAAAGGATTTGGTCTGTTAAGTTCCAAGAAGAAATATTAATACAGTTTTTTTGCAGAGGTGTGTATACTTATAGGTCAACTAGGATAGGCGCTAGATGGCCTGTACTCTCACTAATGGGAATATTGTAAAGGAAGCAGGGAATGAAAAGTATATTCTCACTTGTAGAGATAAAATTACAACCCCATGAGAAGTTCTGCTTACCTGACTGCAGCCTGAGTTTAAACTCCTTGGAGTCTCTGTGATCTCCAAGGTTTTAGAAAATAAGAATTATATATAAATCAATTATGTCTCTCACCCAAGGCTAATGAATATATTCACTGTGAGGAGATCTCTCGACAATAAAGAAAAACTGAATCTAAATCACAGAAAAGAGTTTAGGCACATAGAGAGAGTTTATGAAAATGTAAAAGCAAACAGCCAGACAATCCATGAGTCCATGCATCCTCTGATATTCCAAGACACTCACACACCAGCCATGCATCTATCTGTCTTCTGCTCTGAGAGCCATTCCTCAGAATCACAGATCCCTTCCACACTTTTACTGTCCTGATGTCCACAGCCAAATGACTAAGATTAATTCATGAGGGCCCCTCACTCACAGACATTTGTATCAATCAAGGACAAAAACAATACTGCATTTCAAGAGAATGGAATTTTTTGCAAATGAAGCTATGAGACCTGGACACTGTTTCTATACTTAGGAATGCTATTTATATGCTCTGTCAGATAGCAAACTTAAAAATATGTAAACAATTAAAATCTCAAAATGTTCCTTCACAGATGTCAACAGCAGTTCCACTTTGTTATAGCTATTGAAAATAAAGAATATTTTACTAACTTTACTTCTTGAAGGTTATATAAGTCCCTGGAATTATTTCATTTTATCCAAAAATATACAATTTCATTGGGAAAATAGAGAATTATTTATCCATTAATATAAGAGATGGCTGTGTTCTCAGTGTATGAGCTAGGGCTCTATAAAGTTCTTAAAAGAGGATGAGGAGAATGGAAATCAAAATGAAAAACAGGAAAAGAGACTAAAAAGAAAATTTATATTTGGTTTTAACTTTGGTAATTAAGACAGTTAATTTGAAAGATGCTTTTGCATATATGACAATTTCCAACTGCTTCAGCTGTGGATATACTAAAATAAACATTTGAACTTCAGTGAAATAGAAAAGACACATGATTAGGCTTCTTTACAATTATAAAACTGCAGTTCATTCTTCTCTACACTCCTAAAATACCGTGTAATACCTTGCATCACTACTTTCGATAAGAAGCCCAAAACAGAGAATTTTTTTTAAGTGGATTCCTAAGTGTATGTGCCTCTTTAAGCAGATAGAGATTTCTAGCCATGAACTCACCACTGAACTCATGGGTAGATGTAATCATTCACCAGATTTTACAATTATCTTTTCCTTGCTAAAATCTATCAGTCAATCACATGTGTGCCTAAACAATAAACTATTTAGTTTTGCCTGTTTTTTTAAAATACATAAAAATGATCTTAAAAAGAAATAAATTATTCCAGGACTTGCTTCTCTGATTCATAGGGAAGGCAAAGCTGGAATGAAAAGAATTATTTAAGAAATTCATGTAAAACTATACTTATTTAGCTGAGCTTTCCTTTAACAATTTAAGTAATAAGAAACAGTTCCAGGCAAAAAACGGTGAAGAGTTTATGTTTAATGTCTCTGGATATATCATTCTAAAACATATATATCTCCATATACTGGGAGATTTTCTAATTTTTCTCTCACCAAAATTTACCCATTCTATGTGGTATTCTGTCACAGCTCTGTTACACAAGTAGAATTCATTTAAATATAAGTACTGTTATTTGAAATCACATATTATATCTCATTTAATAAAAGTTTTATTAGTTAGAATAGGAAAAGGTATGCTGTGGTAACAAATAAAAAATATAAGAGGCTTAAGACAACAAAATGTATATATTCTTGGTCATTCTCCATGTCCAAATGATTCTTTTAGCATACCTGCCCAGGAAAGCAGGTTGGCAATGGTGAATGATGACACACTCAGCAGAGAAGAAAATGTGGTGAATTATACACTGGCCCTTAAAGTTTTCATTCAGAGGTGGCCTGCATAACTTCACTTTAAATCACAAATAATATAGTTGTGTATCACTTAAAAAACAAAAACCCCACAGAAGTGCAATCCTATATTGTACCTCTAAGAACAAGAAACATTTGGTAATAGATCTAATGATTAACTTCTCTGGAAAAAAGATTTTGAGAGAGTCATTACTAACATTTGTGAAACAGGGAAACCGAAGCTCAAAGAGATAAAAGTTAATTGACATAAAGTCATTAAACCAGTAATTCTAAGAATCAAATACTAATCTGTTTCCAAAGCCCTTTTCCCCCATTGTTAACATTTTTAATTGGATCTTAAAGGTACTTTATTAAACTAATCATAAATAGTTTATTATACTCTATCATCATTAGCAAGTTAATGGTGCTTTTCTTAAAAGGTTTTTATTTATATAATGTAATAAACATTACCAATTTGCCTAATCCAAGAACTACAGTATTACCAATTAAGCTGCATCTGTACACACCTCCCTAGTTTCTCATCCCCCTGCCTCTCCACCCCCAGAGGTAATCACTCTCTCAGATGCCAGACAAGGTCATCCTTATAAGCAGACCTTTTCAAGGACAGCAGTCTCAGGTCTCTTTTCTGCACACAGTATAACTAAATTGCGTTTAATTTGGATATATCACATTTTCCCTCGGGATCTGAAATTTATGTTATGAATAATGTTGGCAAATCATGAAGATATCTTAACCACATATTATTAAGAAGTCACATGTGGTAAAAAATATGGTGTGTACAGTGTGCTTAAAGATTTTTACACAGTGAAATGTTTTGAAATGTACAAAACAGGAAGAAGAGTGAAAAGAGCAAATCTGATAGATGAACCTGGGTAAGGTTGCCAGGTTACAGCCTAGCATCACTATTCAACTTTTTAGAATTACTAACTGGAATGACAGAAAGATACAAAGAGGCCCAAATCTATACAATGTAATATTTTTAAAGCCCTCAGTTGTATAACTTGGTAATGAGAAACTTAAGTCCCCAAATGTTATAGTCCTATTGTTTTCTAATATTAGGAAACAGGGCTGTGTATGTTTCTGTTTCATCCAAAATCATGTAAAAAATAAACCATGGATGTATTGAGACATACTGATGGTAAAACATGAGGACTTCATTAAACTGCGACCCTCCCAAGTATATAAAAGTCTTTCAAAACTTAATGTCATAGCATCTGCTATTTCCTTTGTGCTATTTTTCTTCCTTCTGTCATACATGCCTCTGCCTATCCTACTCCTATTCAAGACGTGGGTATCAATGACACACAGTACTTCCTGACAACTGTAGGACTGTGATGCGACTTTGAGAGCAGAGGATCAATAAGTGAGACCAGTTATATAAGATTATTTTGTGAAAAGGATATCCCAGGAATGGCAGGGCTAAAATTTGAGAGGACATAAGCTTCAGCTATTCTACCAACAAGCTGAAGAGAAATTTACTCCCGCTATCTGGGACAGAGTTTCCTCATCTCTTACATAAAAAGATAAACTTTAAAGGAATTCCTTAATAAGAGATTCTTGTACTAAACTTATTAATCAAGTAAACCTAGGCATTGTCCACATACCAGGTCCTCATCTGCTTCAGACATTCAAAAATTTACTATTCCCTGTGCTGTCCGTGGTGCTGAAAAAAAAAACCAGGCTAAATATGTCCTGGAACTTGATTGTTTCAATATCATATTTATTGAGCTCATGACACACACCAGATAATTTACTATACCCCTTGGGATAAACAGAATAATAGCTCCCAAAAGATTCCCACATCTCAATTCTCAGAACCTATGAATATATTACACTACATGACAAGGGACAACTTTAAGATAAAGAGATTATCCTGGATTATCCAGATTATTTAGGGTTCTTAAAAAATGGAAACCTAAAGCAGAATAATTTAGATTCAGAGGGAAATGTGATTATGGAAGAAGTGAGAGTGATGTGCTGTAAGAAGAACTCATCTGACTGTTACTAATTTTAAAGGTGGAGGAAAGACCATTAGCCAAGGAGGGTGGGCAGTTTCTAGAAGACAGAAAAGATAAGAAAATGTATTCTCCCTTATACCTCAGGAAAAAAACACAGCCTTGTCCACACTTTGATTTTAGGTCAGTGAGATTTGTATCATACAGAGCTGTAAGAATGAAGTTGTGTTGTTTTATGCCACATATTTTGTGGTGATTTGTTACAACAGCAATAGAAAACTAACACATCCTTTAAATATTTTACAGCATAGTTATGGACATAGACATGAAGACTCATAAAGCTATCAAAGTGGCATTCACAGAATATTATGAGAACACAGACTAGCTAACTAAATCATTCTGGAATTAGCCACATTAAATTGTTTTTTTAAAGAATAGTTCTAAGTTGAGTCTTGAATATCATTGGACGATATTCCTTCTAGTTTTCTTTTTCTGGGAATATATCTCACTTTGTATATTCAAAAGAACTCCCATGGAATTGATATTTAATAAATGATCTCTAACAAAGATCTTAGTTTGAATTTCAATCTTAGAAATTTAGAGAATAAACTGAAATTTTTTTCCAAGTTCACTATCATTGGGAAGGAAATCAGATGGCATCTCCTTTAAAATGTTCCTCATCTGATAATAGAAGGAAGCTTTAGGGGTTTTAAAATATGTGTGTGCATTCTGGTAATTTTTATATTATGAGAATGAAAATGCACTCTGGAATTTTTTTTCCTTTTTTCTACAATGTGATCCCAATTCTTTTCTGTAACCAGGGAGGCTAAAAGTCCAGTTAAGATTACTTTTTTAAAGTAGACCCATCAGTTAGAAATATGAAGTAACTAGATCCAAGAAGATGTTTATTGTGCTTTCTAGAATTTAAATTAGCTAAAGCGAGGCAGAAAGATAACAAAAGTTGAGCAAGTGTTGAGAGGCAGAGAGACAGAGAAGACAAGACAAAGAAACAGGAGAAAAAGATAAAAATTAGAAAGAAAGATGGAGTTGGGTGAAACATATTAAAAAATGAGAAGAATAAAGGATAAGAGAAGCATCCACATATAAGTGAAGAAAGAGAAATAAGAAGGAATTAAAGGAAGTTCCTTTGTAAAAAAATGAAACTAATATAAATTGAGAAAAACTTGAAGGAGGTAGAGAAAATAAGAGACAGGAGAAAACGGAAAAGGTATAGATTCCAAACGGTTACTGAGCTTCTTTTCTATGCCAGACACCACTAATAAATGCAGCTGAAAATTTCACAGGCTAAGTGGGCAGAAAATCATACAAAGAATTACAGTACACAGAAATAAGTATGTAGAAGGTATAGTGATTGTTCTAAGAAGTTGTCAGTTTAGTGTACAGTGTGTGATTGTGTGTGTGGGCTCTGTGTGTCTGTGTTTGTGTAAATGTTTTCAGATAAAGGAAACCTAAAGAAATATTGATTAACGATGATATAACAGTGTCTATCTTACTTTAATTTGAAAATAGTAATAATTATTATAATATACCAAAAATATGGCTTTATCATTTCCTATATGCTAGAAAGCATGCTAAACAATTGACATACATACCATCAGTTAATCCTAATAGCAATCAAATCAGAGTTGCTATTATCCTTTTTTAACAGATGGAGATCTAAGTCATAGAGAGGTTATATAACTTACCAAAAATCATATAACTGATTTTGCCAGGATTTGAACAAGGTCTGATTCCAAAGCTCATGCTTTAACTATTGTGCCATAGATAATCTTTCATATCCACATACTACCAATGCTTTATCATCTATTAATCCTCTCATGTTCCCTTTTGCTTTGACTGTACATATGAATTTATATGTATCAGATTTAAATCTATCATAGTTCCTCATTCATTTTCCAAGTAGCTCAACGTATCTCATCCTATAAATCTTTCTTCCACTAACTACAATTGATACAGACTTTAGCACACTTCTAGGCAGGCAGCATAAATACCATTCTTTTAACTTCAGCCTCTCACAATCTATATACAGTACATTGATTTATACTTGTAATCCTTTTTGCTGATGTTTCATATGAACTAGGCAGTAACATTCATGAGGTCAAGAAATGTATCTTAGTCATATTTTCAACCCCCAAATTTAGCACAAAATTGGCATATGGTAAATGCTAATAAATATATATTGAATAAATGAACATATAATAGAAATTGATCAAAGCTTCCATCATTCTCCTAAGGTTCCATGGATTAGGGTCCATATTATTGTACTTTCATGAGTCCTGTAGCACTTTGTACTAAGGCTATAAAATACAGTGGTTAAGAGTATGGCAGCTTGAGCCAGGCTGCCTGAGCTCGGATCATGGCTCTTAGACGCAGGAGCTATGTGACATTAAGCAAGATAGCTCGATATCTTTAAAGCTTCAGTTTCTTCATCTGGAAAACAGGAATAATAATAGAATTTATCTCACGGGGTTTTACTGAAGATTAAATAAGATAATACATACTTTGCTGAACATTCCTTTCTTCTTGCTCTACTAGAAATCTGGGTCTTCCCAGAAGATGCTATTTTTCTGTAGGTCTCTCAGGGCCTCACAGGGCTGGTGGTTGTTTTATCATATCCTTATATCACTAGGACCTGAGGTGGGGCATGTGTTCTTGAAACTTACTCCTAGTTCCCTATTACTACTGCCACCCTATTAAAAAGAGAAGAAGAAAGAAAAAAAAAAGAAAGGAAAAAGAAACTATATATCTTCAAACTCCCTGCATGTCTTCTTCCTCCACTCTCTCTTAAAACCACTCCAAACTTTCGCCTTCAACATTGCACCAAACTATTCCTGTCAATGCCACAAATGAGCACCACATTGCTAATTTGATAATCAGTTTTCATACTTCATCCTACTTGATCAGACTTGACACAGCTGATCACTTTCTCCTTTAGATGCCTTCTTCCTTTGGCTTTTAGTAAACCACTCTCTTCTGGTTTTCTTCTCATAAACTGTCTCTCTATATAAATATTCTTCCTTATCTAAGATGATGTTTCTACCTCATCTCCCTGGACTGTATGATCAATGTTTTTATGGCTCATATCTAGCCACATTTATTCCTTTGGTGAGGTCAGTCATTCAGTCTCTCCTGATGGTTAGACCAAATATATTGAAATCAAACTTTAAATGCTATCTTTTTCATCTTCTCTATATCCAACACACCAGCAAACTCTGTTGGTTATACCTTAAAAATGTATTCATAGTCAACCATTTTTACCACTTCTGTCATGAAAACCTGGTCTAAGATATCTTTATTTTCTGCCTGGAATATTGTTAATACATTTCTCACTGGTCACCTTGAACTTAACTGATGATTCTCAACATAAGGGTCAAAGCAATTTTGTTAAAACTTGTGTGAAATCATTTCACTCCTCTGCTTGAAACACTCCAGTAGCTTTCCTTCTCACTCAGAGAAAAAGACAATGTCCTTACAATTGCCCACAAGGCCTGTGCAATCTGCCTCCACCCATCCTACCTCTCTGATCTTATCTCTGTCCCCTCTCCCTCACTCTGCTCAACATTTCACCCACCATAGCTTGCTTGCAATTGTGTTCCTCAAACACATTAGGCATGTCCCCATCTCAAGTCCCTTTCACTCAGTGTTCCCTCTGTTTTCAGTGCTCTTCTAGGAATCTACATAGATTTCTTATAATCCTCTTTGAAACTTTGCTCCAAGGGTACTTCTCAGTAAGTTCTTCCCATACTTTCCTATTGAAAATTGTATTCCCCTAAGTATCCCTTTTCCCTGCTTTATTTTTGGATATAACCCCTTTCACATACTAACATACTACATAATTTTCTTAGTGATTTGGATTATTTTCTGTCTCCCTCCAATGTAAAGCAAACCCCATAAAAATAAGGATTTTTTTTTGTCTATTTTGTTGTTTGCTATATACATAGAATAAGGCTTGACACCTAGTGGCCACTTAAAAATATTTGTATAAAACTTTGTAAGCTTGTGTAACTGAAATGCAATGATACATAGATCATGTATATTATGTATAAATACATAATGTGAGTAGAGGAGAGTGTGTACTATATGTAAGCTATTTGGCACATAGAAATAACTCAATAAATATTAGCTATAACTGTCAGAAAATTTATGTGTACATAATAGACATTACATATGCTTACTGTACCTGAAGAATGAATGAATAAAAATAATCAGCATAATGTATTATTCATGTTACCTTAAAATGCTGTAGTTTTCCACCTATGGGGACACCATCAGAATTGCATTCTAGGTATCCAGCAGAGCAACAATGGCTAAATCCTGGATATAACCACATAAAATATTGATGACTGAGTTAGTATTGTCCTTTTCACACATTATCTAAGTCTAAGCCTGAACAGCTCTCATCAGTATTCCAACCATTCAATAAAGACACTTAATAAACTCAGAGTAGCTGAACAGTCATCACTTAGCAGTCTAATTGAGCAGCCCTGAGGGGCAGTATAGGATCCTACAAGAGTAGGGAAGATTAGTATCTCGAACAGAGCGACTGATGTCAGGAACAACTGCTGCAGTGTGATCCACCAGAATTTTGAACAAAATGCCCAGACAGCAGCTAATAATCAGAAAAAGACAGAAAACACACCTGAAGAGAGGATAGATTCAATATGAGTTTTCTACAAAGACTTTTCTAAATGCTGCCCTATAATGGGATAAATATTGAGTTTCTAAAAAAAAATTTATATATAATTTACCTAAACTCTGTTTTCCTGCAGAATGCTAAAAAGGATGCTGTGTGTAATACGTCCATAGCACAGGTAATTTATTGATTGCTTTGGTCCCTATGTTGATGTTGAGCAGTATCGTATAAATCAAACTCTCACTAAATATGTTTTTGAATTGCTGTTTGAACTCCAACTACTATCCTCAAAGCTTACCTACTTGCTACTATATTGTTAAAAAACACACTTCATCTCTCAATTCTATTTTTCTTTATACAAGGCTTACTTATTTAAATAACCACTAACTGGGTCATTCTGCCAGGTGCTGAGGGAAACAAAAGTAAATTAGACAGTCTCTGTCTCAAGGAATTTATAATCTAAACAAAAGAACAAACATTATAAGACATAATATAAAGGAGAAGGTGGATATTAATTTTTTCCAGCTTCATTGAGGTCTAACTGACAAACAAAAACTGTACATATTTGGGCTTCCCTGGTGGTGCAGTGGTTGAGAGTCCGCCTGCCGATGCAGGGGACTCGGGTTCGTGCCCCGGTCCGGGAAGATCCCACATGCCGTGGAGCGGCTGGGCCCGTGAGCCATGGCCGCTGAGCCTGCGCGTCCGGAGCCTGTGCTCCGCAATGGGAGAGGCCACAACAGTGAGAGGCCCACATACCGCAAAAAAACAAAAACAAAAAACCCAAAAAACAAACAAAAAAAAACTACATATTTAAGGTGCACAGTATATGGCTTGATACTTTACACATTGTAAAGTGATTGCCACGACCAGGTTAATTAACATATCCATCACCTCACATAGTTCCTTTTTTTTTTTTTTTTTTAGTGTGGTGAGAACACTTAAGATCGACTCTCTTAGCAAATTTCAAGTATACAATACAGAATTATTAATTATAGTCACCATGTTGTACATTAGATCCCCAGAACTTATGCGTCTTAAAACTAGATGTTTGTACCCTTTTACCAACCTCTCCACACTTAATTCTGAATGAATATCGTTAGTAACAACATCAAAGAATAATGAATAATTTAGTATCAAGGAATAAGTAGAATTTGAGTAAAATCTTCAGGAAAGGTTAAGATTTTGATGTCATAATATAATAGCACAGCATGTAATTATTGCATGTAGAGCAGAGATAATGGGTTGGTTTCAGCTTTGCCACTCAATAGTGGGAGTAATATCACACTGGGAAAGCAACTTAACCCTTCTGTGCCTCTGTAGTTTCCTGATCTATATCTGAGGCATAATAGTAGTGCAATGGTATGTGATCATTACGACAATCACAAGGACCTCATGGAGTTCTTGTGAAGAGTCAAGAAAATAATCTATATGAAGGGCTTTGTTAATAAATGCTAAATGAATGTTAGTGCTTATTCTAAAGAGAGGCTGTTTACACATAAAATACATATCAATATGATTTACGATTTCAAGAAACTTGTTGAACATGTAGAAATGATGTCTGTGAAATTGTAGGAACACTTCTTAATAGTATATAAGAAAGCATTCGACACAATTCATTACAAAAACTGAGAACCACAAGCAATCAAGAAATAGCTTTTAAGAATCGGAGAAAAAGAGAGAGGTGTTTCTTCTTCTTCTGTTTCTCAGAGCTTATTGATTTACTTTTTGGACTCTAGCCCTCTGGCCTTGCAGGGTGGTACAGATAGGCTTTACGGGAGCCTATTAGTAGAGTACACAAAAGCTACTTCTAGGCCCAAGGTCAGAGCCTAGAAAAGTGAAAAAACTTCTTGTTGCCAAAACAAGAAAAGACATATGCTTTTTGAAACCTTTGCTCTGAAACAAATCCATTTTGGGGCTACAGGATCCACAAGATTACTCACCACTGGGAAAGAGGAAACAGGAAATTCAAGTGTGGATACAATCTAAAAATGAGGACACAGCCAAGCTTTCATCTGGAGATGAAATTTAGAATGTTTAGGAAAGTCTTACTGGAGTAAGCATTGAAGGTGCCCTTTCTTGTCATACCATTCTAAATGTTCCATAATAATATAATCCAGACAGTTTATATAAATCTAATAGCTTATAAAGCTTCAAGAAAAAAAAAGGACAAATACTCAGGATTTTAAATCAGCCTGTAGGGAAAACAACAAAGTTACTCTTAAAACTTGAATTTAACCTCTCAGAATAAAAATACACTCTGTAAGATGGAATAAGTGAAAGGGGTAGACAAGGTAAGATGTCCGTATTATATTAAGATTAAAATTTGCATAAAATATATGCTATATGTGGTTTTATTTTTGTCTAAAATGTGTGTTATCTATGATGTATGAGTGTGTACATGTATATTGCTCTATAGCTCTTGATGTGTGCTGCCTTAAGAAATCATATTTAGATGAAGGATTGAGAAGTTTCAGAGACAATAAGCTTCATTGAAAATTACTTAGGTATAGTCTCCAATAATCACCTTTAATTTAATTATAACTGAAACAGACTCAAAAGAAACTACTGCATTGTACTATGCTCAGAGAAATATAATGTTAACAAGAGGAAGATGACCTGCACTAAGCTTTGAAATAACAAACTCAAAAAATAAATTTTACAAACATTTCCAGCATGATCCTGGGGAGACCATGAGTGTCCCACGAATAAAGTATTGCAGTCCATGAGGCAAGGATAGTGCTATAACAGTGCCCTATGTGACAGTCCATCATAGTCTGGACACATGAACCATTAAGATCATTTAACTCTTCTCACAGAGCTGTTAAGTTTACATAACCATTTCTTCTTAAGGTATCTAAAGGGGGGAAAAATCTTTCTTGGAAACACAAGTGTTTCAGCTCATTGGGCAGTTATATTTTCCTTATAATGCTTTTCATAGCATTGTAATTTGCATGACTCTCTCTTTTAAGTTTAATTAGTATTAACCCAGTGGCATTCTACTTTATGACCTCTGGATGCACTTGCTAAAAATGAAGTTTCCAGGTTTTAGTGTCAGACCTCAGAAGATTTGAGTCTCAGACCTTATAATGTGGCTACCCCCTTAATTGATTGACATGTCTGTCTCATCACTGACCTTCCATGGATTAATAGATTACCTAACAAGCATGAAAATACACCTGGAAATGTTCCTCAAACTTCACTTATAGTTTCATTTGAATCAGTAAACTCTCCAAGGAAAGAATACAGTCATTAATACTTTTAAGAATAAAATACAACGTAACAAAGTTAAATCTTCAAGGTGTTTAGTAAATTTGGAGAGATATAAAGAAAGAACGTACATATAGTGCACAAGAGCACAACGTACTCATTGTGCTTTGTACATAAATTTATAAAAAGAAGCATAATATTTATAAATAATTAGAAGTAATAATAGCAATAAAGATAAAAAGCAATTTTAGTGAACCTTGATCATATGTCAGGTACTGTGTGAAACTGCATAAAACTGAGTTTCAGAGTGTTATCATTAATAAGGAAACTGAGCCTAAGGAAGTTTTGTGACTTTCTGAGCTTATATACAGGATCCCTTCAGAAAGTTGTTCTGGTTGTGCGCTATATAAGGGTTCCATTCACATCATAGATATATGCTAGTTTACATAATAGCTCAAGGGCAAGAGGAAAGATTTTTGCCTTCCAGGCTGAATGCTTGAGCAGCCAGGGAGAACCCTTTCTTTAAAAAAACTGAAATTGGCTTTCATGATCTGCACACACAAGGGAATCTCTCTGTCTCTCTAACACACACATACACACACACTCATTGGCACACATGCCCTTTTAAAACTCCTCTAATACTCTAACGCTCTGGTTCCAAGTTAGTTATAATGTTACGATACATTGTTTTTTGTTTTTTCTCTTAAATAAATACTTCTCCTATCTGCTTCTGGAAGTAATATCTACTCAATATGGCAATTTGAAAATGCAGAGAAAATAATAAAAAATGAAAATAAAACATACCCCTTAACTATATAACATTTTCCTTTCTTCCTCCCTTTGCCTCCTATTTATCAATCATTCATGAACTCAAAATCAAAACAAAATAAACAAAAACACAAACCCTGTGGGCAACTTGGTTTCTTTACCTCACTGTAAATAATATGGTAGAACAAGGAATATTATTTTTATGTCTTTTATCCCACACAGCATACAATTTAGCAGATAGCCTGGCTTCCTCGGCTTCCCATCGCACCTCCTTTTCAGGCTCCCACACTCAATGTGGGATCAGGCCACATGTTCCCATTCCAATAAAGTTGTCAGGATTGATAATGCATTAAACTATAAGCTAAAATATCAGTCCTAATGCTCTCTTATTGGGAAGAGGGTAGCTACTATCAACTACAAATCAATTATGTTTTCCAATATTCTATTGGTTAGCTAAATTCTGACTTTTAAAATGTAATATCATACTATCAATCTCATGTTATTAATGCGTGCTTAAATATGTAGTCATCAAACAAATGAAATGCTCATTAAGGAATAGACCATCTGAAAATTTTATTACTGAACCTAAAACCTTACCCCAGCAATTTGAATGAGAAATATCAAAAGACTCAAAATTTAGCCCCAAGTTCCCAAGTAAAAAAATTAGTTGTAAAATATTGAAAATAACAATTACGCAATATACTTTTCTTAGAAGCAGATTCACACATTTGGGTAATACTAGAATATTTCATTTCAGGTTAAAATTTTTATTGAATAAACAGTATTTTTCCCTTCCAACTGCCTTATGCCTAAGCAAGGAAATGCACGGAAAAACACAGGAAACTGTTTTTAATTGCAAGTCCAGGAGAATTCTATGTTTTAACATAACAGTGACCTAAACTGTTATACTAATAGCCTTAGGGTAGTTTCAATTTTTTCTCCTTCATTTTCCTCTATCCGAAGCTTCTAACTATGTATGGAAATCAGTTGTCAACTATCAAAAGGGCTAATCCAACCAGTGGATTACCTATGGCAAAACTGCTTTAATTTTTCCTTTTTTTCTCATATTTCTATCATGATTATGATTCTCACCATTTTCTTCTTTCAATCTAACCCACACCTGCATCCCCAAGCATTTGGATAAAAAATTGTTTCAAGAAATTCGTATCACGTATTCCAGTTAAGTGTTAGTTTGTGTTTTAGCCATGATTGCTTACTCCTGATTTAATTCCTGCATAATGTGGGCTCAACTTTTATATGGATTTAAAAAAAATAGTAACTATGAAAACCATTTTCATGAACAATAGAATAAAAGTGATGTCAGAGTCCCTAATTGAAGGAGACCAGAGAGAAGTAAAGACCTGAGGGCAACCTAGGGGAATGTATTATTACCTCTGGGGGCACACTCATTGGAAGATACAAGTATGGAAGGAATGATGAAAAGCATATAAAGTTAAGAAATCTCTATAAAAACTACAGAAAATTTTTGTTTCTTTGCCACAGTTCCAGTCCCTTCAGTCTTCCTAAGTACTGAGCAACCTATCTCCAGGAGAGAACTGAAAAGTCTTTCTAACTGTAGCTGGAAGGAGGTCTTCCATGAGCGCAGTGAGGGGGCAGCCTCACTATAAAATGTAACTTGGCAGTTGTGAAGTTGCACTGTGCTTCAGAAAGTAACTACTTGATGGCCAACAGTGACCTGATAATCTTATTTTGGTGGCTATCTATACAGGCACATTTAGAGAGACCAAGAGCTGTAATGAGCTTATTAAAGAAACTAATTTATAGCATTACCAGTTAAACCAGGAGTGATTTCCTCTGATAACCTAAATTGCATTGCTAAAAAGTACAGGGTTTGTGAAAGTCTAATGTGAGCAATGACAGTGAATCCTTCCCTCTCAGTGTGAACAGTAAATATGAATACAAATAGAATGCCTTATGGCATAAAGAAATACCAACACACTGTTTTGTCATCTATTCTTGGGGCATGATTTAAAAGGCATTCTTTTAATTTAAAGTCATGCTCTTTTAAGTTCCACTGATTTTTATTTGTGCTTCACAGTAGCAGTTACATTATTTATTTCTTACTGCACTTTTAAATTTGTTGTTAGACTGGAGATTCACAATCTACATAAATGGCAATAACATGAACATTAAATTCAGATGCACTTGAAGTAAACACTGTGCTAATTAGCAGAACTTTTCAAGGGTTTAGGCTGTTGACTTTATGAAGTAGCTGCTATTGTAAATTATTCTGCAAATCCCCAAAGAGGCATGATATCCTAACTATGGAGGACTGAGAATGTCTTAATATGTACACAATTTGAACACTGTTTGAGAAAAAGTCAAATTAATCCATCTATCTTCAGATCATTCAGTTTAGCCAAACAAAGCACACACACACAAAATTCACAATCTTTGTTGCCTCTAAGAGCAACTAGGGAACATGGCAACAAGGGTGAGGAGGTGATTGCTCGCCTGTGTACCCCGAATGCTGAACAAATGTCGAGTAAAAATAATAAAAAGTAATAAATAAATAAATTAATAATAATGAAAGAACAAAGTCATTTTTCTTGAATAGCCAACTTCTAGGGTGGGAAAATTTATCCATTTTTCTTCTCTTAAAGTATTACATATATACTTTCATTATGTAGTATATGTATAATACATACATATACTGCACACTTTCATTATGTAGTACTCAAAGACAGATTCCTCCAATATTGAAATATCTAAGACAGGCACATTTGGGCCACTGCAGATATAACATGTTAAATGGTCCCTACAGAGCTTGATGACGAATATATCTTTCTCAACTGACTGATTGACTATTAAGAAATGACTTGGAAAATCTAATGCCAAATTTTTTACATTTTTTTCACTCCTTCTAAATAAAATAGTGGGGGATGAAATAACGCAATCCCCAATTAAAGTGCTAACACTAAAATCACTTATGGCCTCTACTTTTGCCCCCTTCAGAGATTTTTTTCTCATAGGAAATTTTGGTATTTTTTACATTCCTAAGCTTTATCTAAGGCTACTGTTTGTAGCCTTAGATACTTTCTCTAAGGCTACTGTTTGTCATTTGTGTTTGTTCAACGATTAGCAAATAGAATTGAATTTTTTAAGTAATAATTAAGCATTTGTTTAGTGGGTATAAGTAAATGTTCATTTAGAGGCCTAGTACTGGATTTTCTACCATACTGCAATCCTTATTAAAAAACAAAGTGCATTGAATGCTACTTTTGTAAGTTAATCTTAATTAAGGAAAATTATTGTACAGAGTCACCAACCTTTAAAAATGAACTACAAGTTAGCATTACTCATTTCTATGGTGTTTTTCACATTCCACTGAAATTCTGGCTAACTCTAAAGGTCAAAGTAAAAGCATCCTTACCATCATCATATTGGCCCAAGCAGACTGTGAAGAGACAGCAAAAGGTAATCCCTGAAGCTAACCATTTCCAGAGATAAAACTGTTGGAACATCTTCAGTCAAATTCCACTCAAGGCTGATCTGAAATAACAAGAGGAAAAAAGGAACATTTGACGAGTTCATTAATCTGTTATAGGTAAACACAACTGTCACAGCATAGAAAAGCCTTAATGACTGCATAGTTAATTACCTGTGCCACACTATCCTTTAACAAAGTAACATACTTGTTTAATGTGCTGGAACTTATCTACATGAATTTGCAGACAAGTCTCTAAGGAAAGACATCTTTTCTGTTATTTACTTTGTAAGCAAGTAAGTTGAGAACTTAACATACTAATGACACCAGAACCACATCTTTAAAATTGAGACCCTGTGAGTGAATCAAATGCCAATCAGTTTAACTCACTAAATTTATCTTATGTATAGAATAGTTCAATTATAAAGAGTAAGCTTTCGCAACAATTTAAGATGTTAAACCAGTTGTTAGTATCTTACATGAAAATTTCAATGGACATTTGTCTAACAGAATTAAGTAGAAAAATCCATCATCAAAACACAAATTTCTTTTTAGTAGAGGGACAAGAGATTGACTTAACTATGTCATGTAAGACTAAGGATAACCCATCTTTTTTTTTTTTTTTTTTAACCTATCATTTTTTTTTACCACGTCTGTCTTTGGAAGCATTTGGATGAATTTCATTTTAATTCCTTTGTTCTTCTTTGCAATCTCCCAGTAAGTAAAGAAACTGGATGAGGTATTAGTAGCCTGTGAGCACACCAGATAATTTTTTCTTACTGAGAAATTATGTTCTCAGTTTCTTTGTAAATTGAAGAAATTATTCACATGGAATTGTTCCAAATTACGCTGAATATAGATCATGTAGAACAGGGATTGGAACTTCATTTCTCTACATCAGAGGTTCCAAAAGAAAAAAGTGAATTTGCCTAAAGGCACAATAGGGACAAATTGTGAAGTGCAGGGTTTGTCTGAAGAAACCAGCCCAGTATTTGACTTCCGTCAAGGTTGTCATGTGGGAATGAAAACCAGTATTACTGAGTTTTCTGATTTTCCAGAATATGGTAGAAATCCAAATTTCCACGTGAGACTGCCTAGTGTTTAGATAATTGTCCAACCCTCTTATAGACTAAATGCTTCTGGCAGGTCATATTGTCCTCTGAGGTCCTCCAGTTTACAACTCCTGCCTGGAATTTCCTCTGCTAAACTAGTCATGGGTAAGCTTCTTCAGAATGTACAAAGGAAATAATTTGAATGCTGCTTTTACATATATTTTGTTTCATCTATCTTTCTGTTTTATTTTTGTGTGTTTTATAAAGTTTCTTTGCACAATAGCATATATAAATATATAATTTATTTTAAAGTATATTAAAGGTGCAAACTCAAAAGTTTTTAATCATGAGATGCACAGTCCTTAAATTTCAAGTCATTGCACCAGATCACAGATATTTAAAAATGGAATCTATTCTTCTTGTGTTTCTTTATCTTAAAATAAAAAGGAGGCTTCTTTTTATCTAGCCCTCACATATTTTCCCCTTCTAACTGGTAAACAACTCAGCCTCTGCTTTTATAACTTCTAGGCACAGATAGCTCAAAGAACAGCCCATCACTAGATATCAAGAGAATATAATGATACATGTTTATTGCAGGGAAGGAAAAAATAAAACTGACTAATGTTAGTAGTTTTAAGAGCAGTTGATTAGAGTGTGGCTTCTTTTTAAAATGAAGTTCTTCAACTTCCCAGTTAGGACTTTGACCAAATTAAATAGCATCTCTGTCTCACTTTCCTCATTATTAACATGGAGATACAATAGTACCTACCTCATAAATTTATTTTGAGGATTAGGTAAATGGCTATAAATGCATGCTTAGAAGAGTACCTCAGAGGGAGGGCTCCATAAAGCTTAATATGAGTATTTCTGACTTGGCATCTTTGAAGTCTTCAAAGGGCTTAAACATACCTTTCCTCAATCCATCTTTCGTTTAACCTCTAAGGTAGGCATTATCATCTCTACTCTGGAGGAAATGTCGTGCTCACTGGCTCAAGGTTACAAACTTATGAGTGGCTGAAGTAGTGGTGTGGTTTGTAAGTCTGAAATTTCTGCTCATTCCATTACAAAAAAGGACAAGAAAATTTCCACGACAGCACTTGGTTCAGGTTTCAAGGTATATGGAGGCCCATAATAGCTTGCTGCATTTCTCTCCTATATCCTAAGGAGAAATATTACATCCCTCTTCCCATACCTGGAGTATAGCCCTATTAAGATTTATGGAAATAATGGCTTCAATTCCTCTTTCTTTCTTTTTTTAAAGAAATGTTACAACATTAAACAGAAAAGAGTCTTTACAATTTAAAAACAAGGAGAAAACACTTAAAGGATGTTAGAAAAAACTTTTTAAAAAGCAATATCCATTTTCATTACTAGTTTTACAATCTCTAGAATTGCAGGCAAAGTTCTTATAGATGCCTTCAAACAACACCTCTAACATGGTATTGTACCTTTATTATAAATTCCATATTAAACTCTGCCTTGTTCTCTGAGTACAAAATTTCCCTCCAGATCTTCTTGGCCAATAATAGCAACCTACAGCATGTCTAAAAAGACATGTAGTTGACCTATAAATAAGGTCATTGTACTTGTTTTTTCAGAGATAATTTATTGACATATTCAACACTCTGGTATAGTTAATAAAGATACGGTTTTGCAATAGGGATTTGGAAATACAGTTGACCTTTGAACAACTCAGGGCTTAGGGGCACCAATAACCCCCCTTCCTCTAACCAAAAATCTGAGTACTGTTATCTCTGCAACAAAAACAAAAGAATTGGCAATGACTAACCCAAAAGCAGGAAGCTGAAACAGTTTGGATAGAATCAAGATTGTAGTTGTTTTGATTCTATATATTGTGATCCCTAATCAAACATAAAGTTTTCCCCATGCTTAGTTAAAGATTTGTAAAATGAAATTACAGGTACTATATTTATTGAAAAAAAATCCACATAAAAGGGAACCTGTGTAGTTCAAACCCATGTTGTTCAAGGGTCAATTGTAGTATTCTACTGTCAATAATATTGGGAAAAAAGCACTTTTTCCAATTATGTTATAATCTCACACATAAGTGGTTTGAGTTTCATGATATTTACTCCATATTTTCCATAGGCTTTAGAATATTTTACTACTATTACTCAAGACACAATATACTGATTTTGAATTTCACATCATTTGTATGATTAAGCTACCAGATAAAGCTCATATTCATTTATCTGGCATTGAATGTTCTCAGAAATTCATTTATTCAACAAGTATTTATGGAGGGTCTATGAGGTACCACTCACTCTTCTAGGCAGTTGGAACATATCAATAAAAAAAAACTCACTCACATCTCTGCTTTCATGAGCCTTACATTCAGAAAATGTACTAGGGTTATATGAAGCAACCAAATGCATTCTGGCAACATAACTAGAGAAGAACTTGACAAGGAAAGCACAGCTATTCCAATAACCCTAGCTGAAAGCAACCTCAGTGGTATCTACTGCCTTGAGAACAGATTGCTGTTCATGTTTTAGAGGGAGAATATATAAAAGGCCTTTCACAATCAAGTATAAATCCAAAGGTTGTCAATACACAAAGCTCTACTCTTTAACTGTTGATCCCTGCTTCCTGTGTCTGGGTTGGTTGTGGTGACACATGGCAAAAGCAGCCAAGGTTGACATCACAGCAGTTTTCCCTCTGGTACATTTTTGACAATGTAAACTCCTTTTTTCCTATTTTTTTTTTTTTTTTTTTAGGCTCTGTCCCTGACTGCTGCGTGAAAGACTATTAATTTCTTTGACGTATCAAAGTGTGGAGTCTACTGCCAATACCTTGATGAGAAATCCCATATCAACACTGGGTCAGGAAGCAAACTGGAATCTCTCAGTAAACTGGGAGCTGTACATAAGCATCTGCCCTTCAACAGTCTGTTCAGTCAAACTCTGGTACTTTCCTATCTCTGACAGCATCTAGGTAGAGCTATAAAAATAAGACTTGACACCGCTTGTACTCCTTACAACAAATATATACTATTAACTTGCTAAAATAAACTCTCTTTCAAAGCAGCTTCAAGTATGAAATTGAAAACATGAGACTTTCCAAAGTTACCACATCTCACCACACCAAATATGAATTTCCTTAATTGACTGCTTGGAAACCTCTCTTCTACTCCACCATAGGGGGAATCATCAAGAAGGTTTTCATCACCACAGAGGATAGTTATCACTCATAAGCACGACCTGATGAATCATCTTTTATTTTTTTTCTTTGTAATATGCACGTCAAGGAAAAATTTCAGATAGGCTTTATGATCTGCTCTCTCTTTCTAGATCATGTTATATTTTTCTCTTATTATAATTTATATATAATTTCATTAAATATATATAAAAATATACTTATGTTTACAGATAATTTTATATTATATATTAATATGTCATATTTATAAAATACACTATCCTTATAATATGAAAGTATAATAAAATATATATTTACATAAAATTTATTTTATGTAGAATATAAAATATGATATTTGTATTCATATTACATTTTTATTCATAAAATCTATGTAAATATGTTTATATTTTATTTAAACTTATACTGTACATATAGATTAATACTAATGTTATGTCCTAGTTATATCTTTTTTTATTCATGAGCTGAGTTCTGTTTCAAGGATAGAAATGGCCAGATTGCAGCTAATTCTAAGTGAGGGCAGCAAAGTAACCTACGTTTTCATCCAGCACTGTGAGATCTAAGGCACCTCTCTAGCATGGCTCAGACATACCGGACTTACCTAATCTTTCCTGGAGCTTACAGTTTGTTGACATGCCACAATGTCTGAGTGTACCTTCACGGCTGTTACTTTAAAATGTATATTTGTTTGTGTACACTCTCTTTGTGTGTGTGTGTGTATAGGTTTTATAATACACACACACACACACACACACACACACACACATATATAAAACTCCTCCCTCTCTCCTTCCCTCTTTCTCTCTACATCACAATATGTATAATACATTTTCAATATGGTGGAATCAAACAAAGTTGATAAAAATAAATTCAAAAATGAGGAAGAGAAGAAACGCATACAAACTTATCTTGCCAACACTGTAATTGTTTATAGAAGATGTGTTACATTTCAGTTTTAAACATTTTAAATATATACTCAACAATTGTAAATATTCAATGATCCTGGTTTAACTCAAAATACATTTCCTGAAACCACATGATACACATAAGGAAAGTCTAAGTTTAGACATTCTTCTTCTACAAACTTTGATGGACATTTGGAAGATTCAGTCAGGACCTTAACATGTCTGTAGGGGTTTATCCTTTTTAAATGGTAGTTTTAATCATAAAACTCTAAATGAAGGAAGGAGGGACACAGGTTTCCTTTTTGGGTAATACTCCTCATCAAGGAAACAAATTACTGAGAAATACAGCTAGCCTATTCAATTTAAATTTAAAGATTGTATCCTATTAGAAAAATCCAATATTCAATTTAATGAATAACAGGTATAAAACATATGTCATAATAATCTAGCCATACTAGCTGGCTTAATAAAAGGTGAATAAGTCAAATTTTAAAAAGGGAATAGATTTTGATACCTATGTTCATTACTGCTATCATACTGGACATTCTTTTTAGTGTTTATACATGCATTTACTCAATAAGGATTTATTGTATATTTATTGCATGTCAGACACTCTGCTTCTACTGAAGAAATAAATCAATTTAGTTTTCTCACAATGACTTTGCTATTGAGCCAGCACCATATTTCATATTTTTAATTTAATATATCATTTCAAAGTACTTTAGTAAAATGATTCCAAATTAGGGGAATATTAAATTTTAATTTCAGGTTGTAAGAGATTTGCATTCAATCTGTGTTTTCTGCAGTATCATCTATAAATACTAGTCTTAGACATAAATATATTTCCCTGAAATATATTTCTTAGAAATATAATTTCTAAGAAAAATAACAGGAAAAAGCTTAGTTTAGAAGCTTTCTTAGAAAAATAACAGGAAAAATTTAGTTTGAGAGGTGTGAGCACCAAGAAATGGAAAAAGCCCAAGCATTATTTTATCTGTAGAATGTTTAACTTAAAAATATAGCCAAGTAAGTTTAAAACTGAGTTTTAAAGCTCAGGCAAGTGTATGCATGATTTTAAAAGGAAACTTGCAGGAGAGTTCTGTGTAATAGCATTCTCTTGCATAGAAAACAGATTATGACTAATATTCTTGTTTGATGAATGTTAAATATCCCAAGAAACACAAATAAATTAATGAACAGATTATTTTTTTCTTAGAGTAAATCCATTAACAAAAATAAAAGTATTAAGCTAGTCAAGAGAGATTGCAGTTGAAAGTGTAAAAATGCCAGTGACCTTTTCGATGTATTATTATAAAAGTCCTGACTTGGGATGAGAGAGACTTATAATGCATTCCTGGCTCTGTCACTTCTTTGTCATACGAATGGTAAACTAGTAAAAACTTGTGAGACTCCACTTAAAATTAGGATAATAAAATCCATCTCATTCCACTATAGTCGACAGATGAAAACTTGAACAACAAAAAAATAATAGGAGTACTAAAGAATATTCATTTTTAAAATTCACTGCCTAACTTTTTACTGAGTGCTGATTCTGGGAAGTGCATTTTATAAGATACGGAGACTACAGTAGTGTGAGAAAAAAATGAAGGGATGAATAATGAAGGAAGGAAGGGAAGGAGGGAGGGAGGGAGAGAGGGCAGGAGGGAGGAAGATTTATGTGGAATTTTTAGTCTAACAGGATGTGTGAGTCACACCCTAAGGTGCCGCACAATAAACCATGCACTTATATAATCCTCCCCCCTCATAGAGTGCAGGTGAAATCAGTGACTTGCTTTTAACAGTAGAATATTGCAAAGATAATGCGATGCCATCTCCTTGATTCAGTTAAGTTATATAAGACTCACTCTTAGCACAGTGGAGAGAGACGTTTTCCATTTAAGCTTTAAGAAGCAACCATTAAAAAAATAAAAAATAAATAAATAAAAGAAGCAACTATTTACGTTGTAAACTGCCTATGGAGAGGAACATATGCCAAGGATCTATGAGTAACCACTTGTTCCTGAAGGCGGCCTCCATACAACAGCCCTCAGTCATACAACCAAAAGGAAATGAATTCTGACAACAATCTAAATGAGCTCTGGGATTCTTTCCTTATCAGTCCTATAGATGAGAAGGCAGATTGGCAGGCACTTGATTACAGCCTTGTAAGACACTGAGCGGAGGACCCAGCTAAGCTGTAGTGGGACTGCTGACCTATGGAAACCGTGAAATAACCAGTGTGGGTTGTCTTAAGCCACCAGGTTTGTGGTAATTTGTATGTAGCAATAGAAAACTAATGCATGGGAGGATCTGATGAAAACATGGTGTATGTAAAACGTTGATAAGTTTAGTGTTTGTTCTAAATTTTAGATGATGGTTGCTTATGGAATTGAGGATGGAAATGGACATATTGGACAAAACTAAAGGGGGAAATCCACATTCAAAAAAGAGGAGAGTGGTCTTGCACAAACTAATGGCTGTAGTTTCAATGAAATGAAATGTATGAGGAACATAATCTTCAATGTTGTGGTACAGCAACTAAACATTTCTGTAAGTGTTGCCTTTGGTCAGGTATTCATAGGCATTGAAGACAATACTTCAATGTAATGCTGTGTTTTATTTAATCATACAGAAGCTCTCGTAGCAGCAATTTCTCTAGAGACTAGAAAAATAATCCTGTTACAATTTTATATCAAAATATAGTGAATTTATATGTGGCTCAAAGAGTTGAAAAGAGATATAAGATTTAAAATATTTTGTATATTTGGATGTTTACAAATCACAGCACTGAGTTGAGAATACTAAGTTTTGCATATTTAACTATTGTGTTGAAAAAAAAAAGAATACAAATTAAATTATGGCTATGAAAAGACTTTGTCAAGAGGAAATAATATTGTATTTTCAATCAATCCATACACTGTAAATTCTTTAACGGTCATTAAAGCACTGTGGCAGATTATTTTTAATGATGGCCATTTAAGAATGACTAGGTTGGAGAATAAAGTATATACAAATCAAAACATAATAGTATGTAGTATAGAAAAAGAGTAAAGATGGTTCTTCAACAGGAGTATGGGTGGGAATGTCACTGATGACTGAAGTGTCAAATATTATTTCATGAATATAATGGAACTTCCACAGGGCACTGAAGTCTGAATAAGATCTAGATGGGAAAAAGAAAGGGGTCAAAATCACTCAAGTAGGAGAAATAAGGTTCAAAATTAGAGGAAAAAGGATTAAACATAAACATTCCCTAGAGATAGAGTCTACATAGGGGAGCTGACAAGTTGAAAGTATGTATCACTAATCAAGTCACATGAGACTGGAAAATCTAGGCTGACAAATTTTTGTGTTTTTTGTTTTTGTTTTTTAATAGTAATAGTGACCTACTGACGTGTTTAAAAAGAAGACGTGTGAAGAGAATAAGTAGATTTACTTGGTAGAAGTACGTAAAATGGATTTGAGGGGAAAAGGTGAAAGACAGACTGAGTGCTATTGAATGTTATAATTATTTCAGTTTTATTCTCTGTTTAAATACATCTAGCAGAGTTGCTTAATATTTGCAGGACAGATAAAACAGGAACAACATTAGCTGGTCTTAGAGCATTCCTTATAAAATATAGCGAGTATTATAATTGTAAAATTCTTTCCTATCTATCAATGGCAACTCAATACAATTATTACATTCTTTATGTTTGAGGGGCAAACACAATTTAAATAATTTTATTTTATTCATACAGGTTATACTTTGAGTAATAAAATAAGCCAATTTTACCCCCATGTCTGAATACACTGATATTAGCAGAGCGTTCAATAACCTATCTTAATGTCTATTTTTAATGAGTTTTCATAGAAAAATCCCTAAAAGGAAGTGAACATAAGCCATATAATACTATTTTAATATTTTTTTGAAATGGCAAAAGTAATGGAAAATGAAAAATGTTTCAAGAAGAATTTTCAGAAAATAAAAACAAAGAACAAAGCATGTATAAATATAAACTATAGTTTTTCTACTTAATTAGCATTCTTGTCCAATTAAACAATAATCACTTTATAAAGTAACATTTTTCCCCTTAGAATTATTGCTGAAGTTCAAAGTTTCAAGTTTTTAATTGCTACTCATAAAGCATGCAGTGTAACTTTCAAAACTATGAAAACTCTCCTATTTAACATGAATCAGCAAGATATTCCTTTTAGAGAAAATATCATTAAAGAGTACTAACTTTTATGTAAATTAATGGCTAGAAACTTTCTGTGTTCTCACTTTCCAGTTTCAGAGATGGCTGAATAAATCAGAATCAGGAATCTTTTGTGGATGAAAGGAAGTAGAAGTCTTAAGATTAGAAACTTATTAATGTGATGCCCATGGGCAAAGATGAAATCAGATATTAAGGATGATTTTGAAGCTGCAATTTTAACAATAATAAGGGTAGAGTGAAATGAAGAGTCAAAGAAGAAACAAATTTCATCCCTCTGTCCATACCCACTAATCCATCAGCATGTCAAAAGTATATTTTGCTAATAGCTTGTAAACACTGGGTACATGAAGATTAAAAGATAATCAGATATAGTTGTGGTGGGATGAAGAAGTGTGTTAAGTTGTAGAAAAGAGAGAAACTGGAGAGAGAAGGGGTGTGTGTGTGTGTGTTTTAGGCTGCATGCATTATTAAGTGTAAGTAGCCACAACTGTTTACAGAAAGGATCACAAATGAGTAAGACTATAAGGTTAAGGAAGATACTGTGAATAAGTGAAACTGGCAGAGAGAAAATGGGGAGCTAGAGACTTTGCTGAATTTAAACTGATACTAGCTACTTTGCGGGAAGTACAGACCCAGTTTTTGGTGTTATCTTACAATTTTTTCGATAAAGCAGAATGTCTAGATTTTAGTGTCAATTATGCAGTATTAAATTGTTTTAATTAAACTATCTTTAACATATGGTATCAGTCAAAGAAAATACAAGTGTTTGTGCTGTCCAGCCATGGTGCAACAATTTGAACCCTCAGGTTTTAGAGACTGTCATGGACAGCCAATTATGTAATCACAGCTCCCTCTGTGAATATAGGACTATAGTACTATCATCATGTTCCACAAAATGCCTTTTCATAGTCACATTCTTTGAGAATTATAACAGTTCAGAGTATCTTTCTGCCCGGAAAAAACCTGCCTCAGTAATACATGCAGTAACTATAAAGATGATGTGTCAGGATACCCAGATTCTCCTAGGTGGAAACTGTAGTACTGCTTTTGTCAGAATTTTCTCAAAAGGAATTTTCAGAAATGCGAGGAAGATACTTTAAAAAGTAATGCACATATATATTCACAAGTTTTCTTTTTTGAATTCACATCTAACTTACCAAAGTAAGTATGCCTTTAAAGTACAGTCACCATCATTGCAAATTTTATTCTTTCTTCAGTTGTTGATTTATGCTCTAAATTTGGTAATCATGTGAGCAATTTTCAAAATCATACAAAATTCCAGATGAAACGCCTATTGATGATATTTATCTATGTTTTTTATATTCTTTTGAAGGTTCAAGAAAGGTTCTAGACCATCATTTAAACCTGCTCTTGGTAACTGCTGCTTATCTTTTTGTGAGCATAACTAATACTGGCATTTCAACTTCCAATGAGAGATCATATTTGATTCTATGTTTATACATATTGCTCCTCCACTCAGAAAAAGAGAAAACAATTAAGTAAATGATTGTGATCATAAGATTTGTTCCCTGCAGGTATTTTCTATTTTTCTATAAATTAGATCAAAAGGAAGCCTTCCTAAATGAGTTTCAGACTGTTATCAAAACCACCTTGAAAGTAAGCTACAAGGATATATTGTACAAAAGGAGAATAGTCAATATTTTATGAAAACCATAAATGTATAATATTTAAAAATTGTGAATCACTGTATTGTACACCTGTAACAAATAATATTGTACATCAACTATAATTCAGTAAAAAAAAAAAAAAAAACCTTGAAGGTTATCTTGTATGTGACCATGGAGATGGAAGAAGGCATATATAGTATTATACTTGGGGAAAATATAACTTTTTGAAAATAATAATATCTAAATATGGAAAAAATGATACAGATATAAAATTTAAAAGAACAATAAAGCACTAATGATACAGATGGAATTCCAGAAGTATTTGCATACCATTTTTATCAGAAATGTGAAATTCAAAACATAGAGTAGATAACAAATTATATGATATAGTGAAATTTGTTAGTAAGAAATTTTCCCTGGAGATTACTGTATTGAAAAGAAAAAAAGAAAAACTTGTATCTCATGATAGTTACAAAAAGCACTAGCAAAACATACGGTGTTCAATGAAATGGTGTTAATTAAAGTGGGAAATACTGTGTACAGAGATTAGCCTCTAAAATTCACTTTTCTTGAAAACACATGAGAAGTAGACTAATTTTACTACTTTGAGTTAGAACTAAAATTATAGCATGTATTATCTGTATCATGTACCAGCCAATTAAACATATACAGACCGAAAGCTATTCTAACTGACATATTAAACAACTTTAAGTTGTGCTGATGTCTATAATTTTCTTATAATCTCATTCTGAATGACTTTTTAAGAAACAGTAATTACAGAGGGGGTGAGAGTGTGGCAATAATGATTTATTTATAGAACAAACAGAAAACTAATAAAAGAATGAAAATAGTCTGATAAGGAAAGTTTTATTTAAACTTCTGCACAGAAGTAAAATACTACTGCAAATTGAAATAAATCCCTGTTGGTTATTTTAAAAAATATTATTGTTACGTCAGTTCCTCAAAAACAAATTAAACTGAAAATCATTTTCCAGTAACTTGTAAACTTCTGAATTTTGGATATAATTTTAATTCTTGGGGTTACCACATATTGATCAATTAAGAACATTTTCTAAAATATCTGTGTTATGTATGCATTTGCGTACATGAAATATTAATATATGTATGTCAAACTACCAAGTAAAGTATATCTAATCAAAACATATGTTATTGAACTTTGATTCAATATATTCCCTTCTCTAGAGATTTTGCTCATTTATGAAAAAATCAAGTTAGGTTTCCTCTTGCAGAATAATAGTGATGAGTTATCTAATTCTCCTGTATACTGTGGCAAATGTAGTGGTAGGATATGAATGAAAATAAAGAGATACCCTTAATAAAATAGAAATAAAAGATCAATAATTCAGCAGTGTGTCTGTAGAGATACTCTTCAGGCTACTCTTCAGGCTCAGTGCTTCAGGTTATTTTTCTTCCTTTTTGCAGTGAAATTCTACAACTTATGAAAACAAACCTAAGTGTACACATGCCATCTCACGCCGAGATATGTTTCTTCTTACATCAAGTATTAGAAATACAATGGTCAGATACTTGTTTTTTCTTAACTTCTTTTCACCTTGTTTGAACAGTATTATTTAAAAAGGCCTTTATGGAGCTTGTGTTTTTGTGAGAAAAGACAAAATATACAAATCTACTGTAGACAGGGTTAGGTCTTGAAGACAGATGGAAGGGGAAAGAAAGAAGGCTGGAGTAGGGAGAGAGTTCCTAGTTATTTAGATTATTCAGGCAAAGCTCTTTGATAAAATGACATTTGAACTGAGACCTGAATAAAGCAAGGGATGTTCTAGAAAATCCCATAATTGGGAAGCAGGAATACCAATTTCAAAGGCTCTGAGCTGGGAGCATGCCAGGCATAGTTAAGAAACAGCAAATAGTCCAGTTTAACCAGAGCACAATAGTGGGAATTAGTAGTAGATGAGATAAGCCACCTCAGGAGACTAGGAGAGAGGAGTGTCACTTACTGGAATGTGTTATGCTGGAGGAGAAGCAGATTTGAAGTCGAAATCAAGAGTTTGGCTTGGAAAATGAAAGTTTGAAATATCAATTATATCACCTAATAAACATGTCCCACAGACTGATATCAATTAGTTTGGAAGTCAGGGGAGATATAAAGTTGGCAGTCATGGAATAATCACAGAACTGATACAGACTATCTATGGAGTGAGTATAAAGGGAGAAGTAGGACTTGCAAATATTTTGTGGTCAGAAGAATAAAGGGGAGCTAGCTAAAACCACTGAGGAGGAGGAGTCCTTGAAGCCAAGTGAAAAAGGGTGTCCAAAGAGAGGATGTGAAAGTGTCCAGTGCTACAGATAGGACAAGAGGATAAGGACTGAGAATTGACCACTGGGTACTTGGTAAATCAGAGGTCACTGGTGTCCTGAACAGAGTGGTTTCAGTAGAGCAGTGGGAACAGAAGGCTTCCTAGAGAGTTTCAAGAAATAGAATTTAGATAATTCTTTGGTGTTTTTGCTGTACATGTGAGTAGCAAAATGTGGAGGCAGGAAAAGAGTGGTGATGGTTAGTCAAGGAATCGGATGCAGGGGTGCACATTTGTATATTTAACGACAGGGCTATTACTTGTGAGAATAATCCGTGGGAGAGGGTAGTGCAGCCAGAACAGGGAAGTGAGAGTAGGTATAATTTCTAGAGATAAGACCTTTTGTTTGTAAAAGGGAATAAGTTCCAGTAGACATGCATACTTCATTCATTATTTCTAGAGAAAAGGCTCATTATATGTGAAATTTGGGGGATGAGAAAAGTATGTTGGAAGTATGAGGAAAGAAAAGAATGCATAAAATATTCTTTTGGAAAATAATAGCATGAATTAATTGACAAAATAAAATATAATTACTGCACAGAAATGACAGACCATTTGAAGGTTGTTTTTTTCTTTTTTTTTCCTAGCCACCTTCAGGTATTGGGATACAGGATTAGTGTAGGGAAAATGCTACTAATTTCTTTTGCTTATTTTTATATTTAATTTACTTAAAAAATAAATTTTTTTAAGTGTTCATTATTTATAAAGTTTATAAATCTCTGGTCTACAAAAAAAAGGACTGTTGATGACAAAATGAAAATGCTTTTCCAGAATTTTGAATAAACTATTTTTTTGTATTTCAAAATGAAATAAACTATAATACTTAATATATTTAGTGGCACCCAACCTTGCAGATGGAAGCCATTTTATTTTATACTTTTTCTATAGTTTGAGTTTTTAACATGTTAATGTATAATATGCATAAAAGGCTAAATCAATGAGTAATTATGTACTTTATAAGTTCAAGATAGTGATAATAGAGTCATTTGCCAACAATGTCCATGGTAGTAATCAGGGTTGTAAGCCTCTGGATAGTGAATTCTGGTATCTAAGACTGGCAAAGTTAATCTTCTTCAGACGTATTACCAAAAAAAAAAAAAAAAAAAAAAAAAAAAAAAACCTACTAACTATATTATTATTTTTTCATGTTAGAATAAATATAAACAAAACACAAAATATGATACCCCATTTTCAAATGTAAATTTGTATAGAGAAAAATGTACATTGACTGAATTTCTATTTTTGATAATAATGCTAAATCTAAGGACATTCTAAGATTTATATCCAGTTTTGTTACAATAGCTACAATTTGGAGATGGAGACTTTCCCTGGAAGTTAGATGACCTAATTTAATGCCAACAATATACATACCACCACCACCACAACAACAAAACAGTCTGACTTTGACTATGTTGTTTTAAAGGCCTGTTATGAAAATAAGTTTGATTGTATTTTCTGAGTTACAAAAAAATTCAACTTGGTAGAAAATATCAAAATTTACTAATATACATTTCTCCTCCTTCTTGGGAAAATGGGATACTCTGCTTCCTACACTTGTCAGGTCCATGTAAGACATTTGGGACCATGAGAGGAAGTGATACATGTCATTTCTGGACAGAGGAGGTAAAAAGTCCCAGTTGAACTTTCTAGTATTTCTCTTCCCATAGATGGTAATCATGGAAGAAACTTTATATTAAGCATTAAGATCAAATTAGGCCTGGTCTCTTGAATCACTAGATGAAGTATGGCTATCATAGATACAGGATACAGAGAATGCTTTGCATGTGTTAGAAATAAAGTTTTATTGTTTTAAGTCATTGTGATTGATTTGGGGATTATTTGTTAATAATGCCCTCAGTTCAGGCATGTGTATGGGTGCACAGGCACACACATATATACATGATATATAGTATATATACAATGCATATACATAGTGCATATATATATATATGCATACACTGTATCTATCTATCTAGATACACTAATATACCGTTAATGAGAAAGATATGTAATAAACCCAGAAGATATGACTTTTGATGAATCAGATTGCCACAGATAAAATTGGGTAATTTATGTTGGAGAAAGTGTAGAGAAACAGGCACTCTCTCAAACATTTCTAATGTGAATGTAAATGCTACAACTTCTATTGAAAATAATTTGGAAATATCTATCAAATATTAAAATACACATGTTAGATAGTAATTCTATCTATTCTATATTAAAAACTATCCTACAGATATACTCACATAAGTTTCCACATAACTTTGTGGTATGATGATATTCACTGAGGTATCATTTATAATACCGAGAGACTGGAAACAATTAGAATGTACACAGATAAGGATTAGATAGATAGATAAATAGATAGATGAAATTCTATAACATGGATGGAATATATTATATGTATCTATTTATTTTTTAAAAGAATCATATTTATACTCTGAAATAGAAAAACTTTCAAAGACATATGGTTAGGGAAGTAAAGAAATCACTTAGCTTAGTAAAACCTGGATGTTTATATTGAATTGACCAAGTTTTACCTCTTCTTGGTAGATAATCTAATAACAGTTATATGCCCCACTTGTTAAAATATACATAAATATGTCTTTTCATGATTATTCTATATAGACTCATATATGAGATATTCTACTTGAAATCACAAAAAATTGTTTGTATTTTTTTCTTAATGACATAAGTTGAAATTATTACAAAGCCAGGCACTGATCAGTTAAAACAAACATTCTTTCACACTCCACCAGCAGGTGTTATGTATATTCTCTGAACAGATGCCATTTAATATCTCAACATGATAATAGAAGAAGTTAATTTTATTTCTTCCTTTAATCTGTACATCATAGAATATATAATAAGAAAAATCAGGTTTTGAACATGTCAAACTTATTAGAATGAAGTTGTAATAAATGTGCTCCAAGTTTCATTTTCTATACTTAAGAAATATTCAGGAGGTAGGGAAATCATTTAGGTCAATACCACCTGAATATTTAAATTAAATCTTCAAAATTTGCATTTTCTTTATAGAAAAGCTAACAGCAACCATAATTTATACCTTATCTGCAAATCAAATATTTTTCACAGTGCACTCCCTCAGAGAATAAATGTATGAGAATAGTATGTCAATATACACTTAAACAGAGAAATAGAAAAAATACATCTCTATAAAAAGTAGCAGCATAAATAATTCAGCAATTCCCTTATCATGTTCTTATGCTTAAAATTATATAGCACTTTTTAACTGAAAAATGTTAAATTGTTCAACATGAAAGAACAGAGTGGATAGGAAAAGCTAATTAAAATTTCTGTTATTTACAATGTGATTGCATTGGTCACAGTGCTGGGATATAAATTCAAGTCTCACTGTTTGGTTCTCTTTTCTCCCTATGTCCCTGCATCCATCTTTCCATCTTTTCCCTCTATTCAATCTATGAAATTCTGTGGTTTCTACCTTGGAAGTACATCTTGGCCTCATCTACTTTAATCCATTTCCAAAGAAGCCACCATGAATGTATGTATACGTGTGTATATATATATACACACATACACACACACACAAATATGCATATACATATTTGTGTGTGTGTATGTGTACATACATATATTTCATATACATAAGCTATACTGTCCTTCCTTTTTAAATTCTTGTATGGAAATCCAAATCTGAGAGGTGGTGTCTAATTTTAATAATGGTCCAGGGTTGATATAGTTTAGAAAATCAAAATTATCTACTATTAATAGGCTATAATAGGCTCCTGTGCTGACTATGTTGAAATGTATATAAATATCAAATCACAATGATGTGCACATGAAACTAATATGATATTGTATGTAAATTATACTTCAAAAATCATACTTTAGCAGGTTTTGGGGGGTATTACTGAAAATTTTAATGTAATGAGTTTTGCTTTAGATTGTTATTTTTCAAGGAAAAAATAATAGGGAATGGTTCACTGAGTTACTTTAAACCATTTTGTTTTTAGCAAAAAGAAGTATTCATAGTATTAAAAACTACTAATTTTGAATTTATTTCTGAGGTTTCAATTAAACTTAAAAAAGAAAATTGTCAGCTCAAGGAAGACATGGTTTTAAAAATGAGGATAAATGTGGAAAGAGTAAAATAATGGAAAGGATAGAATTTGAAATTATAAAACTTATGTTTAAACCTCGCAACTGCATTTATTTGTCAGGTAGGTTTGGGTAAATTACCTAGCCCTCTAAGCCTCAATTTTATTCCTTTAGAGTTGGGCTAATCATGCTAAAGCAAGAGAATTGTGACAATATTAAAACAGTTACTAACAAGTAGCTGCCCAATTTGACTCTGGCTAAACACTGAATAAATATTTAATAAAATTTCATCATTTTCACACAGGTAGAATTACAGCATAAACTTTACAGCTCAGAATCCAAAGTTTAACAGACCCAGATGTTAAAGATAAATACTACATTGTATGAAGTGTATACACTTGTGATAAACACATAGAGATTCCATTGTGTCAGAATGTGCTTAGATAAGCATGCTTACATTGTTTTCTCCTTCCATCTTAGTTTTGAAAAGCTAGGCATGTGAAATTAGAGTTGCTATTTAGTGATAATGCAGAGATAAACTAACCCTTATTAAAATTAAAATTCTCAAGAACTGCAAAGAAGTTAAACTCCAAAAGCAGCATCTCTAAATCAACTATGAAAGGCAATTACTTTTTCAATAAGAAAAATTCATGAGAAAAATTTGACATAGCAGTAGCAAGTTGTCTTTCCAGAAAAAGAACCAAGGCTTGCATTTATTCTTGGCCATTGTGAGTGAGAAAATATGGACCAGTTCAGTCAATATTTATACAAAGAACATTTATAAAGTCACAGTAAAGTTAATGAATTTTTTTAAAAAAATTAGATGATTTGATAAAGGTATCTTAGGCTGCTTAAAAATTCCAGTGCTCAAAGAGCAATTTAATATTTTTATATCTACTCTATTGTGTTCCTGTTTTCTCAAATAACATTTTCAAAATATATTTCTTCTCTTCTAACCACATTTATTCTTCTTAATTACAATTGTGTAGTCAAAGTTACCAAAACGGTACTAGAAGAATTCCTGTTAAGATTAGTATTTATATTTCTTTATCTACATATATGATCGATAGATATAAATAGGTATAAAATAGGTCATATTTAAGTATGAGCAAAGTGAAGATAATATAAGCAATTCTGCAAATGCATATGGGAAATGCTATATTATTCATTAAAAACATTCAAATACAAAGCACTCTCCTTTGGAAATGGTAATTCTAAAATTCTCAGAAGCAAAGAGCTTATGTATTATGTAAAGTGTTCATAGAAATTGTTGGTCTCTAAACCAATAATTTATCATCAATTCATGAGTGTTCATATACAATAGGAGAAAAGTTCTAGTTCAAACCTACATTTTGCTTCTAACCTCTTTCCTTATTAACTTATCAGACATGGAAAATACTTTACATAAGTTAGCAATTAGGTAATGAAGAAAGCAGTGAGGAGATAAATATACCATATTTGTGATATTTCTGACATTTTCATCATCATTCATCCATTTATTAAATAACGACATTAAATAATGATGTCTATCCCCAAAGCAAATATCATATACTAGTTGCATGACTATGTTAGGTACAGAGCAGATAGCAGTAAAGATATATGCTTTCCTTTTACTTCTACAGAGACAAGCAAACAGGGAAATAATAATGTATAGTTGACCCTTGAACGACACGGGTTTGAATTGCATGGATTCACTTATACGTGGACTTTTTTCAATACATATAGTAACTATATTTTCATTTTACATATCTTTAAAAAATGTGGAGAAAATTTGTGTGTGATTAGAGACCAGAGTACGTCGAATGAAAAGAACTAGGGTTTGAGTCTTGATTCTATCCAAACTGTTTCAGCTTCCTACCATTGGGTGAGTTATTTATCAATTCCGTTTTTTTGTTAGTTATTATTTTTTGAGGCAGAGATAGCAATATGTAGGTTTTTGACTACATTCAGGTAAGCACCCTAAACCCCACGTTCTTTGTTTAGGATCAACTGTGATGGAGTATGTGTGATAATAGATAATACAAAGAGGTACGATGTCCCTTGGGTCCGGGAAAAAATGTAAACAACTCTTCTGGATGGGGGTAGGGCAGTAGGTAGAGATTTCGCAGAATAGGTGGTATTGGAGCATATTTTTGAAGGATGACTGAAAGATCATCAGATAAAGAAGAACATTCCTGGCACAGGTTGTAGGCCATGCAAAACATGGTAATGTAAAGAACACAGGATGATCAAAAAATAGTACGTTTCAATAAACTTTAGGATATTTGGCTGTGAACAGGTTGAGGCCAGATCATAATACATGGAAATGAGAATACAGTTACTGAGAACTTTCTTAAAACACAAAATTCATTTTTTAAACTGTTCCAAGTCAGCTGCCATGTCATGAGGTAGGCTTGTGGAAAGGCCCACAGAGCAATGGACTAAGGCGTGCCGTAAGCTAGTAAAGGAGCCTGGAAGCAGATTTCTGAGGCCAGCCAACAGTCACCTGAGTGAGCTTGGAAGCAGATCTTACTCCAGTAACACAACTGAAAGATTGACTGCAGCCTTGTCAGAAACCTTGAGCCAGAGCCAGCCAGTTACGCCCCTTCTAGAATTCCTATCATGGCATATTTGAGGGAATATGTGTTTGCTTTTTAGGCTGCTATGTTTGAGACAATTTGCAATAGATCATTAATACAGGGGTTTAAGTGAAACACATGGTTAAAAGCAGTCATGAAACAGCTTTGTTCACTCATGGTACCAAAATTTGTATGTGTGTGTGTGTGTGCATGCATGGCTGGAGCTGTGGGGGAATAGTTTGGGGAGATGGTGCTGGGGTCTAATATCAAAGTGTTCGCTTCTAAGCCAGATATCAGAATTTTGCATTTTAAGCTATGAGAAGTCTCTAAACCATTAATAATAATAACGATAATAATGATAGATCAGCTAAAGTTCTTCAGGTCTGTTAACATCATTCACTAACTTTTAAAACCATCTATTAAGTTTGAAGCTCTGCTCATTACCTCAGTTTCCCTAGAAAAGCAAGTACTACAATAGGTATACAAGATATTACCTTTTATAGAATATTATAATAAGTTTAAGGGACAAAGGTCAGTGAGAAAATGCCAGGATTTTCCCTAAAGATTATGCCCTGAGAGAGAGTTCTTCTAAGCAGGTGGGGTGGGATCTATGCTTATGGTTTGCATACAGTCCTAAGAGAGCTGGTATATGGAATGGTGAAAATGAAAGAACAAAATAATTCATGACTGTGTACAGCAGATTCATAAAAGTGCATAATAGAGGGAAATCTGTTTATCTAATCAATTTTTTTAACATCTTTATTGGAGTATAATTGCTTAACAATGGTGTGTTAGTTTCTGCTTTATAACAAAGTAAATCAGCTATACATATACATATACCCCCATTATCTCCTCCCTCTTGCATTTCCCTATCCTTCTCAAACTCTTCTAATCAATTTTTATTAACAACATATTCTTAATAGAAATTTCAGATATAAGAACCCACAAAGAGGGGCTTCCCTGATGGCGCAGTGGTTGAGAGTCCGCCTGCCGATGCAGGGGACACGGGTTTGTGCCCCGTTCCAGGAAGATCCCACATGCCGCGGAGCAGCTGGGCCCGTGAGCCATGGCCGCTGAGCCTGCGCGTCTCTGCAACGGGAGAGGCCGCAACAGTGAGAGGCCCGCGCACCGCAAAAAAAAAAAAAAAAGAACCCACAAAGAAATTGCAGCTTTGTTGAAACAGCAGTCACTTCAGTGTCTAGATCTGTAGATATGTCTCTGAAAACATTAAATTCCCTGTTTTACTTTATTTGTAATTAGGAGAAGCCTACAAAAAATTATGTTCACTAAAAATAGTTAACAAGTGGTGATCTACTATATATTTCATTGCTGTCTGAAGTTTTAGATGGGGTTGGTATAGTCCATAGCCACTAGAAGCTTTCACCATGAAATTCTCCTGATGTAACTTTCCAGCTATAAAACCCCTTAGCTGGGAACCCATTGTGTTCCTACAGCTCTGCTTCAATACCACGGCCACAGTTTGAACTATTATGAACCTCATGACTGGCAAATTTAGAATTAAGAATGATCTTTTGAAACAACCTATTAATTGTGAAAGCTCTCTGCTACAGAAGCTGGGAAAGTATGCTTTCAGGCATGGAAGTGAGAGCACTGAAACAACAACTAATGACAACACTAAGCTTTTCAACCACACTTTCATCTGAATTTTTGTATTGTACAAACACTGTAGATATCATCATTCTTCAAGGAAATTGGATTTCCGAATAAGAACTGTCTTTATATCTTGCCTGTGATTCTTACATGTGACTTACAGGAACAGTCTGACAGCTTTGGAGAGAACGTCCTATGCCTTCTGTAGGCTTTCTACTTATGGAGTTTAAGTCACTCAGAAAGTTAGCCTTACTGACTTTATAATCTCTTTTTTGGGGTGTGGGGGAAGGGAACAGAGACACCACCAAATTTTAGAGATAGAAATCACAGTTGCTTTCACATAATTAGGGCAAAATAGTAATTCTTCAGCCATTTTACAGGAAAAGAGGAAGGATATATTTTAAAATTCCTATGAAATTCAAGGTAATATTTAATTATAACTATATTTCAGAGCTGATAATTTAAAATGTCTCCAATGATTTTTACTTCTTCCCAAATTAAGTGCTTCTGTGAGAAAAATAACAATATTAATTATAAAACGTGGTTCATAGTATCTTTTAGCTTTATTATTTTCATTTGCATACATTGAACTGAACTTACAGGCTACTTTCTTCATTTAGATCAAGCTCACAGGATATGTCACTTATAAAGAGATATATTTCCAATTCTTACTTGTGCATCCTCTTATAAAACTAAATATATTCACTGTATATTCAGTATTCATATATATACATATATATATATATATGTATATATATGAAGAACACCTCAAAAGCAAGATCATATCTACTCTGTGATATCTTCTTTGTGCCCAATATAGTCATATTATATATGTATTATACATGGTAAAAAGCAATCATATATTCAATCGGTCTATAGAACCTGTCATTGCTTTTTAACTCGTAAACTTGTATACATTTATTTCCAGCAGGATTTTAATTCAGAGATTTAAATTATCTCTTACTGCTTAAACTCTCAAAATCAATATAATTTCTCATGCATTTAAGTTTTTATTTCTTCTTGAGTCAGATGCTTTGTAGGTGAAATCTAACTGGGTTAAAAATTTTGTTCTCTGATTTACCCTTTCCTGAACCAGCTCATAAATAGAAAATAGCCCACAAATTTAAAAATGTTTAAAGCTTGTGATTTCAGTTATGTAAGATCTAGGAATATAAGTTCCATGGTTTTCTAAACTAATTCGTATGCCTAAGTTACTCTTAAACCTAAAACAGAATAATTCCAAACATCTCTGATAAAGAACTCAGAATAGTAAGCTTGTCATTCAGGTGAGAACTCCAATCTCAGGTACAGCACCAACAACATGAAAACAGTTATGGTAAAGATTAAATGAGATAATGATGCCACATGCTGAACATAAGTACAGGCACAAAATAAGTATTTGGATAAATGATAGTCATTCTCATCATGACATTTCTCCTTATCTTTTTGCACTGGAAAGAATAATACTCTTGACAATTGAGATTCTTTTTATGTTTCTTTCCTTATAGTTAGTTACACCTTCCTTTATATAAGTAAATGAGCTCTTGATATGAAGTGTGCCATTGAAGATCTAAAAGATTATCACTATGTAATAGAATTAACTAACATACATGTTAAGAAGCAATGATCACATCTTAAATTGGTGGGATTTTCTGAGATCTGGATTTCTTAATCTTTTGAGTAGAAACAAATAAATACTTTTTCTGACACTATTGTATTAAGAGTAGTGGAAACTTCAGAGCTGTGTTGGGCTACTGACTCTCTAATTCGATTTCTGAAGGAAAAATAGGCTTCAAAAGTGCATTGCTTTTCCAGTAACTTAACGCTCAGTGAAATATATGATTTTATATCACTCACCTTTCCCTAAAGAAGTATTTTCAAATGGATAGGGAAATATTGTGTAAATTTTAAATCTAGAATTGACCAGATTAGAGAGTCTTGGATGAAAGAGGGACCATGTTCAAAAGAATAGGAGTCAATGATAAAATAATTACCAGGGGGGCAAGTTTCACACTTCAGTGATCACCAGTCAGCTTACATTATTTATGGAGTGAAATGTCTATGTTTATCAGAGATTGATGAGAGAGGCAAGAAAAAAATAGAAGAATTCTTTTCCCCCAAGAAACGTGTTTAAGAGCATGAATTTAGATATAACTAGGCCTGAGCTTCAGTCCAGGATTTTCCATTGTGAATAGTATAAGCTCTCCTATTCTCAGCTGTCTCACCTATAAAATCATGGATAATTGTAAACGTTAAAGGATTAAAATGAAATGATACACATAAGTCTTTTAGCACATAAGATCTCAATAAGAGTTAACTTTTGTGTTAATATCATTATTGTGATAGGCTTTAAGAATACAACTAGGGCTTCCCTGGTGGCGCAGTGGTTGAGAGTCCACCTGCCGATGCAGGGGACACGGGTTCGTGCTCCGGTCCGAGAGGATCCCACATACCGCGGAGCGGCTGAGCCTGTGCGTCCGGAGCCTGGGCTCCGCAGCGGGAGAGGCCACAACAGTGAGAGGCCCGCGTACCGCAAAAAAAGAAAAATAAAAAATAAAGACTACAACTAAAAAGTTACCTGAATGGAAATAAACACAGTGTGGTCAATTTTGGAAGGAATTTGTTTCGAACAAGGTACAGAAATAGTCAAATGTCAAGATGCACTATAAGGGTGTCAAATAATAACTTCAAATTATATTATAAATATAAATTATAAAATTTAATATGACAGTGTCAAGAGTGAATGGGACAAGATAATACTCAACATTTTACTCAAGTTCTAAGAAAATTTCTTTTGTTTACAAAATCTGTGGAATCAACAAGCCAACACTTTAAATGACTCCTCAAAATCAATTAATAAACCTACTATGTTATATGAGCTGAGCATTATAAGAGGACATGGTTTCTGTCCCAAAGTGAGGAAAACGGACTGAGGAGAAATGTGCCCAAATCTAACTAACTAAAAATAAATGAATAGAATAGTTCAAAATAAGAAAACAATTATCATTAAGAACAACCTGTATAATTGTCAAATAGGTTATATTAACAATAAATGCTATATATTATTTTTAAGATAAAGTTACAAGAACATATACTCTTTATTAGTTAGCTATAAAACATTACACATTTGTATTAAAACTTATTTTAAATCTGGTATGGGTGTTAGAAAAAAGTAAGAAGAAAAATAATATCAGCAGATGAAAGCTAAAACCTTCCCATTACTCATTTCTGATCTAACAGATTATTTCTGGTAAATAACTCTTAAGGTATTTTAACTTCTACACTAAATTTCTACTTTAAATTCTACTTCAGCCTGGTCACTCCTTATATTTTTATTTTGCTTTGATTTTTCCTTCTATAACTATCCCTCACTTGCAATTTTCAATCCCTCTAGAAATGTTTATGCTTAATTTTGCTCATTCCATTTATAAGCTCTCAAGATACATCATGGAAGGAAGGAAGGAAGGAAGGAAAGAAGGGAGGGAGGGAGGTGGGGTTTTTATATATAAATCTTCTTCAATTTATTCGTCTTTTGTTTTTATTCTGTAAGACACTGAGATATAATTTAGTCACTTGCTAAATTCTCTATTGAGTGGTATTCTGCACCTCTCTTTACAATTGGCAGGGAGACTCCTAAATCAATACTTATCTGGGGAGAATGCCTTAATATATGAGATGGGTGGTGCTTATAAGTGATGAGGCAATCAAGAGGAAAAACGGGTCCATGTTTATCTGGAACAATCATCGTTTAATTCAACCTAGTCACAGCCGTCTAAAGAAAGGGTAAGTCATCCAAATAGAAAATTGTGAGAAAACAGAGTTGTCATTCATTTGGCTAGAAATCACTCACAGACAGCTTGATTTCATGGGCTAGAAGAAAATTGAACAAATCTGGAAACTAGTAAGGAATAGAATATTTGAAGGGTTGGGATAAAGCAATATGTAAATGAGTCTCTTGAAACAGTTACAAGATCACTCAGATACAGTAACATGGGGCCACACAAGGAAAATTAGAACAGACTACTTGGCACATTTGGACAGAATGTTTCCTTTGGTTTTATCATGGTGTCAAATCTCAATAGGTAAGTGCTACATAGTTTCTGTGTTTAGAAGGATTTAAAGGGTGTGTGTTACTGAGTGGAAACAAAAGTTATGAATTATTTGCTATATCTGCCAGAGGAAAGAGAGGGAAATGGGATATTTGTCATCCAAGTCATTTTTGTCATCCAAAGATCCTCAGCTGTGATGCCTGCCAGAACCTGGTTTAAATCTCCTCTAAGTCAAAGCTGTATAACTTTGATCAATTACCTAACCTCTCTAATTCTTTACTCTCAATTTTATCATTTGAAAAATGAAGATAATAGCTCCTCTGACTAGATAGATACGGTGAATTCAGAAATTACAAACAAATAAATATGCTAACATGGTGCCTGGCACATAATTGCCAACATTTACAGAGTACCTTTTATTATTATTCCTTGCACAATTGAACCATCTTATCTTTTGCATACAGAGAGCAGTCATTCTTTAACTGTTGCTACTGTCATTTATGTACAGGTTTCTTACTGAAGCCACCTTTGATAACTGTGGTGATTTTTCCATGGTCTCAAGAAAGGACTCCTTGGCTAAAGAAATAAACAGAAAAATTCCTCTCCCTCTTTCATATTTAAAAGGGAAAGTCAATATTAATCAAGCGAGTATGTTTATGGAAGGAAGATCTTCCTCCTCAGAAAGGAAAAAAAAAGAGCCTAAGCTTGTTCAAGATTTCTTTCTCTTTAGAGGACAAAGATCTGATGTCTGAAGTGGTAACTGCATGTTGAAAAATGATTTAAAAAATAAGCTTCAGACAATATATTTCATTTATATGATATTTCAAAATCTTTATCCATGATGTCACCTTTAAAAGGTGAGGGTTTTGTAATAGATTTGAAAATTCTGAAATATAGGTTACATGTAAAAGAAAAATTAGTAGAATATATCTCCATCAAATCATATCACAGAAGAAAAAGTTTGCCATGTTTTGAAATAAAAGTCATCAACATGATATAAACTGAATGCCATGTAAATTTCTTCATTAAGGCCCTATCTTAAGTGAATATAGATAGTAGTAACAAGAGTTCTGAAGAAAAGGATTTCTACATGATTTCCATGTGGTTAGCAAACAATTTTTACTGTATTATGATGATAATTATAACTTTGCAATCCCATCTCACCTTTGAAACTACAGTTCAGTAGTTCTCTGCATCTTCTCATGTGTAACCAAGAGCAAAGCAGGTGGCGGGGTGACAGGAAAGTGATGGGAGAATGTTAGCCTTAGAAATAAAAAGAGTGGGATTTAATTTTCATCATACTATCATTTTATCTAGCATTCCCTGTGTTGAAAACTAGGGGAAAATACACAAATATGTATATTTTAATGTATTCTAATAATATACTTGGAATGTTACACAGTTTAAAATCTTAATGGAGGTAAATGCATCAATTTATTTGTCCTTTTAATATTTCATAAAGATATTTTACTGGCAAATTAGTCATTATATAGTTGAAAACAAATGGACAACATGAATGTATAAAAATCAGCTATGCCTTAATGATTATTTGGTATATGGCTTTACTTTTAAGGTTACTTTTAAATATATTCTTTCAACTGATGCTCAGTAAGTGCATTAAATAATTAAATTTCCATCTTGGTTTAGGGAGGAAAATAAGACATTGAATCATTTTCTGTGTGAAGAAACGTTCAACTTCAATATTTTTTAATGGCTACATAATACTTTAAATACACTGTGTTTGGACATTCAGATTTGTTCTAAAGTCACTTTCATCTTTTCTCTCTATTTTATTGCACTAGGATGATCCTCTTCTCATGGAGCCTATGTTCTATTACAGAAATAGAAATCAGATACAAAATAAAAATCCAGATAGTAATAATTCCTATAAGAGAAATAAGGACACTGTGTTTGAGAGTGTCTAGAAGGTTATTTTCTATTGTAGCCCCCTCCTTTCACTCAAAGGAATATATGAAGGAAAGTGATATAATCTAATGCATCTTTTTAAAGACCTTTCTTCTGAAGAATGGATATTAAGAAGTTGAGTGGAAGCAGAGAAGTTTGAATGAGAGACTGGAGTAGTGAACGAGAAGTACAGTTAAAAAAAATTACTAACTCTGGGATTGAATCAGATGTGAGATTAATGGAAGGAGAGGGATACTGAAAAATTGATAGGTATAGAGTTTGAAATCCAGGTGGGCAATGGTGTCATTTTTAAAGATGGGAAAGTTTACCTCTATAAAGTAATACTGTGATGTACATTCTTAGTCATAACTAGTATAGCAATGATCATTTCCTTTAGATAAATTCTTAGTAGAATTTATTTATACTATTTCTATACTCATTATACACATGACATAGTTTCCCTTCATAAATATTCTTACCAACTTAAATTCATCATATGATATCCCTTATATGTGGAATCTAAAAAGAAATGATACAAATGAACTTTTATTTTCAAAACAGAAACAGACTCACAGACTTAGAGAATGAACTTATGGTTACCAGGGGGGAAGGGTGGAGGGAGGGATAGTTAGGGAGTTTGGTAACGACACGTACACACTGCTATATTTAAAATGGATAACCAACAAGGACCTACTGTATAGCACTTTGCTCAATGTTATGTGGCAGCCTGGACAGGAGGGGAGTTTGGGGGAGAATGGATACACGTAAATGTATGGCCGAGTCTCTTTGCTGTGCACCTGAAACTATCACAACATTGTTAATTGGCTATACTCCAGTATAAAATAAAATGTAAAAAAAAATAAATTAAAAATATCATAATAACTCCATGTAATAATATTGGTTCCACTGGACCCTAAAATATTTTAAATATTACATATTTTAATTATAGTATATGTGATGGTTAATTGTATATCAACTTGACTGGGGTAAGAGATGCCCATATAATTGGTAAAACATTCTTTTCTGGGTGTGTCAGTGAGGTTGTCTCTGGAAGAGATTAGCATTTAAGTCAGTACACTAAGTAAAGTCTACGATGGTCAGTGCAGTGGCCATCATCCAAACCTCTGAGGGCCGGAATAGAAGAAAAAGATGGAGTAAGGGCCGATTTACTCTCTGCTTGAGCTGGTACATCCATTTCCTCCTGCCCTTGGACATTGGCACTCCTGATTCTTGGGCCTTTAGACTCAGACTGGAACTTACACTATTGCCGCCTCAATTCTTAGGTCTTTGGACTCTGACTGAATTATACCACTGACTTTCCTGGTTCTCCAGCTTGCAGACAATAGATTGTAGGATTTCTTGGCCTCCGTGTTCTTGTGAGTCAATTCCTATAATAAATCACCTATGCATCTCTCTCTCTCTCTCTCTCTCTCTCTCTCTCTCCCCCTCTCTCCCTGTGTGTGTGTGTGTGTGTGTATGTTTCCTATTGGTTCTGTTTCTCTGGAGAACTCTGATGAATACACCATTCTTTACAAAAATGTACAAATTTAATAGTACAGTTCAGTAAGTTAACACAGCATGAACATACCCATGAAAACATCAGGCTGGTAAAGAAAAATAATATCGTTAGAAACCTCTGCCATACCTCCTCCCCTTTGGCTTCTAATAGCAAAACTTCATTTTGTCTGTTATTTAATGTCATGAAAATGGTATAAAACAGTATTTGTGTGTGTGGCGGGCAGGGGGCAGCTAATGTTGCTCAACATTTGTTAGATCAATTCATATTCTTGCAGGAGGACGTAAAACATTAATTCAGTTGTATTGTAATCTGTGGCTATATATTATTCATTTACCATAATTTATTCAATTTATTCTATTGTTGATGTTCATTCGAGTTGTGTCCAGTTTGGGGCATGCTCTTAGCAGCAGTATTTAAATAGTTCAATTCTGATGACAATATTTGTAGGAGGGAAATTTTGAGATCATAGTATATGTATTAATTTAATTTAGAAGATAATGTCAAACTATTTTTTAAAGTTATTTCACATATTTATACCAGAAGCAGTCTTTGAAAACCCTGGATGATTCATACTCTTGCAACTACTTTGGGTTCCTTTCATTTCAATTTTAGTCCTTCTCATGAGTGTGTAGAAGTACCTAGTTGCAATCTTAATTTGCATTTTCCTCATAAAATTGGACTCCTTTTCATAAGTTTACTGCCCCTTGGGTTAGCCTCCTTGTGAGGTTCTAGTTGAAGCCTCTTGCCTGTTATTCTCCAGGGGCATATGTAAGAAACTCCACAAATCAACAAGAAAAGCATAATGTCTACTAGCTCTTTTTTAGTTATATGTGTTACAAATATAGCCTTCTACTCCATGAATTGCCTTCTCACTATCTTAATTATGTATTGCGATGAGCATTTAAAATTTTAATGTAGAACAATTTACCTATCTTTTCATCATGGTCAGTGCTTTAGTCTCCCATATAAGAAATCACTCTTTACCCAAGTTTATGAGGATACTCTATCTTCCAGAATTCTTATTAAGTCTACAAACCACCTGGACTTGATTATTGTGTAAAGTGTGAGGGAGCTGCTGAAAGCAAGATACTCTATACAGGTTTGAGACAAAATTCTGATTTCATGGAAAATGTTGGCTACTTCATTTCAGTAAATATGCTTACTGCCAAGTCTGCCAGATACAATGTTACAATGTTCAGTAATGACCATGCAAAGATGAAAAACACATGTGTTCTACCATCAAAGAATCTGCGATCTAACAGAATAAAGAAACACACAAACAGATAATTCTGAGAAAGGTAAGCAGTAACATGATATAAACTAAGAGCAAGGGCACTCATCCTAACCCAGTGGGTCAAGAATGTCTTTTTGGAGGACACACTATCTAACATAAACCTTCAATGTAGGTAATGAGTTAGATAAGTAAATGTTAGGGGCTATCATGTTTTAGGCAAGGGCAAAGTATAAGCGAATACGGGCAATTGTATAAGACATAGATGTATTTGAGGAACCAATAACAGTTCTATATTATTGTAACATGAACATTAGGTTGGGGCATGCTAGAGAATAAGGCCAGGGAAACAGACCAGGACTGTGATATAAAGGACATGTTGTATGCCATATAGATGATCACAATAGAGCCATAGACAAGCTAAACAGAAAGGGTAAGTTCAGTTTTACATTGTAGATAAATCACCTTGGCAACAGTGCAGAGGGGCTTTCAGGGACACAAGTTATAAAGCCAAGGGACATAGCTTATATATGCTATTCAATTTACATCCAATAAGGGAGTAAGCCTGGGTTAAAATGTGACAAATATGCTGAATCTTACAGAGTTGACTAGTTTTCACTGAGATGCTATGATATATAACTTATTAAATAGCATAAATATCATCTATATAAATACATACAAAATGCAGAAAAAGAGGTTGATGTTGAAAAAGAGCTTACAAGGAGTTTATACAGAAAAAAAGGATTGCTGAAATCAGGATTGTGTTTCAACCAAATTTCTAGTTGTTTTCTTTTCCACTTAAGTAATTTACTAGAATAAACTGTGCACGTATGTGTGTGTATCTGTGATGTGTCACCTTCATTCTTGGAGTGGAATTTCTTTGGACAAGGAAAGAGTTTTGTTGCATCCAAAGAAATGTTTATTATGTACCAACACCTTAAAACTTCACAGAGAATTAATCAAAACTGTAAAAATTAACTTTGCAAGTAAATTAAAACATGCAAAACCAAGGTAATAATTAAAATATGGATGTGGAAATGTCAGTAGCTTCGGAATAAAGTAGTTTGGTAATATTTCTGAGAAACGACTGTCTACTTAATTAATTTTAGTAGTATAATAAAATAATGGTGACAATATATGTATTTCATTTTTTATATTTAACTAGAGTTAGGGGGCATCCACATTTAAAAAATTCAGATCTAAAATACTTTGAAGGAGGTTTCAGATGTAAAACTAATTTTCCTTCCCACTATTAATATACTTGCTGCTCATTCTTATTGCCTCTGCTTTCTGATATTCTGCCAGCCCTGTGAATTTGCTGCTATTGGTTTAAATTTCTCTCTTCTTTTTCTTTTTCCATCAACAGACATCAGTATCCAGATTGTCTCTCAGCTCTTATTTTGCTAATTCTCATAGTACTGGCTTCCTCCTGGGCTCAAAACTGGGCTACTTCAAATATTTAACCCCTAATCACACACCTTTTAAAGACAGAATAACCCCCATAGAGGTCAGAATAAAGCGTGTGTGTGTGTGTGTGTGTGTGTGTGTGTGTGTGTTTGTGTGTGTGTGTGTGTGTGTGAAGTTACCTTCCATTCTTGAATGGAATCTCATAACTGTCCTCTCAGATAATGAACTGTAATAATTCTAAAGATCACTGAAAAAATAGGAACAAAATCTCTGAAATAAACACTTGTTCTTACAATTTCCTGAGTTTTAAATTTTCACCTCGAGCTAGACATCCTGGTGTGAGGTGCCATGGTTTTGGGGAGGAATAACTCTACGTTGACTATGGAGATATGGCTATAGATTTTTGCCTTAAATTCTCACAGTCACTGAGTATCTTCTTTCACTCCAGCGAAGAAGGTAAAGGATTCACTATGTGGAAGTTACCCTTCTCTCCAATTAGAAACCAGTTGCTTAACCAGTAAAACAAGATCTTTGCAAATACTCTTCATAGTGCCTGAAATTTAATCACATGCTATAGAAACAGCTTGTTTTTGTTTGTTTGTTTATAGTAAATAAAGAATGTTATGCTTGATTTCAATATTCTGCACTTACTCTTGGATGGATAGAGGAGAGTGGGAAACAAGCCTACTCCATACATTATTATAAATTAGGAAATAAATATATATTTCTTTCAAAAGAAACATTGCTTAATCTTTTTAGGTCTCAATTTTATCTTCTGTAAAATGGATACAAGAATAATAATAATTACAATAAAAATAATAGTATCTACCTTCTATTGTTAGAGGATTAAATGAGAAAGAACCCTTAGTGATATGCCTGTCACAAGGAAACATTCAAGAAGTCTTAGCAATTACTAACAATCCCTAATTGAGTATTACATCTTGCATAAGACAGCAATTCACAAAGACATTAACATGATCCCACCAAGCAAAAGTCTGAGTAATCCTTCTTCCTCTGATGGCACTAATTCCAGTCGATGCTGTCAGCCCCCACTCCACAGGAGGATCGTGAGATGATTCTTTATAAAACCAGTAAATGAAACATCAGTTATCTAGTGACAAGAGCTTGCCTCTAAGGGTTACAAACACTGATAAATCAATAAATAGCACTGGAAAGGTATTGTGATGGATACTGCTAGTTTCAAAATTAATCATGTTTAATGTTATTTAATAACAATGATGATTTGATTCTCACTGTTGGTTAAATTTCTGAGTGAAACATTCCTCCCTCAAGATTATATTACCCACCACTCAGAGCTTTGGAATAGCAATGTATTATATTATTATTAGCCTGTTCATTATCTATTGGCTGCTGTAGAAAATAGCAGCCTCTGTAATGGCCACAGACTAAGTTCGGCCTGTTTGTGTCAAAAGGATTTTGAATTATACCTTCCCTCTAGCTTCTGCTCCCACCCTGCCATAACTTGCTGCCACAAAGTAGAAGAGGCAGAAGTATTTTTCTGACTGGTGTTGCAAGATATACTTAGTCTAGAACAAAATGAAACTTTCATTTATGTGATCTGAAAAAAGAAAAATAAACAATAAAAAACACAAAGCAAAAAGTTTTTATCTTACTTCTCTTACTTCTTTACTCAATGACCCAGTTTTTCAGTTTTCTTAATCTACTACCTAATTATTTTCATTTCAAATTTTATGATTAGCAGTAGGATGGCTGTTTAATTTTTTTCCAAATTAGAATAATTTTGAGAGTGAAATGGGATGCTGCGAATAATTGTAGAGCAGGTGTAACTATGCCTGATGTGGGAAAACCAGGACATTGGATCACCTGTACCTGAGGAACTACATTCCAGTGTTTGACAGTGTGCACATACTGTATTCAGAAGAGCCTTAGGATTCTTTTAAAGCTCACTTCCTTGACTCATCTACTTATTGTACCTGCTAAACATATAAGAAGCTGCCTGTTGTCACAGCTCCTGCTGGAACTGAACAACTAGTCAAGAGGAGTTCAGGCCCATTGATTAATCTATTTATCACTCCAAAGAGAGAAAACACCTTTCCTTTGATACTTCAAATCATTGCAACATATTATCGAAGCAGCATTAAGGGCGCTCTAATACCATTTTTTTGAATACTGACAGTGTGACTAGGTCTAGCGACATTCCCTTTCAGACATTTAATTTGACAAACATGCACCTTTAACACTTGGAAACAAGTCACCTTCATTATTGAAATGGAATAAATTGTCATTATGAATTTCTTGAACTCATATGGCCTTCTACAAGCCATAGATATCCATTCCCAGGGCAATAACATAAGGAAAACTTGAAGAATCAAAACCTCTCAGCTATTAATTACATGTATGAAAACTAAAGGACCAAATAATTTTGAGTAGGTATAAACCTAAACATCTGTTATATAGCCAACATTACACTAAAAATATTACGTCTACAATATCCATGATTTCTAGTAAGATTTCTCTGCTTATAAATGTCCAGAAATATCCGATCACTTCCTAGAAAGAAATCCCAATTAAAAATATACACATTTATGAATTATGTAGTTTAGCTTTATTGAAACCCAAATATATGTTATTTTTTCAACCTGTGTTCCAATGTCTGTGGCTATGCAGTAAAAGTTACTCAATTAAAAAAAAATTAACCTTCCAGAATTGGAAACAACTAAATTTTCAATAAAGTGTTTTTTTCATATACAATATCCCATTTCTATAATTATTTCCCATAGTTTAATTTCCAGATCTTTCATCATTAATGGTGTTTAGAGTTGTATGATGTTTAATTGGTTCTGGCTTTTCTGCCCTTGATTGTGAAAGCATGTGTTAAACACTGCTGAATTCTGAAATACCTACAGATATTTCTGTTATATACTGTCAGGATAATTAGGTCTTCTGAGGCACTCATTAATTTGAATGTTGAGAGAATAGAAATTAGTTTTTTTTTCTTTACATGATATTATGAAATCATCTGTTGTATTTTCCACTCATTCTTCAATTTGTTACATAGATCTTAGAGGACATAAAGAAAATACATTGTGTCTGCAAAACCCAGAACCTACCAGTAGGAAAAAAAAAGAGCTAAAATCTTTGTTGAACATTTAAGCTTAGAGAAAAAAAAATCTGTCCTTCAATTTCAAAAAAAGATTTTAAAACTATTGTTTTAAATGTCAATTCAGGATTGCTAAATAAAATGATAAAATTATAACAGCTTAGACACAACAGACAGTGGAAGAAACATATAAAGAAATATTATATTGATGGAAGAGAAACTGATGGGGAAAAGATGTGTTTTAAGAAGGCTTACAATAAACAGGGATGTTTTGAAAAAGTTCAAGTACTATAGACAATATCTCAGAAAATATCTCATATTTATAGTAGAGGAAAGAAAGACCTCTGTATGTCAGTGCAAATAAGGGAGAACAAGTTTGATGGGTGGCACCTGTTGTATGGCTGGGAGAGGTTTCACTGGGGCTTTGGGGTTACAATTCTGAAGGAGCAGTAATTTAGTAAATTTAGTAATTTATTTCTCACCAGTAAAATGGTGAGAATAGAGATAGTTAACCAAGTGGGTTGGGGATTAATATAGGTCTAAACTGAAACACTACACAGAATTAATCATTTTTCTGTGTTTATTGTATCACAATTCACATCTTTAAATTTACTTATCATGATAATTATAAAATAGATGGGAATTTTAGATGAACTTTGAACTTCACTATGCAGTAAAACAGATTTTAGCACTCTGTGTTTAAAATATGTAATATGTGTATGATAGAAGCTAACATGGATAAGAGGTATAAAGATAGCTTTCAGTCCCACCTCAAAATTTAAAGAGATTATCTTTTTATGCCCCTAGTTAGTAGGTAGCATAAACCACTGGCCATATAACAAATATATTTGAACATTCCCTCAATGCACTGGAGTACATTTTAGAACAGTTGTTTGTTTAGATTTTGTTTTATGAATTCATTCAATCTGGCATGTGTGCTTAGACATAGCCATTTGTAACTGAATAAAATTTCAAAAAAACAAAGGGAATAATTTAAAGTTGTTTGAATTTAATAGTCCACATCAAAGAAAAAATTTCAACACAGTTAAATTCCAAAACTAGTCACACATGTCATTCTGCAGGTTAACACTCTGGATGGAAGCAGAAGACCAGGGTATTTAAGTAAATAAGACTGGTATTGAGTGAAAAACTGTTTCTGTTTTATATACCAGCACAGTAAGTATTGCTCAGATTGCTAGTGTATGCTAATTCTTTCTATCTGCTTTGTTGTGGCCTTCCTAAAATTGAGGAAGTGACAGTTTAAATACAATCTGGACTGATTAACTATTCAGAATTCTACTGAGCATGGGAGATTTAAAAACCATATTTTAGCTCATGAATACAGTCTCTGTGCAAAGTATCAGCATGCCTAAAAACTTTATTATGAAACAAATACTTCCTGATAAAGCTCTAAGAACATTTAATTTTATTTGGCCATATAGCTATCAGGTTGTATTCTATTCTATAAGAATTTTATTTATATAGATTAAAAAATTAACTAAAAAAATTTGCCAAACAAATTTATTTCCCTAGACTCAAAGAAGCAAAACATAATAAATTTATCAAAAATATTAAGTTCTTTTCCTACCAACTCTAATTTGACTTTTGATTTGATGAACTTTGGAACAATATTTTGTGCTTTGGCTCCCCAGAAGAACGAAGCAGTCATCTTAATTCTGTGTCTGACGCTTGTCAATGAAGTAATATAGTGTGATGAATAGAATAGAGGCCGCGAAGTTGCTAATGTCTCTGACTGTAGTTACTTAATTCCTCTGAGCTTCAATTTTCACATCAGAAACTGACCACTTAGCAGTCCTTTCATTCTTCACTTATGTATTTTTTTGCAACTTCACAGCTATACACTATTTAGAAAGAATAATGTCAGACAGTAAAGTGGGACACAGCACTGTAATCAGAGAAGGAGATCTCTTTTTGAGACAGGTGTCAGGTATCCTGTGAGGGTGAACTGTCTATCGCAAACATCACCTGTGTCTGTAAATAACTTCTCCAGTCACAACCAAATGGCAGCCTTTTTCAGTGGTGGAGAGGCAAGCAGAGAGACAGGTACATGAAATAACAGAACTTATAGAATACTCTCAGACTGTGTTTGCATTCAATGTGCCATGTATAGGTTCAGATGTGTACACATATATCTTGTAAAATACTTAATCTTTATCCTCAATAAGACTCAACAAATCATTTCTCAAGAGGCTTAATAACTGAATTCAATAGCATTATAATCTAATTCCAGTATAGAAATCAGAACTTTTGAGAAAGTGCATTTTGACTGAGTAGTTTTTTCCAAGTATGTAATAAAAAGATCTTGGAGGTTTCTCAAATAACAAGAAATTCATTAAAGACAGCACTACATTTCATACCTTGGCTTCATTAACCAGACATAGGATTTGGGAAGTTTAATTCTTCAAGCCCATGTCAAAGAGGGTTAACCTTCAAGGCAACCATTTGACACCTCTTCAATAACAGGAATGTCCTCTTATCATTCCCAAACCATGACCTTTCTAGGTCACACACGTAACTTTTTATGTGTGTTCATATTTTCTGTTCAGTTAATGTTACATTTTTGTAACTGCTACCTTTGTGATGTAAACAAATGCATTCAAGTCTGAAAAAAGTGTTAAAATCATTTCTGTAGTGCATTCTTCTATATTCAATTTTTAGGGAGAAGACATTTTCTTAAAAAGTTAATACCCCAATGTTTTCATGGTTCAGCTAATAGAAATTATTAAGCACATTTTTTAAGAAAAATGTTGCAATCCCACCATTTTTTTCTAGGTCTGTCCCCAAACTAAAAATATATAGGGAAACTATAGTGAATCTCACAGGATCAGGACGTATAACTGTTTTAGTTCACCACTTTCTCCCTAGTACAATGCTTGTTTTAAATTTTAATTAAAATAATTGTCTTTCCATATGGTGACTATATAAATTATTTGAATAGATTTGACTTTCCTATCCATTAATAAATTACTATTGGCTGTAGATAGTAGTGTACCTTCACTGAAAGATTATAGGTAAAATTTATATGGTTTAATAAACTATAGAGGGAAAAAATAAGACTGGGGACTCACAAAAAAACTACTCTCTCTCTTCCTCTCTCTCTCTCTCTCCCCCTCCCACTAGCTACAAACATAAAAATGATTTTTATGTGCTTTGACTGTCAAAATAAGACACATCACATTGAGTTGCAGAACATTCCAACTGTTGGGATTCATTTTGAAAAACAGATCACAGAAATAATGGATACTACTACTTTAACCATTATTAATAAAAATCCCTATAAATGAGGATTACTTATTTACAAACATGTATTTAAATTATAAAAGTGCAAGGAGATACTTCTAAGATGAAAAACATTGAAGAGGATGCCTATGTTCTGAGAAACTGAATAAAGGTTTAAATTATGAAGTGATGAGCTAAATGGACTATGACAAAGCAATGGATTTAAGTTTGATTCAAAGTTATAATTTTGTAGTTCATTTCTCTGATGTAAGGAGAAATGTAATTAAGAAGGCAACACAGCTGCCTTGTTCATGAAGAAATAGTCTAAAGCTTATACTTCACTGTATGCCAGTTAAGAAGTTATTTAGGAACTTGAAAATTGTATCTTTTAATAGCTTTTTTTTTTTTTTTTTTTTTTGGCACAAAAGAGCAGCCTTAAGCTAAAACTGAGAAAGAGGGAATAATAGCTGGCATCCATGTGAGTGGCTGAGCTTAATAATTGTTGGCAGTAAAGACAAACACAAAAGGTTGGGCTTAGAATACTGAGGCAACTGTTTTCGATCGAGGAGTTGCATGTTAGAATTCACTTTTGGTAACAACTACTACTAATTTGCACTAACTTGGTTGTCACAGGTCAGCATGTGAACTAAAGGAGATTTAACAGAAATCTGTCTGAACTCATGTAGGCAACAGTAAAAAATACAATCATCCAAACCTCAGGGCATCATTCTCCCTTTTTAAAAAGCACTTGCCCAAGATCAGGCTACAGAATGAGAGCTTGCTAGTTTATCAATCTTTGAACACTTTTTTTTTTTTTTTTTGGCAGTACGCGGGCCTCTCACTCTTGTGGCCTCTCCCGTTGCAGAGCACAGGCTCCGGACGCTCAGGCCCAGCGGCCATGGCTCACGGGCCCAGCCGCTCCGCGGCATGTGGGATCCTCCTGGACCGGGGCATGAACTCGTGTCCCCTGCATCGGCAGGCGGACTCAACCACTGCGCCACCAGGGAAGCCCTGAACACTTTTTTATATCATTCTTTTGTAGGGGCAGAGGTAAATGGCAATATTAAAAGCCTTTTACATCCCTTTTTCAGAGAGGAAAAAAAAAAACAGACTACAAAGCTCAGAAATATCTAATAAGAAAGCAAATGCTACAGAACAATTTCATTTAATCTCCCAAGAAAATAAGTACTCTTAGAGGTAAGCACTTATTAAAAAAGAGATAAGCATATGATATGCTTATAATATAATGAGCTTGATTCTACAGACCATTCCTCAAAATCAATCTCATTATTTTTATACTATTATTACCATGTAGGTAATAACATGTAGGTGTGTGTTTGAATTCAACAAAATATGTACAAAGCAGCTGCATAGAATAGTTTCTTTGGAGTACTGGAACTACTTCAGTATCCTTTTTGTGGTGGTAGGTACAAAACTCTATGTGTTTGTCAAACCTCATAATATTCCTCACACAAAAGTGTGAATTTTACTGTATGAAAATTAAAAACACAATTTAAAAGAACTGTACATCTAAGAATAATAATTTTTATTACATATAAATTATACCTCAATACAAGTGACTTTTAAAAAATGTCTGATATATTGTTAGCTACTTTATTATACTACCTCTTTTAGGGACCTTTGTGTTAAAATCTATGTAAGTTTTGGGTATAGAAAAATCTACAAGAAAAAATAGATTTTGTCATATGTATAAACACTTAATGATTCTTTGTAGGCTTCAGGTCCCCTATATATTTTTGGAGGGAAATGCCCAGAGAATGTTCAAGAGAACTATCAATAAATCACATTAAAAAAATTAAAAGGTAAAAAAAAATTAAATTAAGTTAAAATAGTACTATTTACAGCCACACATATATTGAAAAATATTACTTTTAAAACAAACACAAGAAGAAATTTATATTTTCTTCCCATACTCTGATTTTCATTGCATTTTGAATGGAATGGATACGGTTTTCAGATGGACTTAGTTTTTAAACTAGTTCTGCCACTGATTAACTGGTTAGCCTTGAGTTAGCTTTGAGCAAGTCTGTAAAATGGTAATAATGTCACATATCATAGAGAATTGAGGCAGAGATTATATGAGATAATATGAATAAAGCAACTAACATTGAACCAAAGCCATGAAAGCCACCCACAGATTGTCTGTACCTTTATTAGGTGGGCATGTTACTATCACCTGATTTTCGGAAAAACAAAAAAATTTTCTTCCCACTATCTCTTCTGATTTCCATGTTTTGAAATTATTTATCTGGTTTCACTTTACAAAAGTGGAAGTATCTGTTATAAAACGTGTCATCAACATGCTTCCATCCATAGTCTTATGGAATCACTGAGAGGCTGCGAAAAATATTTAAATATTTTGATTGATTTAAATCCTAGGAGTAGGCAGTGTATATGTTTGGTGGGGTGGGAACAATGGAGAGATGGTAAAGATTTTGGATAAATAAAATAAGCTAAAAAAATACTATCATTCTTATCTTGTTTCCAAAGCTATAACGTTAAATGTAACTTGCCCATGACAACATAACAAGCAGCCTATAAAATTATCACTTTCTCACCCACCACTAGTTTTCTTCATCTCCACACTCAATTAATGGAGAAACACTTTGGCAAGGAGGAGGTTAAGAGGGGCACATTGTAAGAATGTAATTCAAAAATCCCAGATTTGATTTTGAGAGAATGTATGAACTTCAAGATAATGTTAAGCATAGTTAACAGGTGTATGTACCTACTTGCAGCATTTTAAAACCTTACTTTGGGCAACAATTCTGATTCCTGCCTCTTTTCATTAAAATAGTCAAATGGTTCAGTTTAAATAACATGGGTTGAAAGTTCTCCTGAGATTTTTACCCATAAATTATTCATTCTTCCAACTTAGATTCAAATTTTAAAATTCAAGATGAAATTTTAGAAAGTCTGTAAGGTAAGACTCATTTTAATCAGAATGTGACATAGTCACTTTAATGTTAAATAATGTAAAAATAAGAAATTAATGAGACAAAACATAAAATTCAAAAGTAATCTGAAGTTGCATTGATCTACAAAAACATGTAAATCAGAAATGAGAATCAAAATAGCAATGTAGCTATCTCTTAAGAAAATACCTATAGTTTTTTTTCAAACATATTTAATCAAGAAAATCTACTCATACTTCTGAGTGATTCGTTCATCAGACCTCAGAGACTTTAAAATCAATTATTGATATGGGTTTGTCAGCCACTAAAAGATATGAGAATGGCAATCAGTCCAATTTGATTGGAGTGCATTAAAGGGCTTATCTGACTTACTGGCTGTTAAGTTTGCTTATTTTTGTTTTCCCTTTTTTTTTATTTTTCGGTACGCGGGCTCTCACTGTTGCGGCCTCTCCCGTTGGGGAGCCCAGGCTCCGGACGCGCGGTCTCAGCGGCCATGGCTCACGGGCCCAGCCGCTCCGCGGCATGTGGGATCTTCCCGGACTGGGGCACGAACCCGCGTCCCCTGCATCGGCAGGCGGACTCTCAACCACTGCACCACACGGGAAGCCCCGGGGAAGCCCCTTGTTTTCCTTTTTTAAAATTCTGTTTGAAGTACTGAATATACAATTGAATACTGTAGCAGAAATAAACATAAATTCAGAACCATGCTTTCTGAATATCAGAATCTTGAGTTTCCAAGTCAAACTTCATTTTAAGATTATCTCCCTTGAGTCTATAGAATTCACAACAATCCTGGATATTGGCACACTGGGGATTGCACCTAGCTCTGTAGCATGGAAACCTATGCAATGGTATCACTGCATTATTTCTCTAAAGTGTGGCCACTTGTCTTGATAAAAGCTGTAATCCCTAATTTAGTAGAGGATAAAATTCACATTTCAGAGTCAGGGTTGTAACTTTATCAATCTAAAATTTCAAATGATCAATATCCATTAGAATTATTCTCTACAAAGTAGCTTTTGGAAGATGACTTCAACATATTTCACACACACACACACACACACACACACACCTTTCTGTATCTAGAAATGTAATCAGACTTAACTACTTTTAACACATGCACTTACATCCTGGACATGCTATGACCATTACCAGCACTATATATTTTGTTGTCCTCATCATTCTCTTTCTTGCAAAAGGTAGCTTATAATTTAATACCTAATTAAGTTTACTTTCTTAGCAAACATCCTTCCATATCTCCGTCAAAAAAAGAGCTCTCATTCCTCTGAACTTGTGTAGTCCTTAGTGTGTGTTTAGTAAGATATATCCCAAGGTCTTTTATAGTAGTTATGTAGGTCTGAATTGACCTTCTCTTACTAGGTATCAAGGTCCTTAAAGGCAGTGTGTCAGCCTTTCCCAAAAAGATAAGCCTGAGGCAAAAATTAGTGTCCCACAATTTTGTTAGGAGTACAGCCCCAGAGAGTAAGGAGTGAGGGAAAAGGGGAGTGACGCAAGGAAGACCAGAGCCAATATTACAGCCTGATACTGAGCTGGTCACTGTTGGTGTCACGGGTGATGGAACACTCAGTTTTGAAGGACTGTCTTCAGAGAGGTCAAAAAAACTCTTTCCAGGGGACAAAACCGTAGGCAAGCTCCTGTTTCCCACTGATCAAATGTTTATCCAAAGGAGCATCAACTCCCTATGCAACTAAGCTGCATACATATGGGTGCTAAGAGGGTCCCAAAGCATCACATGCCTCAGTGGTAACACTGAAGCCCTTCAGGGGGAGATGAGAGAAGCACAGCAAGGACATAAGGTGAGCCCCTGTCTGTACTGCACCTGTGAAACTGGTCAAAGACTACCCAGAGTTGTTGTCCAATGGCCATCTGTCCTAGAGACAGGTGAGACTGAAAGGATCTTAACTGGCACATAAGAGACGTCTGATTTAGTATGTACATATCATGGAGCTGCAATCATAAACCTCTGAAACACTCACTGCAATCCATCTTTGAAACACTCACTGTAGTACAGGAGTATTTTACATATCATGGCTATTAAAATACTTACTGAATAAATAACAGTGTTAAGAAAGTGTGTTGGAAAGATAAGAGTGAATGTCATATTAGAAGTGAACAATTCCATTAAGAGTAAAATAAACTACAATGAACACAATAGGTTAGTCATTTCTAAATGTTTAAGATTGGAAGGAGTTTTAGGCTGCTACTACTATAAGTACAAAGTTATGTAAGTGACTTGTACTCAGTTTTGTTAAATAGTTAAGAAAATCAGGGCAGCTTTCTATTTCTACTTTTGGTGAAAATAGCTGTGAAATCTCTCTGGGCCTCATTTATTCCACCTGTGAAGTCAAAGGAATGAATTTGATGACATCTTAGATTTTTTCCCAAACTCTCAAACTGTTATGTTTAAGATCTTGAATCTATGGCAAATTAGTAATTAAAGGTTAATTTAATAAATATTAATGAGCAGAAATGTGCTAGGCACCTTTCTTTTTGCTAACAAGGCACAGTAATGAACAAAAGAGACCTATAAACTGCCACACTGATGTTTAAATCCTAGTGCAGGGAATCACAAAGCAAAATAAATAAGTGAATAGTACGTTAGAAGGTGACCAGTTACAGAGAAAAAAGAAAGGAAGGTGTATAAGGAGGCCAGAGAGGTGGGTTACAGTATTAAATAGGGTGTCCAGGGTAGGGCCCTCTGAAAAGCTGAGGTGAGAGATCCAACCAAATGGATAATAAGGGAGGAGCATCTTAGGTAGAGAGAACAGTGCAAGTGTCCTGAGAAGGAACAGATAACACATGTTCCAGGAAAATAATAGACTCTGTGACCTGAGCCACGTGATGGAAGTGGACACTATTATGGGGATGATGCCAGAGAGTTAAGAAGAGGTCAGACCATGTAGCACCTGCAGGACATTTAAGAAATTTGACTTTCATTCAGAATGAGATGGGGAGTCATTGAGGATTTTTGAGCAGAAAAATGATGTGGTTTGACATGGGCTTTTAAATGTATCTGTTTGGTTGCTATGTTAGAATAGATTATCATGGGGCAAGGAGGTAAACAGGGATATGGAAATAATAGTTTCTAAAAGGTACATCTGAAAATAATGTCTGTACAATTAATAACCTGGCTGAAATGATGGTAATGACTCCACATATTTTAATTTAGGTTTTTTATGTTGTGACCATCAGAGTGGCTAAAAAGATCTACCTATCCTAAACTAGATTAGATGCCCACATCACTTTCTGCAGAGATCCAGAATTAAAATGCCACTATCACAGACAAGTGACATTTGGCTGTAAGTAATGTGATGAAAAGAAAAGAAAGAGAGATGAACTAGGACTATATATATTTTTGTATTATTAACTAAAATATTCTGTCCAAATATTATATATTCTTCACAATGTCATGAGATCATTAATGGCCCCATTAACAGAGGAGATCACATGGTCAAGTTACATAGAAATTGAAAGAGAAGACTTACATATTGGAGGAGGTATAATCATTGGTAGCGCAGAAATATGAAGAATGATATATTAGTTTCCTATTGCTGCTGTAATAAGTTACTACAAAACTGGGGGCTTAAAACAGCACACATTTATAATCTTTTAGTCTGGAGGTAAGAAGTGAAAAATGTATCTCACTGAACTAAAAGCAAAATGTTGGCAGAGCTGTGCTCCTTCTGTAGACACGAAGGGAGAATCTATTCCCTTGACTTTTTACCTTCTAGAGGCTGGTCCTCTTCCTTGGCTTGTGGCCCCCTTCTATTCTGAAAACCAGCAATGGCCAGTTGAGTCTTTTTCAATATGAGCTTGTCTGGCACTGACTTATTCTGCCTCTCTCTTCCACTTTAAAGGATCCTTGCAATTACATTGGGCCTGCCTTGATAATCCAGGATAATTTCCCCATTTCAATGTCATCTGATTAACAACCTTAATTTCCAGTTGCCATGTACCTTAACATATTCAGAGACTTGGGAGATAGGACATTAACATCTTTGGGGGCCCAATACTCTGCCTACCACAAATGGTGGGATAGGTTTGAGGTGATGGATGCTAAATAAATCTTGCCCTTTCATCATAACTTGTTAGAATCAATCTGGATGTATGTAGCAGTGTATATGTGACCACTTATTTTAAGAGTATTCCACTCAAAATTATTTTTTTATAAAGTCATTGGATCTTTATAGAAAACAACTAACATTCTAACACTCTACCCTTATCACCGCATTTCTCTGTGTGATCATGAAAGAAGCTGTCTATGCAAGAAACTTTCCAAATTATGAACCTAGAATATCCAATACCTGTTTAATATTGCTCATCCTTGGATTGTGTATGTGTGTGAGATATTTTTCAGAAGATGACTAGGGAAATTGGGAACAGAGAACATAAAGACAGGTTGTATGCAAGCCTAGTTGTTACCACTCATTAGAAGATAAACTGGTAAAAGTCCCTACTTAAAAGGAACGATGATGCTACTCAAGACTGAAGAAGATAGACTTGGAAAATGTTCTAATATACTAAGCATTGAATGTTGAAGACCTTGCCATGTTGAGGGACACAGAGAAAGGTTATCCACCCATGGTCCTGGAACACTGGTTTTCTCCTGAAGAGATTGTAAATGTCTGCTGTAGATTTCTATGAGGCTGGGGAGGCTGGCCTTATGCTGGGGTGAGATCTAAACATATTCTTTCCTCAGAGACTTGTATTTAAGGCCTGCTGTCTAGATAGGAGATAAATGCCCAAGGACATTTTCATAGTAGGGTGGTACACTAGCTCCTGTATTAGGATGGCAGCCTGGAGTTAGGTAAGAAGTCTACGTCTTTCACAGATTATACATTACCCAGTGGTGAACAACTATAGAGATTATGGATTTATGTTCTTTGACAACAGTCATATTGCCTACTAAATTTTAAATGTCTTCGTGTCAACGTTTTCATCACTATAATAAATCTTCAGCATAATTTTGTTAAAAATTACAAATTTGCCTTTCCTCTCACTACATTTTCAGAAAGGATGGATAGGTGTTCAACTCAGTTGAAGTGTCTAGAAAAGAGCTACTTGAGTATGACAAAAATCAGAAATGGGTAACCTGCAGCAAAGTGGTTAGAGGTTCTGATCTGGAACAAGATGGCAAATAGAGGTGGCAAGTTAAAACCAGAAAAGATTTTAGAACAGATACATGTCCCTGGAAATCTCTGGATACCCGGTAAATGATTAAATTCTTACATAAAATCAGGTAATACTGGGGTCAGGCTATTTATTCAGGCATTAGAGGAAAATATGATTTCAGACTAGTGAAATCTGAGACATATGGCCTGGATATACAAGGAGAAGGTATACAACTTTGGAAGCACTTAAAAGTTTATTTAGGGCTTGTCTTGCAATCAAACTCCCTTCCCTACATATTGCTATATGACTCCTTCATAGTGGCATGCTACTATTGATTCATATTTTATCCAAAAGATCCTATTTCAAAAGTCACATTTGGTTCATGCAAATACAAACAGATGACACAACAGGGAAAAAAAGGTTAAAGATTATGAAAATTCACACAGGACCACTTATTCACACTTTAATAAGCTTATATAAATACCCCAAAGTACAGCCCTTAATCTGGTTTCTAAGTATACTTTAATCTAGTCATTATAAATCACTAGCATGTGAGAGAAAAAGGAGAAGGAGAGATGAATATATCCTTTCCAAAATAATATAGGGCAAAAGTAGCATCCTTAACATAACATACTTTATGCTGTGCTCATAAATATTGTTCCTAAATATTTCAAGTGACTAAGTATATGCTAAAATTTGTCTTTATCCTCTTGTGTTGGGTTCTAGAATATTTGGTTTATAAGAAAATCAAAGAAAGTAAAATCAAGTTGCTTTAAGAGAAGAAATCTTTGTTCCATAAAAGACACACACACATACACAAACGCACACACATCGTGGTATGCAGTTTCTGAAATGACCCTCAGTGATCTCTTCCTCCTGATATTCATGTCCTGTCCCCTCCCCTTGATAGTGGGTTTGAGATTAATCATGCTGGAGATTAATAGCTTCCAAGATTAGATAACAAAAGACTGTGACTTTTTTCTTGCTCATTCTTTCTTGCCCTCTTACTTGCTTCCTCTGTTGAAGCCAATTTCCATGTTGTGAGTTGCTGAATAAAGAAGATTCACATGACAGGATAGTGAAGGAAGCCTCTGGCCAATAGCCAGCAAGGAACTGAGGCCCTCGTTCCAATAGATTGGGATGAACTGAATCCTGACAACAACCACTAGAGTGACTGTGGAAGAGGACCCACTCATTCCCTGATGGAGCCTTGGGATAACTACAGCCTCAGTGAGACCTTGATTGTAGCTTCGTGAGGTATTCACACCCAGAGGACTTAGTTTAAACACTGTGAGATAATAAATGTTTGTTGCTTTACTAACTAAGATTTGGGAAAATGTGTTAAACAGAAATATATAACTAATGCACAAAAATATACACACAAGAGAGAACAGTTTTAGAGGAAAAAAAACTAGATGCAGGAACTAGATGTAGTGACCATAAACTATCAAAGTTCACATATTATATGATCAGCATGTGGAAAATCATAAAGTATCTTTTCCTTATAATTGATTAAACACTCAAATAGAAAACTAGAATGTTCCAGAAACCTGTAGACTATGAAGTTAAGAAAAACAGAGACAACAGGAAGGCTATGGAAGGTGATTATAAAAAGTATATATTTAAAGATTCAAAGTCAGAATTTATATTTCTAAAGAAAATGTAAAAGGTTCCAAATATATATATCTCCTTCTATGTCAGTAATTATTTCTCTAATAATATATTATAATAAATAAATGTCTGAGCAACAAATCTGTGGCAGGTCTAAGCAACAGACACAGTCCAGTGAACAGACACCTATTCCTTAATGAGGGACAGGAAATGATAATTCCTCAGTACTTCAGTAAATACATTTGTCTTTGCTTACAAATGTTTCTTCTGTGAATGTTCCCAACAAATTGCAAAGTTCTCTATTCCTCACAAAGCCTTTTTTATTTGATCACTAATTAAATTTTGTAAGTAAAATTTCCTTCGTGGCATGGAATTATGTTAATTTTTGAATAGACTTTCTTGTTGTTGCTAATAAGTACTTCAGGAGAAGAGGTACAATCAAGTCTTTTCAAAAGCAATTGTACCTCAATGATTTAAATCAACTCACTGGGCTTATGACTGTGGCAGATAATAAAAAAATCAAACTGTTCTTCCAAAAGTAAGTTGATCACTGCTTAGTACCTGCCTGTGTTCTTCTAAGATTTTATAAATTGCATGTGATTGGAGCTTAGATGAAACTTAGATTGCTGATTGCCTTTAACCATAGGAAATACTATTCAAAGAATGGTGAAACAAAAACCAAATCCATTTTTTATACATAGTGAAAAAACGTAAAAAAGAAAGTGATCTAATCAGAAGCACTGCACAAAATAAACAAAAAGAATCAACAAGTATATAATATATCTCATGAGGGTAAACGAGTTCTCTAAGTGGGCAAGTGTGTATTGACACATGCTGGATGAATGTGCTGCTTTCACAACACACCAAATCTGGCATTCAACTTGAAATCAGTAAGATTGGCAGGAGGTTTCTGGCTGGATTCCACATACTGCTATTACTTCATGGGATTTCCATGCTCCTGGCACGTTTGGAAACTTATTTTTTGTCAGTTAATACAGGACCATTTAGGTTAAAAAAAAAATGGGGGTGGTGACCAGAACTCGCTGATTTAAAAACTGGCTAATATATAAAAACAGAATGTAAAATCTATCAGCTGTGATGGCCCAAGTGGTTTCAAATATGGGCCAGCACATTTCTTTAACAGTTTCCACATGTCTGGGAAGCTTAATCACTAGTTACAATACTGTTGAGTGAGCCAGACATTATAGAAGTTATTTTTATGGGCTATTTTCTTGGAGTTGTGGTAGTCTAGCAAGGTATTATTTTAGGTATTAGGAATATAACTGATTGAAATAGTTGTCAGAATAGCCTCTACTCTGAACAGTGAGGTAAATAGCTCCACGTACACTAAATCCTCCTCTTTAAACTCTTCACTATTAAGTCACTATTACTTTTTAACATTCTCAAAATGTGCCCCAACTACCATGTTTCATATTCTTTTACATTTTAAGCTTCAAATTGGCCTTTCAGCACTTTAATCTCAAACTTAAACTAGTTAGCTCTACACCACATGGAAGAAAACTTAATTTAGGAGAATTTCATGGAGTCCTTAATTTCCAGCAATGGAGAGGACTGTGCTGCTTTTAATCACTGAAAACAGTGATTCTGAAACCAAGTGCTTCCATCCTACCTTTGACTATTTCAACACATCACTCATTCTACGTGAGGAATCTACCTACAAGAGTGATTGGGGGTGGCCACACGTTATCTTTCTGTCTTTGTCAGTTTCTGTTACCCTCATGTCACTGTAGCTATGTCCTCACAGCCTCACATGGGAGGCCATGTGTCCACAAAGATAAATGATCCAACTCAGTTTGCCAGGAAGTGTTCCCTTCATTCCAGTGCATCTTCTGGGAGGAAAAAGTCACCACAAGAACAATAGCTAAACATAAAATTAAGCATTTACTTTGAGCTCCACATGAAGCTTGTATCATAATCGCACCAAAATTTTAGAAGAAGATTCAATAAAGTTAAATAATTTACTTCAAGTCACACAATCAATAAATAGGATCACTGGTATTTGACTCCAGATCTGATTCCAAAATGCCTAATTCACCCTGGACTCGCATCAAGTTTACATAATGCTGCTCTCCCATGCCCTGGATGGATCCCAAGTTTAATTTGACACAATTTCATTACCCATAGGATGGAGATACATATATATTCCCAAATGCTCATATATATTATATATCAAGAGTTATTTGAGAAAAACCATGCTGGTGCTAGGCATTCCTATTCCCTTCTATTTTCTTAAGATTTGCCTGCCATCTATCCAGCTAGCTTAACAATAAAGCCCAAGTTCTTATTGAACTGGGAACCTCCCTGAAGCCTTACCTCACTTTCTTATCTCTCTAAACTCACCATACTAATATACTGAGAATAGTCTCAGTTTGTGGGCCTGGTTGAAGTTTAAATGACTCATTTATTTATTTAACCCATAGTGCTGCCATTATCATTTACATTGTTATTTCTACAGAATGTAAGAATTTATTTTAAGAAGTGAAGGACCAATATAAAGTAATCTTTCTATTGCTCATTTCTTGTTAATACTAGGAGTATAATTTATAGAAGCACAGCCAGAATTCCAGCAGAGATAATAGATATCTGAAACTCTGTGTTCCAAATCCATTTCCTGGAAGCAACAATAGGATATATGCGTAATATTTACATATTATACATTTAAAGTAGTGGAGTTGTACACATCTTGCAAGAAAGGAATTCTGATGCTGTTCTTATTGAAAACAATATTCTATTTTTCAATCTATTCATTAAACACTGGGGATGGTGTGGATACACAAACTACTGGAAAGGAATATGAGTCTTTTAGTCTCCATGAGTTTCATAAGCATTCTAAGTTTAGGCTTGGTAGCAACTTCAATTCAGATTAAATTATTTCTCCTTTGTGGCATTCTGCTTTAATACATATTTTCTACATTCTTTGTTTTGATATTTGATTCAATATAATCTTGTACTCTTGTATAGTGTTTCTTAAGCATAGAACTATTGACCTTTTGGGCCAGATAATTCACTGCAGTGGGGGATGTCCTATACATTGTAGAATGTTCAACAGCATCCCTGACCTCTCTCTAACCACTGGATAACTCCCCTTCCCCTAGTGTGACAACCAAAAATGTCTCCAGACCTTGCCAAACATCCCGCTTTGGGCAAAATCACCATTGGTTCAAAACCACTGATCTAAAAGGTTTTCACGTACAAATTTATCTCATGTACAAATAAGATTTTAATCTTAGAGATCACAATTAGTGTGTGTGTGTGTGTGTGTGTGTGTGTATATATATATATAATCCTTCCTGAGTCACAGGGGTCCCCAAGATCACTCTCAGGTTTAATGATTCATTAGAAGGACTCACAGAACTCAGCATATAGACATATTAACAGCTATGATTTATTACAGTAGAAGGATACAAAGCAAAATCAGCAAAGGGAAAAGACACATGAGACAAAGTCCAGAAGAAACCAGGTGCCAGCTTCCAGAAGCCCTTTCCCACTGGAGTCACACAGATGCAAGAAATTCCTCCAGCAGTGAATTGTAACAACAGGTGTAAAATGTTGTGCATCAGAGAAGCTCATTAGAGACTTAATGTTGATTGCCTAGCATGTATGAAAATCCCAGACTCTGAGAAGGGAAGCAGGTACTTAGCCAAATTCATGAGTTTTTTTTTTACAAATAATTTATGTAGCATGAGCCACACGCAGTTGATAATGATGGAAATCCTCAAGAAATCCAAGTTCCCAAATGCCAGCCAGGGGTCAACCTCGAAAACAGGTCTTTCGAAGGATAGTGGTCTCAGGCCTGCAAGGTTAACCCTTTCTGCACACTTCCCTACACAAAGTTTTGTGAAGGGTCAACTACATTTTAGGCACTCAAAGACTGATAGAATGAAAAAGTGAGTGAAGTAAGTAATCAATCTATCATATTTTCCATAAGAATCCATTAAATTCCCTATTTAGATTATTGTTCCTAGAGATTCTTAGCCCTAAATAGACGGAAATGTTTCTGGCAATGAAGGATAATCACAAATTTTAGAATTAAATAAAAGATTTTAGTTAATGTAATTGCGCCAGACTTGAGATGCATTTCCAGAAACTCTTCAAACAATTCAATATGCCACAGAGGAATCCATTTTCAGTGAAAAGAAAATGGCATATGGTAATATTCCAGTCCTATAATTTCCAAATGCAATCACTAAGAGAATGAAGAATTTACATTGACTCTAAGGCTATGTAAACCACCATTTTCTGCTAAGAAACCTGTGCCATTTTTAAAGATAAAATCCCTCAATGATTACATTTTTTTGGGGGGAAATAATTGAGTTGTCTACTGTTTTTCAGTTCAGACAAACTGTTCTAGATTAACAGGATGGTTTGAGAAAATTAGCTCATCTAGTTAAAGAAAAATAGAATACACTGCTCTTTTCATGATAATGGATGGCAAAATACCTCCCACCACCTTATAACTCTTGTCCAAAGGGTTAGTTTAGGTTTTATTACTGGATTATTGTCTGATCATCACCTCCCTCCACTGAGAATATAATCTTTAGTAAGAGCAAAGTTCTTGCTCTTTTTTTTTTCCTCAGTATCTTCCCAGCACCTTGCACAGAATGTTGCAAATAGTATTTAACAAATATTTACCAAAAGAAAATTTTAAGATAAAAATCTATAAGGATCATGATCCAGAGTCCATGTGTTCCCAGGGTGTTTTGGGTACTTAGTGTCAAGGCAAACAGAATTAAATAAACAACAACAACAAAATAAAAACAAGGCGTCATAAAGACAAAACTGAATGCCTTATAGGATTTGTTTCTTTGATTCTAAGGTGTATGGAAAATGGGTTTCAGGTGGACCTTGATACCATTCAGAAGATTCTAAATAGGGCCTGGTAGTTGGTAAGGTCTTGGATTGACGAAACACTGTACCATACCCCTCTGACATAAACAGGCACAAACATTTTCCACTGTGGGCCATACAAATATTATCATTTTGTGTGTGTGCAATTTTTGAGAACAGGGTTGAAAAACATTCATTAGATGTAGTATTTTGCTTTTAAATGCTGCCCCTGTTCCTTTTAATGTGCCATTATTCCTGGTGAGACAGATAAGATACATCTGCCCCATGCCCCTGGCCATGAGTTTGTCTGTACATTATTCCTTCTAATTCTCTCTCTCTGTTGAGCTAGCTATTTTTTGTTTCCTTGTGAAAATTTGTAACTTAAGAGAAATATTCCGTACCCATTATTTTCCAAAAGGTGAAAAGGGCTCAGCAAGTGCTTATATCTGGAAGGGTACCTTGACTGAGATCACAGAGTTAACATAACATATTTGATAATGCTCTGGGAAGTAAGGACTAGTTAGTTGTGCCAATAAAAACCAACCTTCTAATTCCCAGACCAAAGTTTTACTGCCATATGCAAAGGTGCTTCAGTGACTACTCAAATAACAACGATTTATTCAAGACATTTAAACTAAATGTAACACTTTCATGGCAGTATAAACATATATTTAATAATGATGACAATTTGCAGAACCTGTTACTTTCAGAACTAAGAAGAAATACCTTATAAAGGAGTTGGTTTTAAATAAAGTGTTTTGTGGATCCTGAATGATGATAAAAGTTTACCTCATTAACACTACCGAGCATATTGGAAGAATCCAAAATTCTAGCTATTCTTTGGCCTGATTACAAGTAGATAACTTATATTTGAAATATTTTAATATTATAGCATCTCTAGCTCCTTTTATAAAATCCAGAGCTCCATTTACTCACTTAATAGTATACTTTTTTGGAAGCTCTTCAAATTAGCTTCATACATTCTTCTTAGATATAAACAGAAATCAGCCAGTTACTACCTTCCAAGTACTTTTGCTTATTATTCAATTTTATTGTACCTTTAAGCAAAGGTCACAAAGGTCAATGCAACTGAAAAGTCAAATGTGTGGTAGCAGAGTTTGAAGTTAAAAATGTAGGGGTTTCCTTGGGGTTTTGTTTTCCTTGAAGTAAATGACTACTTACCCAGCCTGCACTGTACAGTTAAGAACATGGACTCTGGAGTAACAGATCTTGGTCTGAATGCTTATTTTTTCACTATATAAGACTAATGACTTTGAACATCTTTTTAAAATTTCTCTGATCTGTTTCCTCACACATTAAAGAGAGGTGTGTGTGTGTGTGTGTGTGTGTGTGTGTGTGTGTGTGTGTGTGTATGTTTGTTTGTGTGTGTTGGGAAGTACAGGGTGTTAGTGCTCTCATCAGTAATATTATTACCTCATTGTCAAGGATCCTACCACTAAGATAGGTGCAATATCCTCTCTCCCTCCCGTTCTTCTTTCCTTCCTCCCTTCTTCCTTCCTATTTTCTGTCTTCCTTTATTTGAGGTTAACTTAAAATAGAGTTGGAGAAATTAATTTCTTTGTTCTCCCAAGTCTAATTTTATTACATCTCTTTTTACAATTATTCATTTTCACTCTTTTAAAAACTATTTTATTCTAAAAGTTTTGAGTAAATTTGAGAGAGATTGGTAAATTTGGTAAATTTTGAGAGACTGGCCAATTGGTAAATTTGAGAGAGATAACTTATATTGTTAATGTGAAATTCTTAACTTATCCACAGGATCAAAAAAAGTTAAAGATAGAGTAAATAACTAATCACCATAGCTATAGTTTTTCCTCTTTAAACACTCTAGTAAACCAACAAAAGGAAACAGTCTCCTCAATTAATACAGGCCAATTAGGGCAAAGATTTGGTAATGAGAATGTTAATCTATTTCTACTGTGATGAATCAAGTCATAAAGAATTTATTTCACTGTCATCTAATCCATCCTCAAATTTTTATTTTTTTTAAAATTTCAATTTCTTTGAAAACAATTTTTGGAGACAATTCAAACATTCTTTTGTATAAATTACCATCTTTCTAATGTTATTTTAAATCAATAATACACTTATTTTTCTGCACTTAATGCAGATTTCATATTTTTGTACTCAGAATAAAGTGCAAATAGATAAAGCAATTTGGTAAAAATATTACAGACATATTTGTTTCACAGGTAAAAATTTGTATCTAAATTTTTGGCAGTTTACAGAACAAAAAATTGTTTAAGAATTGCCAGCAGCAAATTCAATGATACCTAAAATTCAAAATGTTCTTCCTAACTCAAACAACATCACCAGCAATAAAAATTTAGTAATTTCTCCATTTTATTGATGGTGGTTATATCTAGGTTATATTTGTTTAGTAATCCTAGCACTACATGCAATGGCAATAGTGGTAAAAAGTTTATGCCTTTATAATAAACAAATATGAGTTAAAATATATTGAAGAGAAATACCAAGAAAGATAATAACATCTAGTGAGCATGCAGTCTCTATTATATATTACACTACATACTTTTGAAAACGGTGAATATTAATAATATTAAGATATCATACATTTATTTAGATTTATATTAGATAGATGGTTTTCAAAGCATCATTCAGAATTAGTAGGAAGTATTTCAAGTATAAGTACTATACACACTAGCTCATTTTTTCTTTACAACTCTACCAGATAAAAAATATTATCCCTACTATGCTGAAGAATTAAAACTAAGGCTAAGTGTGGTTAAAAATTTGCCTGATACATTTAACTAGTTGGTAGGAGGGCCAGGATTCATAATTAGGTTTGTGTTATTCTAAGTCCATGATTGTTCCAGTATATCTTGCTGTTGTTCAAACAGGTGTGCTTTTAAAATTGCTTATAAAATATGTACAAACAGATGGCACCTGTTAAACATATAACTGACAATAATATCCTGATATTTTCAAATACTCAAGAGTATCCAGCACAAAGAGCCTGGAAATTTGCAACATAATATATTGCACCTAGTAAGAACCTTAAAAACCAGTCTAGTCCAGCACTCTGTGTTATAGAAAACTTGCGCAAAGAGAGCTGTATGTTGATATATAGTTATAATATTTACAATGTTTCTTTTCCCAGTCTAAAAGTTGAAAGAGGCTAATTCTCGATTAAAAAAAGAAGAAAATATTCAGACTATTCAATACCGTTATCACCTCCCATGGTCTTAGCAAAAACTTTTAAAAAGTGGTAACATTTATTTATAAAACTTTTTATCTAAATGTCTTTCCCAATATTTTAAGAAGGATATCAGATACATTTCTAGTTAGTTCTATTAAGAAAAAATATCTAGTACCAATAAGTCTCATGAGCTTCTTTCAAAATCGATAATTAATAAAATGCCTAGACAAAGCTTGTTTTATTTTGAAGCTATTATCCAAAATATTTTATCCAGAGGAATGGAAATTAAAGAACATTTCTAGTACTTCTAATCTGCTTTGCAAGCTATATCTGTATTACCAGGAAGACGTAACTAACAATTGTTGCAGAAGCTGTATACAGTTAATGCCATTTTAAACACTTTGAAGAATAAAACAATCTTTTCTATGTGTCATACAAATCCCTTTGGCTTTATAGTCTTTATGGGGTATATAAGTCCCTGAATGAATGCATTGAACTGGCCGATTCTATTACATTCTTTGCTGCTTTCTATGCTCCTAAAAAATGATGCCAATATACATTTAGGATTTGTAAGCATTGAAAATGTTATATAGCTAACAGACAGGAAAGCACGGTCCTGCTGGCTTATCAGCAGTCATGAGGGATTTGCATTCTTTTAGATTCTCCCAGCTATCATCCCTTGTAATCAATGGCGTACACAGTTGAAATACATGAAGGATGGTGCATAGTCTGAACATGTGAAACAATGTGAAACTCAGTGATTTGTATGAAAATAAGACCACCATTTGGGTTCAAATAGATTAGCAACAGAGATAACTGAATAGAGAAAGAAGAAGAATCTTTAAAAATCTACCTCATAAATAACACTCTTAATTCCCTGTTTTTAATTCAGCAGCCACATGCTGACTAATATTAACAGTAGAGATACAGATACATAAGGGGTTATCCACATAAATATTTCACCCATGTCTGTTAGATATACAGAATACATATTACACAGATACATCTAGCACCAGAGAATGTTTGTTGGTATAAATTAATAAAACAGAGGCATGGATTCAAATATTTCTTGAATTTCATTATTACCCCAACTACTTATTTGATCTTACCAAGTCACTTAATCTCTGTGCCTTCATTTTCTTTTTCTTAACCATGACTTAAGAACAGTATTTGTCTTTCCTACTGAGCTATTTTAAGGATAAATGCTGTAATGTTTGTGAAAGCTCTCCTAAAAGCAAGAAACAATAAACTGATACACTTCAGACTAAGAAGAGGCTAAAATGGTCTCTCTTGTTCCCTGAGCACAGAAAGGTGACCTCAGCACTGTGGAGTGCTGGCTCACTTCTCTAAATTGTTGTACTTGAATTTTATTACATGGACCTTTACTGACAAGCAAAGTGGCAGATTGAGTAACTTACTAGTGGTTTTGGACAAGACTGGTCATCAAACTTCATTAAGATAGAATCTTCGGGTTAAATTCTTTAGGTTAAAATTACCAGGAAATTGCTAATTCCTTATAAACATTTTAAACTCTAGTTTAAGAGTGATATTCTAGTGGATGGACATAATGCAATCAACAAACATTGAGCCAAGGATGCATTATTGTTATTCTTGGTAAATACTGTTTGGCAAATAATGGATGTACTCTTTCTTCCCATGGCTTCCAATTTATATTAAAAATATGCAATATCACATCAAACTAAATATAATTTGAGCCAAGGATGCTCAAAATTAAATCAGTCTTAAATCCTAATTAATGATTTAATCAAAATTAAATTCTTATTAAATCTTGGTAGACTAAAAATAATATACCCCATTAATATGATACACATCAAATTGTTTCAAAAGAATAACTGTATCTTATTTTTTTGCTTGGTAATACAGAAATAGATTTTCACTAGAAAAAATCTAAAGAAATCTTGACATTGATATATAGTGCATCATTTAATTATTATCAGTTTATCAAATTTCAAGAAGTTATATTTATCAGATTTATTAATTTAGATTTCAATTCAAAGATAGTATTCCATATGGATATTTCAGCTCTTTTCAAAATTCTTTAAAGAAAAAAAACTTTGATTAAAATAACCAATTATAGTGTATTGTTCACACAATTGGATTATTATAAACATGCAGGAAACATTACACAGTCAATTCATCTATGTATCTTCTTCCCAGATCCAAGCTACAATCTTCAATATTTTCATATATTAGGTAAAATTATTTGTCATGTTCATGCTTATAGTTTCTCTTTATGTAGAAAGTAATGTCAATGTTGATTTAATTTTCTCATGAGGTACCAAGTACAGGAAACGGTTAATAGAAAATTTTGTTAAAAACACAACTAAATAGTATATGGATTTGTCTAGAGAGTTAACTAAATCAAATTTATTCAAACTAAAATACTGCTTAAATTTACTTGAGTTAATACGCTTCACTCTTAAAATGCTTAAGGTTCCATCCAGCTCCAGTCATATCCATTAGTTAGTCATACGTTAGTGCAGAGTACAATAATTGGAGAATAAAATTACTTAAAATTCCAGACATATTTTACAAAAAGAAATATGAATGAAAAAACAGGGAAGAGGTATTAAGATACAAATATGGTAAGATATTATAGGCCTTACTGATACCATATCAAACATAGGTATGATTTATGAGTCAGTATAAACATAGCCCCATACATAAAGATCCAGCTGTGTATTTTTCACTTTAAACCGGTTAAGTTAGTTATATAATCTACTGCATAAGACAAATAAGAATGAAGTAAAGATGTCTGTTGGCTCATCAGGATAATGCAATGTTTTCCTTATTGAGTTATCATTCATACTATTCATTCATACTAGTATACTATTCACAATAACAAATGCATGTAAAGTGTTTACTTAGTACTGTGCATAGAACATAGTGGATGCTAAATTAATGTTACTTGCTCTCTCCTGTTTTGCAAACTCCATGAGTGCAAGAAAAAAGCTACCTTATTACTTATCAGTACCCATCCCTTACATCCTTACATAGTGTCAGGTACATAATAGGAGAGCATCAACAGTCATTTTTTGAATATGTAGATACAGAGAAAGGTCATGATTGCATCACTGGATTCTGTGTTTGTTTGACTCTGTGCTCCAATTTAACTTTTTGTGCCATAAGTTGAGAACAAGCCATGGATGTTAAAAACAAAACAAACAAACAAAACAACAACTAAACTAAAAACCTACCGCCTAATGGGCCAGATGGACTTACACAGATCTTAGAAAGAAATCACAGTTTAATGGAATTGGTGGAACAGTAAAGAGCTTATACAGAGCTCCAATGCAACTCATCTGACAAACCAATGATTTGCCTAAACAAAACAGTCACTTTTTTGTGTGTGACACTTTTTGGATTTTGTCTTTGTAAGACCCAGCTTTGCCTTTGATAGGGCAAAAAACTTCACAGTCAGTTTTCCCATGTATACATAAGTACATATTCAGCATTTTAACTAATTGTCTCTGAGTTATTCTTTCATATTTGCATTGTGAAATTTAGGTTAACAAAAAATAAAATTTATAAACAGGAGTGAGGGATGTTTCAATGTGTTGAGTATTTGGACTTCCTTTTATTTTGTGTGAAGACAGAGAATACTTTGGTAAGTATTGGCTATATTAAGCAAATTTCATTCAATAGAATTACTTTAAGTCTCAATAAACATGATGGCAAATGTCTTTTAGATAACATGAGAGAGAAATGAGAAGTATAAACCACAACTTTAAATGTTCTCCTTCTGGGCAAGGATAATTTGAGTTATAGTTGGGATAGTTATGTTATATTAGGTGTGGAGGGGGCCATTTGAAATTGTCTCTATTAGAAACATATATATGTATGTATGTATGTATGTATGTGTGTGTGTGTGTGTGTGTATGTAACCAGGCTGTCAAGAATTGAGATGTATGTATCATCTGTTGTTTTATCCTTGCCTAGCATCTCTTCTTTTTTAAATTGATTTTGGGGGGCAACCACTTCCTTTGCCCTCTTTGTGGTAGTTGCAGTACCATACCTATCACCAATAACAACTAAAGGACCTGAACAGGATAAATTAGATTATCCCCTGAAGTTTTATTTATGCATGCCAGGAGAGAGAAGGCCTCTTTTCCTTAGTAATTGCAGTCATGAGTCTAAGTATTTGGCTATCAGCAGCCTTAACATACATCTGGGTGGACCAGACTTGACTAAGAATAAAAGCCCAACACCATGGGACACATGAAAAAAAAACATCAAAAGAGAAATCTGTTTGAGTCCCTGGACGTAGTCATGGCTGAAGAACTCCCTGTAACATTGCTTATTGCTTAAGCTTATTTGAACTGGTTTTCTTTCCCTTACAACCAAAGGAGCTCTAATGAATACTAGTTGAGTAGAATATTGATGAGGATATATATATAAAATAAAAACATGGACATGTTTTTGATACAAATGTGCTTAATTGAAATATTTAATCTATAATTTATATAATGTAAAGTCCATTAAAAGTTCCTCAAATAAAAATTTCTTAATCATTCAATTTTGAATGTCTGCATATAATAATGCAAACCTTTCTTTTATACTTAAATTGTGGATTCTTTTCTCCTTTATAAAGGAAGCAGAATCAATAGATTCAAATTGTAACGAAGCTTGAATGATATTACAAAGGAAATCCAAATAAATACCTAACCATTGAAATTTTGGCTTGAGTTTTGAACTTCTTTTTCCAATAACATAATTCATATATATATATATAATATATACACATATGTATATATATAATATATACACATATGTGTATATATTTTAATCTAGTAAATATTAGATTATATTCTTTGTCTTCTCTTCAGCTGAGGCTTTCCTAGTTATATTATTTCTCTGCATGATTTTATCCTCCCAAGTTTCCTGACTTGTGCCTGAATTTTCTTTCATCCTTGCCTCCTCTAGGTCTGGCTTCCTCTGCCCTCTCATTTTCTGGTCTCCCACTGACTCTCCTCTTTTTTTATCTCCATGGCATGCATCTCTCTCACTGCTTATCATTTTCTTTTTACTTGTATTCCTGACCCATCTTTCCCTCTCCCTTCATTTATCTTACTTCTTATCAGCACACTTAGACAAACAGAATAAAATCACTTGATATAATAAATTAGATTTTAAGTAGGCATTTAAAAGCTATTACCATTATTTTCTTTACAGTGAAGAATATGATATGGGGTATTCAAAGTAAATTATTTCTAGAAGTGTTCAATTCCACTCAAATACAATCAAGTAAATACCTGAATTCCTTTGTTCAGGTTGCAGAATGGGAGTTTTCCCAATTTGCTGTCAATTTAGCAATAAAACAGAACATAATTTTCAAAATAAGAATGAATAATTTAATAGGAATTAATATGAATTGGTTTAATAAAACTGATATATTAAATAAAGATCCAGGCCTTTCATAAAATATATAAATGCTTAAAGAAATTTGCATTTCCATACTTCCTTTTGATATTTCTGCTTTCTCTCTAAGTATAGAGACAATTTGCATGTTTGCATTTAAATTCCTTAACCATATATCACCCCATTCTCTCTGTCTTAACTTAGAAAACACTAAGGCCATGCCTAGAAACATAATTAGGACATCTCTTGGCAGTGTATTTTTGTAGTCTCTACAAAGGAAGAAATAGACAACACTCTACCTAAGATGTTCGCTCACCTTCAAGCGATAATACAGACCACTAAGACATAAAACTTCCCCCAACTTTTTGAAAAACCCTAACATTTTTTCCAGGGAATAGATTTGTGTTAGTTTTTCCTCATATGTCTTTCATTTATCTCATTTTGGGCTTGAATATGTTGCAGATATGGATGCCTCTGTGTCGCTACATTCCAGAATGATCCTTTCACTACTATGCTCCAAGCAAAGACATCCCTAAGTTATAGGAATAAAAAAATGCCTTCTTCTCTACTCCCGCTTTGAAAGAAGACTCTCCTCAGTTCATGACCTCCTCACACACGTAGGGCAAGGAAGGGTAGTCAGTTCACACTGAGCTCAGGAGTTAGCAAGACAAATAGATACTTGGCTTTCAGGGCCTAATAGATATTTACTAAAAAACGCTCCAAAAGACCAGTGCCTGTATTTACTTTCAGGAGGTTTCATGAGCACACACTTAGAGAGTTTTAAAAACCTTGATCATAATTTGTGAACTGTTAAATGCTAATATACAATTTATCAAGGGAGCAATACCTTGATCTGTTTTCCCAGAATATCCTTTATAAGTTACCAAAGTAGATAACTGACCACATTTCTCTGTGAGTTTACCTTGCTAGTTCTTTGAAGTTCTATTTTTCATTGCCTCTTTGAAAAACTGTTTTAAAACAGGTGGGATGAACACATGAATAACAATATAATTTTTATAAATATACATATATATGTGTATATATGTTGATATATACATGTATATTCAATCAATAACCTTGTTGATGTGAGGAACATCTCCTCTCACACATACTACCTCCTGCCCCATCTATGTTTTAACACTTTGTTGGATAATGAGAAAAGCAGAAGTGACTACTAGACATAGTATTCAAATTAACTCAGATTGGAGTGTAAATGTGGAAGCATCCAAGCTATTCACAAACTGCTGCCTGAGCCTGCGTTTTTAATAGCAGTGTTTGATGGTGCTGACACTCTTGATCATTTTCTGTCTTTGAAGTTACTGAATTCAATGGTTTATCCTTTGTGTTTATTTATCAGGACTGTGAACATCATGAACAATTTAAGATGTTTAGTATTAAATATTAAAAGCGTAATTTTCATGTACCTATTATCTCTTTGCTAATATAAGTTCTCTTTCCCAGACAAAATGGAAGTGGTGGGGGAAGGTGGGAAACTACCTAAGTTCAAAGTTATGAGTGCTAAGATATACGAAAAAGCATGCCTATTTCTCTGGCCTCCTCCGTAATGGCTTAATTTCCAGGTTGGCTTTCCCAGTAATGGTGGCAAAGGTGATCATCAAAACTGACATCCTTCGCCTCCTGTCCCTCTTCCCATGGCCTTCCAAAACAGGAACTACTTTCCCAGCATTTCCAGTAAAACTCTTAAGACTGACTCTAATTTTTCCTAGCCTGGGTCATGCTTATGACATAAACTAGTCACAGTTCTCAGAGAACATCCTTCATAAGCCATTGGAGCATTACAGGAACTAGGCAATAGTAACAGTTAAGGAAATGGAAGGCCAAGGCAATGATGGCAAAATATGTATTGATATATTCTAACTCTGGTCCAAACAGTGTTCACACCACTCACAGAAGGGCTTGACCGTGGTTAGGAGACCAATCTTTCACAGCTCATTGTTTTTAGGTTGCTGAAATGCTAATTAGAGTAAAATTCATGTTGAAAAAGTATTTACATGTAAATTAAATTCAAGAAAAATTATTGCTGGAGATATTAGCAGAACATGTTACACTCCCCTGCCCTCTCCCCCGCCTAAAAAAAAACCGAAACAAAACACGAAACAATGCAAGAATTTGGTCTAGGCTGAGTTGAACATGGTTATGAATAGGGTAGTCTTGAAAGAAAAGTCAGATTATAACCTCTTGAATGCCATCTGACGACAATGAAGACATTAAAATCTTCTCAGTGATGGGGGTCAGAACAAAATAATCCAAAGTATAGCTCCTTGGCACACTGAATATTTCAAACTGAAGGAGTCTGTGTGAACAAGAAGGAAGATTACTCTATTCTTCACCCACTCTTCTCTCCTGAAACAGGTCATAAAATCCTAATATGAGAGGTACACTTTCTATGCCCAGAGAGTCCTTATCTCTGAAGACAAAAAGATTCTGAGAAGAATCCTAACAAACAGGCCTTGCTAACTTTCTCCCAGTTTACTACACTTACGTCCGTACTCCTTGACCTGTATCATATTTCTTTCATCAAACCTAGCATTAAAATACTCAGGTCCATTTCTTCAAGTCTTCATTTTCTCACGAAGACTCCCATGTCACGTAAAACTCATATTGGACATGCAACATACAATGCTTTTCTCTCTTTGTCAGTTTATTTTGAGACCCAGCCAGGGACCTTAAGAGGGTTAAGGAAAACTTTTTCCTTCCCTACAGCACAAATCCAACTGTTGATATTTCTATGTACCATGGCATAGATGATGGATCATTCAGTAAAACAAAAATAAAAACTTTCTTGAATCTCTCAAATCGAACACTATACTTCTGAGATATTAGCTATAAGTTTATGTTTGTCTGGTTTAAAAGAAATCCTTAGAAAAATATAATATATTATATATATATGAATATATATGTGTATATATATATATAAAATATATATACAAAACCATCCTAATAGTTAAAATGTTCCTCTTAGAGTAAGCATTTATGAAAGCCTTAAGCATTGTAACTAGCATTTTAAAAAAGTACAATCATGCAAACTAGTGTTTTATAACAGAACAGGCATATTTTTCAATTGCACTTCACAAAATTTGAGCTGTTTAGACATTTGGCAGTGAAATGAAATGCAATTGCTAAACACACATTTTCAATAGAGTATAGTTGCCAACGTTGTTGTCATCTTGAAATAATCTCTTCTGCTCTATGCTTTTAGAGTATAGGTTGGTGTCACAATTTAAGTTGATGCTAGCAACTTGACTTTAATCTCTGACTACTTGTCATGATTAGATATTCAACTAAGGTATATACCATAGACCATCTGTGAGAGGACGTTATTTCATCTGTCTCTCAGGGAATAGGGAGACTCATTTTGAAGAAGGGCCCACCCTGGCTTTTTGTGAAAGCTCTAGAGTGCCAGGTGGTTGGTACAGATAAACACAAAGAATGGTACTGGAGGAAAAAAACCCTAGGCTTTGCCAGCAAACCTTTGCAATATCGCTGTGCACTATGACAGGTGGCAACCACTGAGATCCCTATGTCATATATGTGTACAAAGCCAGAATATGATTCACATTTTGTAGCTCAGATTTCATGAGACACTCAAAACACAGATGTTAAGAAGTTTCAAGTTTTAATAAAGAAAATCTAATACTACCATGAAATCCTCCCTTTCTCAAAGTGCCTGTGCTTATATTGCTAACTGCAGGCAAGAGCTCTTGGGAGTAATTATGTGAATGGGTGGCATTTAAATTTAAATGTTAATACAGAATATTTAGCCTTTTCCTAAGTTTCAAGAGAAACTGTAAATTTCCTTGGGAAGCTGGATGGTGGCCTATTGACTTTTAAAACTGAAAATTGGGTTTTTAAAATCAACCTGAAGAAGAAAGAGAACATCTACCAGGATTTCCTTGCCCTGCCTCAACACAGAATGATTAAAGCAAACTGGAATGGACAATAAGGCAAAGGAAAATAAATAATTTTTCAAAGCATTTCATGGACTTTGTTATCCATAGTACCTAACTTTGTTCCAGGTACAGACAAATCAAAAAATTATTCACTAGGTGAGCTTGCCATGACAGATACAGAACTTTTGAGATTTGCTAATGCAAAAGAGAAGAATGAGAAGAACACATAAGTGGAAGAGGAGATGCAGGGCTGTGGTATATTAAATCCACTGGCAAGCTTTTTATCATCTATTTTCCTTCAGAATTCATTACACACCCCTGAGTAATAATGACTTCTATGAACTACTGTCAAACCTGTTTAGCAAAAAATGACTTAAAAGATTAAAAATTAAAAGGGTCAGAGATAATAATCACAAATAGAATTGAAAGAACGGCAAATTCAAAATGATGTGAAGAAAAAAACTGGAATATAAGCTCCATGAAAGCAGAAATTTTGCCTTTTTTAACCACTGTGTCCCTACTACTCAGAATTATGTTTGCACACAGTTAAGTACTCAACAGATTTATCAAATGACTGAAAAATGTTTAAAAGATTGAAAATAACTTGTATTAGAGTGAATACATTACCTAATGATGTTGTACTACCTGCTTTCTCTGTGCAAAGTATTTTATACAGATTAGCCTGTATACTTACTATGAAAACCTCTGAGAAAGGTGGTTTTATCCTCATTTTATAAAAGAGAAATGGGAGTTTCTGATACATTAAGTAAGTTGTCCAAAGCCATGCTGACTTCAAAGTACAGACCCTATCCTGTACAAAGTACAGAATCTTTGCATTGCTCGGAGGGAGATGGTACCAAGAAAACAGTGCAAATGGAAATGCACAATTTCACGGAAGACAGGAGAAGGCCATGTTCACGTTACCTTCCATACTTCACATGGCAAGAAAATTCTGAACTTCACTTTTAGGATTCATAATTTTATGCTCAGTACTCTATGGTCTGTTGTCTAAATAGTAATTCAAGAATCATTACTTTTTCTCTGCAATGGTATGTACAGTGTCTTTGTGCGAAACATAGTCTGTACACCTTGTAAATCTCCCAGTTGAAGGAAAATAATTATGTGATATACCTGGAATAATAAGAAAAATTATATCAACAATAAAAAATAGGAGAATAAAAGTGAGCAATATGTTAAAGTTTCCATTGCCAGAAAAAAATGTGCAAAAGACAGCAGGTGAAAGAGAGATGGAGTAAGGAAAAAAGATATGTGTGGGAACGTAATGATCTACCTATCTATCAATCAATCAATCATGTATCTATCTATCGAGAGACATCTCAATGTAATGAAATAAGGTAAAGGAAGAGTTTCACTTTGAGAGCACTGCATTCTGTGAAATATTTTTTACTTTTACACTAAAGAGTTAAAGAGTATACTGAATTGAATTATCCTTTGACTTGATTTTGCTTTCAATTATTTCAAGGCTTAACTACCTTTTAAAACATATTACTAGTTAGTTTGTAAATTGTTGACAGTGTTAGCATCTTGTCAAGCATAAAAGCTAAGTATAAATTTCTATTACCCAGTTCAATGTGATTAATGCAAACTGATATTGCTAATCCAGAAAAAAGATGTCTCTTTATATACAAATGAAACACGCAACCATAAAAGCTTTTCACACATTATAAATGGACTCAGTCAAAGTTAAAGAAAGTACTTTGCTTTATGTTTTTTGAAAAAAATCCAAATTGATCTTTTTCTAAGAAATTTTAAAAAGCTGGATTTACTCAAATTGAGACGACTAAGATGAATCAAAACATTTGCTCTGTTAAATTTATAGTGAACAAAAAATTGGCAAGAAGTGATAGGGGACTTTCTGGTCTTTTATTATTTTATATGAAGTTATTCCAAATGATCTTATAATTAACACCACTTTTACCTATTCAAAGGCACTACTCCAGCAATTGTTCCTCTCTCTCAGCATAACATGTCCCTTCTCTATTCTACCATACTTGTTGACATACAGTCTGTTATATCTTTATTCCCATGAAAACCTCGTAGAATCTATTTATAACAACCTCTACAACTTACCTATAATATTATTTTCAAGAGCTCTCTATATTTCTCAACTCATTCACACTTGAAACCATTCTAATCAGTTTCTTATCTCTATCACACTCCTGAAACTGCACACACAAAAAATATCTTCATTGTACTTCCAAGTTTCAACACTCTCCAGAATTTCCTTCTACCTAACTTCTGAGTCTCTTTTGCTGGTATTTAGTCCTGTCTCTGCTCTCTAAACATTGGGGTACAAAGGGTTCAGTGCTTAGATTTATTCTTTTCTCTATCTGTATCACTCCCTCTCTTTATAATATCATCCTGTCCTATGAATTTAAACCTCATTTATAATCTAAAGATCACCAAGGTTATATTTCCAATCTGAACTTCTCCTGTGAAGTCAATACTCACACTCACACTCTACTTCTCACTTCCATTTGGATGTCCAAAGAGATCTTAAACATAATATCTGATACCGAACTCCTCATCATCTCCTTCAAACCAGTTCCTTCTGTCATCTTCTTCATATTACTCAAAGAGAACACAACTATTAAGTTGCTAAGGCTAAAATTCATGGAGTCATCCTTGACTTCTCTCATTCTCTTATGTTGTATCTTATCCATAATGATACACTGTCGTTTTTCTCTTTAATTTAAATGAATCTCTCTTTAATTACAATGAATCGACCACATCTCATCACTCCCACCACCACCACCATCACCCTGGCTCAAGTCATATGACATCTTCTGACCTCCCCTTTGGATTAACCTTTTTATAGTATCCTTCTACCTTTGCCATCCATAGAGTTTTCTTCACAACACAGTATCCATAGTAATTCTGTCAAAACAAGTCAGATCATACTCTGATACAACCACATGGTCTTTTTGATGTCCTCTCAAACATTCCATGTATATTCAGACTGCAGGACTGTTTTTTTTTTTTTCTCTCTTCCCTTTTCTTAGAAAGCTTTTACAACATACTCCAGACATCAACATGGCTCAATCCCTTAACTTCTTCAGGTATCTGCTCAAATGTCACCTCACTATTAAAGTCTTATTTGACTTCAACATTTTAAATAGCATCCTATTCACCACACTTTATCTGCTCTGCTTCTCTTTGTACCACCTGGTACCATATGATCTACTATATATTTTACTTGTTAATTTGTTTTGTCTACCACTTCAAACCAGACCCAGAGTTGAATATAAACTTTATGTGGGGTATTTTTTGCTTATTTTTTTCACTGTCATGTGCTCAAACTTAAAATAATACCTGTCACACAAGTATGCAGAAAAAAAGATGTTTTTTTATATAAAAAAATAAATACTTCTTCACAGATGCAAACAAAACTGGAAATAGTTGGTATTATGTGATTTTTTAAATGAAATAACAATTCTAAATCAAAACTATTTAGCACAGATTTCTGTATAGTGTTGAAGTAAAATACTGGATTTCACTTTTCTCTTATTTAGTAGATAGAAAAATCACCAAGGTACCTGCCCAAACAGGCTGTTTAGTTTGATGTAGTCCCACTTGTTAATTTTTGCTTTTGTTGTGTTTGCTTTTGGTGTCAAATCCAAAAAATTATCACCAGGACCAAAATCAAGGTGCTTACCGTCCATATTTTCTTCTAGGAGTTTTATGGTTTCACATCTTAAATTCAAGTCTTCAATCCATCTGTGTATGGCATGAGAAAGTTGTCTGTGTCATCCTTTTGCCTGTGGCTGTCCAGTTTTCCCAACACCATTTATTGAAGAGATTATCCTTTCCCCATTGAATATTCTTGGCTCCTTTGTCATAAATTAATAGACCATACAATGATGGGTTTATTTCTGGAATGTTTATTCTGTTCCATTGATCTATATGTCTGTTTTTATGCTAAAACCATACTATTTTGACAACTATAGCTCTGTAATATAGCTTGAAATCAGGGACCATAATGCCCCAGCTTTGTTCTTCTTTCTCAAGATTTCTTTAGACATATAGGGTCATTTGTGGTTCCAAACAAATTTTAGGATTATTTGTTCTATTTCTGTGAAGAATACCTTGTAATTTTGATAGTGATTGCATTGAATCTGTAGATTGCTTTGGGTAGTAAGTACAATTGAATATGTAATTGGGTACATAACTGAGTATGTAATTTGGATAGTGTGGACAATTGAGTGTGTAATTTTTATTTCAGAATTTTAAGTTTGAATTTTGAAAAATTTATTTTATTTGCACAATAACTTAAGTGTTCTCTATCTCATATTACAAAAATGAAATAGCCCACAGTATATATTTATTTGGGATTGTTTGAAGGGAACTTTTGAAAAGAGTAACAATACCTTACTGATTTAATGGCAGTAGGTAGATGCCACCTCCATTAAAGCAGTTTGCTACCTCCATTCCTCCTGCTGCTGTAACAAATTACTAAACACTTAGTGGCTTACAACACATTATTTATTATGTCACAGTACTGAAGGTCAGGTGTTTGGGTTGGATTTACCTATTTTTCTTCTCTGGGTTTCACAAAGCTGACACTAAGGTGTTGTCCAGCAGGACTCCTACCAGGAGGCACTGGGAAGAATCTGCTTTCGAGCTCATTCAGGTTGTTGGCAGAATTCAGCTTATTGTAGATCTGAGGTCTCTGTTTTCTTGCTGGCTGTCCCCAGGGACTGCCCTTAGCTCCTAGAGACTCCTTTTCGGTCCCTACACATGTTCTCCTGTATCTCAGAACAAGCATGGTGAATCCTCTTGACACTTGGAATCTCTCTGATTTCTTTTTCTGCCACAGCTCCTTTGCTCCCAGCCAGACAAATTCATCTGCTTTTAAGGGCTCATGTGATCGGATTGATTTAACCCATATAACTCAGAATAATCTCCCTAATTTGAGGTCTGTAACTTGAATTACATCTGCAAAATTCCTTTTGCCATGTAAGGTAATATATTCACAGCTTCTGGGACTTAAGGTGTGGATATCTTAGAGGAGCCTTGATTCCCCATAGCACATTGCTGTATCCAATCTTGGGAATTTCAAAATATTCCTAATAATGATAGGCTTCATAACAATTTCAAAAATATTAAAACAAAATTAAAATGAACACTGATGAATTCTATCATTAATCTATTCACCTTCTTTTAGTTCTTTGTGTGCTTATCAATTAAAAATGTATTACAAATAATTCTCCCCAAATGATTTATGGCTAATGACTTTAGGGACATACAATCTGTGTTGATAATCCTTTTAAGAGTAAATCCAAGCACTACAGATTGATTTTCAACATATGCATTTTTGTATTGTTGACTGCATAGAATATAAATCTCATTGAATTAAACAACTTGAGAATTTTTGCCAGTGGAATCTATTCTTTTCTCAATAATTAAATATAATTCCGCATTACTCCCAAGGAATCATGTAAAGCAAATCATGAAAATATGAGTAAAAAAGAAGTGAAGGGCTTCCCTGGTGGCGCAGTGGTTGAGAGTCCGCCTGCCGATGCGGGGGACACGGGTTCGTGCCCCGGTCCGGGAAGATCCCACATGCTGCGGAGCGGCTGGGCCCGTGAGCCATGGCCGCTGAGCCTGCGCGTCCGGAGCCTGGGCTCCACAACGGGAGAGGCCACAACAGTGAGAGGCCCGCGTACCGCAAAAAAAAAAAAAAAAAAAAAAAAAAAAAAAAAAGAAGTGAAATGTATTAAGTATATGAGGAAATTATATAATAAATTTAAAATAATCTCAGTTACTGTAAATTATTATTTTACAAACATAAAATATAAATTAGCAGTATGATACTTGCAAAGATAAAAGATCATATAATCTATCTATATATTAATCTACTATGGTAGTTTTACTTTTCATTTTTTACTAAACACACATTGTAATTTGTTGTAATATATGTAAACAAGCAATGATTAGAAAAACATTCCCAATGGACTGATAGCTTAATAAGCCTTTTGGAGAGCATGTACTTTCTAAAGCAGCTTTAAAATAATTCATTCAGCTACTATTGTGAAATATCACACTGTTTGTAAAAAATAGTTTAAAATATTTTCTTTTAAAATCTTAATTTAAATATTGTATTACAGAATATTTTATTATATTTTTTTCCTTTATGTTAAACTTCTCAAAGTTTCTGTATCTTGCTGAGTATCAAGTATAAGTTAGAAAAGAATCCTACTGGAAATGCATTGGTTCAGATTTTGACTCTCCTTTCTCAGATTAACCATGGCCCAAGCAATTAAGTTCCCGAAACAATTCTTACCCTCGATTCCAACTCCTGTTTATGACATTCTCATTTTAAACTTGGTCTTTGTATTTGAGTCCTTTGGATTTAACTTTGGACCTAGAAGATAGGTATGTTCAAATCTCAGCCCTGGCACTTAATAGCTATGTGATCTTAGGCAAGTTGCTTGTCTTCTCTGAGCCTCAGTTTTCTCAACAATAACAATAGCTGTTATTATTAATTGAGCTAACAAGCATTGATTTATATTAATCCATAAATCTCACCCATTTTAGAGTTCAGAAAGCTGAGAGAATTCCCAGCCTGCTATGAAGGGCCAAACAAAAGTCAAATATTGAAATCCACCATTGTTTAGGGGCAACACACCCTATTTACCAGGGTTGTTTGGAGCTGAGATAATGAGCATGAGGTCCCTTATCACATTGCCTTAAAAGTTCTTAATAAAACTAAGTACCTTATGCATAATATTTTCTCCTATCATTAAGTTATGCCACTGGCTACCTAGCTCCTATCATTAAGTATATATTAACTCCTATCATTAAGTACATATTAACTCCTATCATTAAGTTATGGCAATGGCTAGTACTAATAAAACAATAGCAATATTATCATATCTCCATCATTGAAACTTAGACTGTGAATCTGGCATGACTGGCCATTCCATTTGAGCTTCGTCCCTGGCATTGCCACGCTTAGTTCTAGACACCTATTCTGGTGCCTACTGTAGTTCTGTGCTAGCCAGGTGAGAGAGGGAGCTTGGATTCATATTTGTACTGAGCAAAGAAACTTTTCTCGTTTAATAAGAAAATTGGAAATTCTTTTGACCTTCATGACAATAATTTCAACACTATACCATACTTTTAAAAAGAAAGCCAATAGAAATCAGGTACACACACATATTATTGGGATTTTAAATATCTTACTTAAACTTCAAACTGAAGTTAATTCCATAATCGTACAGGGATATAATCCATAATGTCATGTCTCAAAGTAATTAGGACGACATCACCTTGCTATTTTTAAAGGAGATTTCACAAAGTACATAAGCCTCTGTGTGATCTGCAGTGGTAGATCAGGAAGTATGAATAACAAGAGATGTTAATTTTGCATCTAGAAAGATGGAATTCTGCTTGAATCAGCATGGTGAAATGCATTACTTTATACATTGTTTAAAATAATATACATGCACTTTTGTTAAATATGTATACAAACCGATCTTTATATAAACTTTGTTCTTTGTGTTATTTTGGTTAAAATGTAAAAAAGGTTTCTCAGGGTTTAAAACCATATCATGCTTTATTATCTGAAAGAGTCAACTCTGGGAAATAAGAGCCCTACTCAGCTGTTATCTGATCTGTGATACAAGATAAAATTATAAATTCCTTTACATCCCTTTCTTCTCTCAATTACCTTGTGTGTTATCATTTATATACATAGCTGTAATTAAAGTTAAAAATTATTACACAGTATGAGATCTTGTAATTTTTTTATTTTAATGAGAACTACAAAGATTAAGTCCTCCTGTGTGTGTGTATGAGAGTTCAAAGGATTAATGAAGAGTGCTTTAATTAAGTAGTCTTGGGGAAAATATTTTAAAATAGCAAAAGAACTGAGTTAAGTAAGTTAGGTTAAAAGAAAAAACATTTCAGAAAACTACTATGTAAGCATTTAGTGTGCTCTTCAGCCAATTGCCTTTTATATCTGACCTGCGATTTTTAACTGTAGTTGAAATCCAGCATGCAATTGCATGAAGGCCCATCGATCCACTTATTCATTGATCGAAGAATTATCAAATATTTAAAATAATCTGTGTTCTAGTTAGAAGAAAAAAAGTAACAACAAATCTCTTTTGCTTTGATTAAAATCATTTTCAGACATTTATATCATTTTCTTAATGTATTCTCTGTACCCAGCTTAAAGAAGTTTAAACATTTTTAGCAGGGATTTCAAATATCTTTCTATTACAGCATTTATCACACTATAAAAAGTTATTTATTTTAGGTTCCTCTATACTTTTCAAGAGCAAGTACCATACTGAGCATTTAATGAATATTTGCTGGATCAGTAATATGTTTTAAATTGCTACAACTCATTTAATTTTAAGGTTATAAAATATACTTTAAAATCTATCCATTACACAATATATTTGTTCTTAATATAAACTTCCTGTCCAACATGCAATCATATTTACTAACTTCTGCGAAGATAAACACTATTTTTTAACATTTTAGATTTAATAGCATTGTTACTTAAACAAGACACATGATAATGCCTTCATGTTCTCTGATCTGCAGACATCTTTTCATGCTTTTGAAAAATATGTAATTAATTGGCTCAAAATTCACTAAAAATGCTAAAATATTTTAAAATATTGAATAAAAATTTAGAAAATTGAAAATAATTATTTTAGATATTAAAATGGGCTAGGGGAAATTCTTTTAATTCTAATAGTAAAACAAAAAAGAACCTATTAATATTGTATGATAATCCAAAGTATAAAATGAATATCCATATATTTATTTATATTAGTTCATACTGATATACTTATTTATATCAGCCTATACTGATATAAATAAGTGATTGAATAAATTAATAAATTGGGAGAAGAGACAAATTTCCCACTAAGAAGAATTCCAAATATTTATGCAGATGGTCCATGCTAAAGGAAGAAGGGTATAACTCTCAATTCTCAAGTGTATACTCTATGGCGACTGTACAGTACAGTACTTCCTTCCAGAGAACAGTATGGAAAGGGGTAAAAAAAGAGTGACTTTACAGTGGAGAACTCTGACAAACACTACTTCAGTCAGGTGATCAAGATCAATATCAACAGTCATAAATCATGTTGACAGTATGTAGCCTTCATATGATGTGACTCTAGATATGATTGTGGTTAGCTCATAACAACATGGGGGTGCGTAACAACAGGGGGACATAGAAAGAGTACAAAGTGCACAGTCTAGAGAACACGACAAGCAGTCATTCTCTTTTTGCTCTGCCACAAAATGCTTGTGTACTTTTAGGTAAGTCATTTAATCCCTCTAGTCCCCTGTGCTCTGAAATGAATGAACAGAATTATAAGAGTTTTAAAGCCCCACCCAGCTCTATTCTATTAATGTATCCGTAAAACAGTGTAACCCTCAGAGAGATTATAACCTCCATAAAAGAAGGATACTTGTCAACAATGAAACCAAACAAATCAAATTTAGGAATAGAGCTAAAGGCTAAGGTCATATTCTGCATGTTTATATTCTGCAGACAAGAAAAATCAGCTTTATGAAAGAATTAAGAAGTGGTGACACTGAAGGACCACTTTGAAAACCTGATGGATATAGATGAAGGGCACCTTATACCCAAAATAATTGGAATCTGACTCTTACATTAATTTCTCATATTACTTCAGAGTTTCAGGTTTTGACAGAGATAAACCGTTCCTTCAAATCCCTCAACACTTTATTATCACCTTTAGTACCAAATCTAAGTTCCTTGAATGATATACCCAGCCTTTCCCGACCCTGCCCTTGTCAACCACAAAAACCCATGTCATGCCACCAAGGAACTGATTTACACTAGTGCAGTTGTGAGCCGCTTTAAGTTTCCTGCATAAACTATACTGTTAGATACTTTGTTATTTTGAAAATCCCTTTCCTTCCTTTAGAATTTCCTCCCATCAAGAGCACAGAATACCTTCATTTAGCCTCTCACAGTGGTCAGGCAATGCATCCATCATTGCAAACTGGCTAACTTCCTTCTCCCCCTTTGATGAAAGGGACCCTGTGATATTAATCTTTACATCTAAATCAACACCTAGCAAATGATAATGATGATGATAATAGTGATGGTTAGGAAGATTGAGAATGACCTCTCCTCTTGGGTGCCTGCTTTTCTGTCATGCACTGCATTTGAGTTATGAATTAAAATCATAACCTGACCCTTGTCTGACCCTAAGTTAAATCATAACCTGACTTGTCTGACCCTAAGTTAATTTTATTGTACTTGTCTGTTGAACACATATATGTGCACAATAAATATTTGTTAGAGTTGAACTGAGGGAGTTTATCCTACAAAATCTAATTTAAAAAAAAGAAATGGGAGGCACAAAGGAGGAAGTAACGATGAATAGGATATACTTGTTCAGTAGAACTAATGGATAAATACCCTAGATAAACATGGAGATTCCCCCTCTATCATGCAGTGATACATTCATATTATTATTTTCTAAATCTTTGTGTCTTTCAAGTATCTACATTATTTAGCCTCTCTGGAACTATACCAAATAGGAACTAGCACATACCACAGAAGTTAAATGAACACATTTTCTGTTTAATTCTTTGCCTTGTTCTTCCTCAAAGGTTATACTTTCATTGACCTTTTCCTTCCTATGACCTACAAGCCAAATACAGCTTTCTTTGGTTTGTATCTCAAATTCCGTTTCAATTAAGGAATTAGGTAAGAGAGATTAGTTGAAAGCAAAAACTTGTCCTTAAGTTAGCAAAATATTTTTTCTTTATGCACCAAAGAAAGATAGAAATGCCACTGATAATATTTCCTGTACTGATTTCACAGAGACAACACTCCTCAGCTTAATCCAGGGAGGGAAACACATTACATTCTTATGGAGAAAAGCATTACATTAGAGCAATAATTCCCTACTAGCTCTTTTTATGATTTGCTTTGGACTTCCTCAAAATCTCTTTCAACTATTCAAACACAATTTAGTTTTCTAAAACAAACTATAGCTATATCATAGTTATCTCACATACATGTAAGATACGTGTTTCACATATTTTTTTCCGACTAGATATTATTAAACAAATGTGCATACAATGTTCCAGGAAAAGTTGTACTATGTACAGTACAGATTGTAATCTTTGGAATTTGCATGTTTTCACATCTGTACTGTCTCATTATAATGTTTGTGTAACAAATACAACACATTTTCAGCTAAAAATTCTTAAGATTCGTGCCCATAAGGTCAGTTACAAGGTACTTTGAAAGATATCAACTTGGACTGTTGTTAATGGTGTATTAAATAATTTGCACAAACCTGTTTTCTGAGAATTATTTAAAAAGTTGGAAAAAACATTAAAAAAATCTTCTTGAAGACATCATAGAGTTAATAAAAGGGTGAAGAATTGCTGGGCTAGGATTTGGGGACCAGGAAGTAGGATAGAAATCCAAAGAGGTGAGCTGAGAGACAGTTCTCAACTCCTGAGGACATTTCCTGATTCCACAGAGAGCACTGAGAGGCTGAAAGGATGAAATGAGAGATGTACCATTCTTGTGGATCTAGGGAGAAAAAATTGCAGCCCATAGCCTGATAAAGAGGAACTGACGAACTCTTTACTTTCAGCTGGAAATCTGAATGTTCCCACCCACAAAGTGGAGTGAAATGGAGGTATGAAGCACTGCATACAGTCTGCAGTTCAGCTGTTAATTCTGTCAATTCCAGAAACTGGATTGATGTGATCCTGGATTGCTAGTGTCTCATTTTACTAGCAGAAGCAAAGGTATATTCTCTCTGGAGGCAAATATCATCTTTCTAAGCCTCAAATTCTCTCTACAACAGTTTCACAATTATTATGTCATCCACACACACACATCTCAGGCACATGAGGAAAAAAGACAACCTAACAAAAACAAAGATAGTTAGATATAGGGCTTCCCTGGTGGCGCAGTGGTTGAGAGTCCGCCTGCCGATGCGGGGTACACGGGTTCGTGCCCGGGTCCGGGAAGATCCCACATGCCGCGGAGCGGCTGGGCCCGTGAGCCATGGCCGCTGAGCCTAAGCGTCCGGAGCCTGTGCTCCGCAACGGGAGAGGCCACAACAGTGAGAGGCCCGCGTACCGCAAAAAAAAAAAAAAAAAAGATAGTCAGATGTAGACCAACAAATATAAATATTGGTCCTGGAAGCACTTCCTAATAATACACATCCTCTAAGACAACCTCCATTACAGAGTCTTCTTTAAGGGGAACCCAAGTTAGCATTACTGGAACCACAAATGGCCTGGGAAAAATGACATGAAGATGAGATTCCGGAGCCGGGTTACCGGCTGTCTGTCAGGCAATGAGGACCCAATCACTGCGGTGTAGATTACAGAGAACCCATGGAACAAGGTAGCTTATGATTGTAAAATTTTCACTGGCGGTAGTGAACTCTGATAAGGAACTAGTGGAAGGACATGCCCTCAAAGGTGGTGTGAATCAAGTGTTTGGGAACCGTGAGAATAGTAACTACAAGAACAATGAAACTAGATGGTTCTTGCTGGAGTAACTAGTGCATTCAGAACTATAATGACAGGCTGAAGATGACTATCCATTTAAGACTAAAGACCATGTGTGATAACCTCCGGAAAGCATATAAAGAAGAATTCATCTCCTGTAGCCAAAAAGCAGAGAAAGTTAAAGACCAGGACTAGCATTTAATCTTAAAACTCCAGAACTCCAGAGAAGGTAAAATTTGAATCCTAGATCATCTGCTGTACCAAGAATGGGACTCTGGCTGGGAAAAGATGAAACTTTGAGACTTGGTATGGAAACATTTGTTAATTTTAATTCCCCAGATTACCTGTATCATCTGAGCCTGGAGAAATGACAAATTCATCATTTCTCTCAATCAACCAAATGATTTAAAGATAAATGAAATTTCTGTGAGTAGTTAGCTCCTGTATAGGAGCCAAGTGGAATTTTTAAAATATCTATTTTTAAACACTAGTCATAATCAAATTTGTAAGATACTTTATTTACATTGAGAGCTACAGGAAACATAGATAAAGATAACAGTGGATTTATATTGCCAGTCACTCCAGGGCATGTACACCTTTGAATAGAATGACAGGCACATTTGTGAACAGAATATGTAATATATATGCATATAAAAATCCCCTACTACTTTTTCTTTTGGTCCAAGCATATATAATTGAACTTTTTTTTGTAAGTTAAAAGTTGCTTGCAACATGTGTAGGAATGTTTCTCAGAATATGGTGATTGATGTTATAATGAAGTTTTACTCATTCTTATGCTCATGAACATTAGTAAGTTTGAGAAACCCAGCACCCTTTGTAAATGTGCCTTATGAGTCTGTGTATCCAGAGACAGAGGATATAAACACAATTACCTAGATTTCTTTACAGGAAGGATGCTAGCATGCAACCTGGGATCCATAAATGTGGCATATTCACAGGAGATAGAAACACAAAATGGCATGAGAAAGTACGTTCTGTACAGAATCCATTCTGGTGAAGGTGACAGAAGAAGCATGCCCCTTTGGGAAGCAGTTGTGACAAAGTTTCTAGAGTCCAGTGCCTAAGAGTCAGCAGTCAAGCTGTGGTGTCTGTATCCCTCAATAATATTTTTTTCCCGTATAATCTAATAAGAGTGAAATCTATTGTTTGCAACTCAGAACACTGATAGATATAGTCCTTCTCTTATTCCAGCAATATATGTTTTGAATTCCTTAGCAAATACAGTTTCTTCTATTTTGGTCTCTACTTTTGGTTTGCTTTTCAGACAGAAGTAAAGACTCAAAGTCTCTGCCTTCCAATATTGTAGGAAATATACAAATGTAGCTACATAAGTTAAACTCATTAAAATTAAATAAAATTAAAAATGAATTTCTTCAGTCACATTAGACATATTTTAAGAGCTGAATAACCACACATAGCTAGTAGTTATCATATCTGACAACACAGATAGAAAGAATATTTCCATCATTGAAGAAAGTTCTATTGTCAGCACTGCTCTGAGACATAGACAACTTGACTAGGACATAAGTGACTACATTTAGATTAGACAAGCCTTTCTTAATGGGTTGATGGATTCTGTTAACAATTTCAAGTTATGACCTTGATACCATGTGATATTATATTCATCCCTCACTCCATTATTCTATTTGATTTTGCTAGTGAGATTACAAGTGATCAAATTAGATACAGGGCTCACTTCATTTTAGAGTAACAAAAATCAAATCTCATTAGTACTCATTACCAAACATTGAAGGCTTCCTCCCAGCTACCTCCTCATGAATGATTTTAAACTCCATTAGTAAAATTTAAAGGTTGACACTAAGATACTCATCCTTTTAAGAAGATACGTTAGGCTTATGTTTGAGTGTTCATTTTGGTTCCATGATGCCTAAAATGCAGTGTGAGGTGGTCATTTACTGTTTGTACCTGCCTAGCATACACTTCTCCTTTTTGCTAAGGGCCCTCCATTTTTTTAAATCCCCCTTGTTTCTGTAACCTTTGTTCTTCTGTCAATCAAGCTGCCTTACCTACCCTCCCCTGGTCTAGTGCTTGAATTTGGAAACAAGCTAACCAACTGGATTATGCTGCAGGAATTTACCACAAAGAGCAAAATTAAATGGAGTTAATTCACTACAACCTCAGTTACCAGAAACAAATCCTCATTTGTTCCTCTTTTCTAGACCCCCAGACTTGTTCTCACTTTGTCCTTCCTAAAATTTAACCTTCTTTTTCAATGTGTGTCTTCCTGTAAGTTTCCTTTTTTTTTTTTTATAATTCTTCTTCAAAGATAGCCATTAGTTTATGAGAAAGTACTTAGGGCTCGAGAGAGCCCTAAATATTGATGTACCCATCAATCTATGGGTACAATCTACTGAAATCTATTTGGGATGTCTATTTGATTTTGAAATGCCATTCATGCTTCCTTGCCCTTTGCCATGGTAGCTTCACACACTGTTGTTAACACCCACCATGGCCCGGACAGGAACTTTGAATTCAGCTGCTTAGGAATGATTTATCCACCATAGTTCTGCCTGTTTCTGCCAGAATATTGCTTTAATCTCCTCACATTTGTTAACTCTATTTGAAGTTAAAAGTCTATCTGTTTATGCTATGAGAGATGCTGGCAAAGAGAAGGGAGGAAAAGAAACTACTGTTTTAGATAGATTCACCTTGTCAAATTTGTTGGAGATTTTAAAGAAACCATGTTGTCAAAGTGATCAATTTGGAGAAAACATATAATTAACTCATTTTCTGTATCAGCATGTGATCCAATACCTTTAAGTTAGACATGTGATAATATGTTTTCCTGAACTATCTTTTCAAGGTTATTATCATAAAACTTATAAATCAACTCTAAAACCTAATGGTTTAAACTAATCAGGATGGAGTGATGAAATTACAGGGCTTAGTGTGTAAGTAAATTTTACCAATAGGCTTGAATTGCTTCACACGTTATGAAAAATTTGGCATGCTAACAATAATTCCGCAAACTCAAAAGGGCTTAGAGCTTAACAAAATTGTCAGTGTGAAATAATGCCAAGCAATTTGACATTTATTTTGATAGATACAAATTAGGCATAATGATAAATATTCGCAATACTGACATTTAGACTCAGGATACAGAAGATGGGTTGAGGTTTGATTTAAATTCACACATCCATCCAAAAAGGTTTACAAAATGCACCTTCTCCTTACTTACACATATAGACTTGTCTATGTCACCATATGAATATAAGTTAATAAGTGAAAAAATATTGGTTTATGTAAATTCAGGCAAAGCCACATCTAAAAATCTTCCCTATCACACCACACTACAAAAGAGAGGGGGTTTGGATTCTGCATATGAAGTATTTGGTGGGATTATGTGTCACAGCACAAAACATGCTATGAATGTCAGCTGTTAAATGTAAAGCATCTAACAGAAAAAGCCACCATTAGTCTATTCAAATAGTGTATTTTCCTCTGTGTTACATCTGAGGAATAGTACAAAAAAATAGAAGTTTAAGAACTTGAAACGATGAAACATCCAACATGTTTTTATAGCTACATATTATTTATTTTAATTTAATTTTTTTTAATTAATAATTTTTAATAATATTAATATTTTATTTAATTAATATTAATATTTAATTTAATTAATATTAATAAATAAAAATTTAATTTTTAATTAATAATTTTTTAATTTTAATTTAATTTTTAATTTAATTTTATTTATTTTAATTTAATTTAAACTTTTAATTTACCTGTCTTTCAGCTACATTCCACAACTTAAGCAAGTTTACTTAGGATGAGACATGAAATGCACATTCTCAAGAATACTTTTCATAATGTTCCTGTTCAAGCATATTTTCCAATAATTAAACATTGACTTCCTGAAATAAATAATTTAAAGCACCCCTTGTATTTATAACTACATTCAGAATGTATAATATGGTTATAGCTTAGAAACTTTGTCTTGGAAAAACTAGATTTAAAAGAGCCATGGATTACAAATGAAATACAAATGTACATAAAGGCTCAATTCTTCTAATCTGCATTTTGTTTTCCTTATAGATTAGAACTGTGCTAATCAGCACAGGTAGGCCACAAAAAATATAAATGAAAGATTTTAATTTTTCATCTTCACAAAGCATGTACAGCTAAACATCATGTCCCTAACACTTGGCTGCTAGCACCTCAGTGGATTTTGTCTTTAATCACCCACATCTGCAGATGCAGTCTCAACCTTCAATCATTTTCAGTGTCATATCAGGACAAGAGAGATCTAGTTCAATATTTTAACTATGAGCATTTTGGAGATGGCAGGGATGATTGTCATAGTGTCACATATAAACATGTTCTCAATTCTTCTATAAATACGTTAGATAATTACTAATAGGTCAATAACTTGTCCTTCTCACCTCTGATTTGAAATGCTGTTTTGCAAAATTCTTTGCTGATTGTTTCTAGCTGTTTTCACTTGCAAAAATACCAAGAAAATATCATGTGATTCTGGCAAAAATGTCTATGGGCAAAAGAATCTAAGAACATCATATAATACGAATAAGCTGCTTTCTTATGGAGTCAGGTTTGTAACTGTGGCAGAGCCACTTCTTATTTCCGGCATCTGTTCCTTAACACCTGCTACTTAACACTTCATAAAAGTCAACTCTAGATGAATTGGCATTCTTCATAGTCTTACAGATACATTACTGTCATTAAGGGTAGTAAAAGCAATCAGGGTTTACTATAAACTGACAGATTGAAATGTAGAATAATAAGCTTATCTGCATCTATCTTACCATGAAACTAAAAACGAAGGAGAAACAAGAATCAAAATTTTAAATACACCTTTCTCCAAGAATAACACATCCCCCCCCACAGGCATATTTATGTACACACACATATAAATTAATGTTAAATGAAACCTTTGTTTAGCAGACCTTACATACTTAAATTCACCAATAGTTAGATATTCCACACAGTATTACTTACTAAGCCTCAGAGACCATTATATTTATTTAAATTCCACTAGTAGGCAAAATCTAAATGTCAAAACTTAGCATGGTGTTTAATGAGTGGATAAATATTAGAAACCACAGCTCTTGAAATCTTAGGTAAGTCATTATTAGAGGCTTACTGCTTTCAGTATCTGACATTTACTACTTTTTTCATATTAGTTTTATTTCTTATTAAATATCCTCCTACTTTGAAGATAATCTATTTAATAAAGAAAAAAGTGCTTTTTTTTTTCTTTGAGGCTTACTTAAACACAAGCATCACCTTTGTAATATGCCCTTTATGTAACAAGTAAAGGCAATTGAACTGTGTCATTAATGTATTATTAAAACCTGAATGCAATTCAACAGGACAAAAGTATAATTTAATTATGTGGGAAATATACAGATGTTGTTACTGTCTAGTAAAAAAAAAATATCATTTAACCTATGAGAATCCAAGGGAGAGTAATGCCTCTAAAACCTGATAATAAATAGCTGACAGAGTCTTGGGCAGAAGGGTAATCCTAGAAATAGTTTAATTTACTACGATTATTATATTTTTATCCTAACAAGATTAAGGACTTTATATTCTGAGGTTTTATTGCAATTTCAGTCTATAGGATCTCAACACACTGAAATTATTTCATTGACTGACATTTTAACTCAAGGAGATGACTCATCAGACTGGTTGGTAAAATTGACTAGTCCCAGCTTAAGTTATCTGGGATGTAGGAGCACAGTTCATTTACCTACTGTTAGACAAGATTACAATCATGCTATCAAAAGAGAAAAAAGATTCAATCGCAGCTCATAGCCTCAAGCCATAGACTTCAGCATAGACTCTAGTTAAATATTAGGACAATGGTTTTCTACCAATAATTTAAAAAGCATCTGCATGATGATAAACACTGATGAGAGAGTACATGTGTGGAAGAAGAAGAGCCTCTGGTGGAGAAAATTCATGAGAGGATACCTCATGGAGAGTTTCAGTTTTCAGTTCAGGCTAAACTGAATGCAAAAAAAGGGGAGAAGCCAAAACATTCCTACAAGCAGAATTTTCCCCTAAAATAAGGCTTGCCATTGTTAGATGTTAGGCTTGTTTTCCTAGGTTCTGTTGTTTCTTTCATATGTCTCTTGCAGGTATGGGTAGGTAAGGCTACCACCGGACATGGTGAGAAGCAGAAAACAGTCCCATTATAACAACAGAGGGAGTTTGGAGGCAGTGTGAGAGATACAGATGTCCAAAGGAGGTCTATAGTGAAAAAGAACAAATGGAGTAAAAAGAAGAACTATATTTTAAAATAAATATTTTTTGTTTAAACTTTATGCTGTGTATGTAGGATATAAGTCCTCATCTCAATCTTTTTCCTTAAATTCACAAAAATATCATTTTCTGGTTGATGTGTTAGATTTGTTTTGGAAGATACCATGAAGGATGACTTAGGTTGATTGCCCTGGAAACAGACTGTAAGATAGCTGTTTGCCTGCAATCATTTCAGAACGAATACCTACGAGTTGTCTCAACTTGAGGCAATTGTTGCTGATCTTTATATAACACTTTCTACCTCATCCCAATGGGACAACAAGACCAGTCCTTGGATGCTGGATGCTGGGCAGGTGTGGGTGTGATCTTGGTCACAGCAGCTCTCTTCAGCTGATGACAGTTTCTAGACTAGGAATAAGTCAAGAGCTGTTAGCAGTTGACACTGCTGACAGTTTAGGAGAATGAAAGAACAATCTTGTTGATTGTTTCTTTTGCTGTGCAGAGCTTTTAAGTTTGATGTAGTCTCACTGGTTGATTTTTGCTTTTGTTGCTTGTACTTTTATTGTTATATCCAAAATATCACTGCCAAGACCAATGTTGAAGAGCTTCTTTCCTGTGTTTTCTCTCAGAGTTTTATGGTATCAGGTCTTATGTTTAAATCTTTGATCTGTTTTGGGTTAATTTTTGTGAGTGGTGTAAGACAGGGATTGAATTTCATTATTCTGCATGTGGTCATCTTGTTTTTCCAATACCATTTGTTGAAGTAATTATCCTTTCTCCAGTGGGTGTTCTTGGCTCCACTGTAAATATTAGTTGATCATATATGTGGGGGTTTAATTCCAGGCTCTCTAGTCTATCCCACTGGTCTATGTGTCTATAAAAAAAACTTAAGTGTTCACCAATGGATGAATGGATAAAAAAGACAGAATATTATTGTCAGGAGAAAGAAGGCAATTCTGCCATTTGTGATAACATGGATGCACCTTGAGGACATTATGCTAAGTGAGATAAGTCAGACAAAGGAAGACAAAGTCTGTATGATAGCACTCATATGTGGAATCTAAAAAAGCCAAACTCATCAAAACAGAGAGTATAATGGTGGTTACCAGAGGCAGGGGTGTCAGGAAGAGAAGGGATATTGTTTAAGGGTATACATTTGCACCTAGTAGATAAATAAGTCCCAAAGAGCCAACACATAATATAGACAACAATACTATACTATAAACATCAAACTTGCTAAAAGACTAGATCTCAATTATTCCCACTACAAAGAAGTGATAATTATGTGATGTGATAGAGTTGTTAGTTAACACTACAATGGCAATCATAGTACAATATATTGAGGTATCAAATCAACGTGTTGTACACCTTAAACATATATGTTATATGCCAAATACCTTTCAATTAAAAAAAAGAGCAATCTTGGAGGTATCCATTACAAAAGGTCAAGCAGAACCTCAAGGTAGTGTTGAAGCAAGAGCTAAGACTGTCTGAAAGAGGGTCACCTCATCTGGATTAGAGGAGAATTTCAAGGATATAAAGGCTTTCCTCATGACAAAGCAGACAGAGAAGGTAGCTGAACTGTTTCAGTTTCAGCATACATACAATTTAAGTACTCTTATCCTTTTGCAGATTCAAAGTGCTCTTTTCCTTCTACTATTGCTCATTTCCACATACGCTCTCATTCGGGATTTCTAATTTTAAATAATTTCTGTAACTCCTTTTTGTACTTATTTGAAAAATAATTGAAAAGGAAAAAACTGAGAAAATTAAAACATTTTTTATGCCAAAATAAAATATAGGTAATTTATAGCAAAGCTGGTAATTAGGTCCGTTAGTTTTCCAAAGTGTGTCAGCTAGTAGCATGGGGTTTTAGATCTTTTCTTTATTGCAATCAATCTTGCTGGAAGTAAGGAGTAGGTTCAGGAGATCAGTAGAGTTGAGCTAGCAGAAGAACAAAAACCCTGAAAAGAGTTATTAATTATATATGCATACTGCCAAGATCAGAAGATACTGGCAAGTCACTCTGAAATAAGGATGGAGTCATTAGAAACACCTCAACTGCCACATGCAAGATGTAAGTTCCCTTCAATAGATTTTGGCAGTGATCTACTGACACTAGGCGAAGCAAGTGTAAGTGTTGCTAACACAAATGCCATGTATTTGTGTGGGTAAGTTAAACATGGGGATTTGATCTCAGGGTGATATACTGGTGAATTCCCTTTACCAGTGTAAATTTCTAGTGTAGAGAGACAGGTATTTTCTGCAGATTCCCTATTTGTACCACATTTGCCAAGTATTTTGAGGATATCGTGGTTCCATTAAATGTCGGTCTCAAAACCCTTCAATAGTTCCATGGAGGTTTACCAGCTATTGTCTCCCTGGATAAGTATCATTAAAAATTTCCTGCTATATGGAAGCATGATGGAATAAAGAAACCTCAAAGTATGTGAACAACTTAGGTTTGTTTACTTTTATAAAGGTTGTAAGGTCAGGTTTCATTTCCTTCATGCTTTAGTTTTTGCTTGGTGTTTTAACCCTAATTTTGGAATAATATATAATCCTCCTTAAGATTAGGATACATCTAGGTATATTAATTATTTCAGGTTTCATTAAATATGGTTCTAAAAGAAATTCTCCTTAAAATTTCTCTACTCTTGATTGGTCAGATTGAATTTCCTATTAATTACTGAAATACATTTAAAGGTCCTTGATAATTGCAGACCAAATACATAGTCACAATTGGCTCAATTTATAGAGGTCAAAGACTCTAACTTTTGATTCATATTAAGTTGAGACATCAGAATGAAAAACTGCATGTAAAGAGCACATTGCCAATGCCAGTGGTGTAACCCAGAGGTAGATGGGTTTCATCCTCTCTTTGTCCCCAGTGTACTTAATGGTTTTAAGGGTCTTATATGCTGCTGGTGTGTGGAGAGATGCCCCCTATTTTTACATATGTGCAACTACTAATTCAGGAGAGATAGAAAATTCCAATCTCTTTTAAGTGGATGGCAGGACTCTAAAAATAATACAGACCTCATTGCAGCTTCCTAAAACCATATTTAGGACAGGATAACTGTGCTCTGGAGCCAAAGTTTACAGTGAAGAAGCAAGGAGCCTCAGCTGGTGAGCAGAACTCTACGTCAAAGATAAAGCTACATACTTTATAATCTCAACTCTGCCAGGGTTGGTAGCAACTAGGACCAGTATTCAGTCATGAGCATAATCACATTTAACTGTAGTTAACATTTCTTTTTTTGCTACCCTGACATTTCTTCTACTTTCTGTTGATAACAGCACCTCGACTCTCTTCTGCTCTGTCATGCTCTGGCTGCAACATAAATCCAGAGGCCTGCCCTCACCGAGCCAAAAGATGGACACAGCAGAGAATTAGCAGAGTTTACGTAGATCCTATTCTCATTCCCCATAATTTCAATTAGGAGTGCAATCACACAGGAATCAGAAAAATGAATGGACTTCATTCATTCACTTGGTGGTGCTCTGTCAACACTGTCAATGTGTTTTTCCTATTTAGATTCTTGTGGATTTATCGCATTTTCATATAATAGTTTTATTCTCAAGCCTTCCTATCAATTGTGGACTAATATCTTCCAAATAAGTTCCTTTTATGATTAAACTGGCTAGGGCTGTTTTGTTAGTGCCACCAAAAAATCATAATTAACAGAGTATACCAAGAGTATGAGAAACATTTGCAATTATTCTTATATACAGCATTTGGAAAAAATAAATTGTTTATCCCTTTACTGCATTTTGCTTCATTTCAATAATAAATTTATGACCTGTTCACCAAAGTAGTTCTCAAATATGCTGTCATCTATGTAATAGGTAAGAAAGACCTTAGGTTAAGGTGCCACAAACTAGTTCTAGAGAAATACTTGATCATTTTTGAGCAAGATCAGCAAGAAAGCCCTTTTACCAAAGAGCGAACACACTTACTATCAATAGTGTATATATGTCAACAGATAACTAATGAGAACCTACTCAGTGCTCTGTGGTGACCCAAATGGGATGGAAATCCAAAAGAGAGGTGATATATGTATATGCATAGCTGATTCACTTTGTTGTACAGTAGAAACTAACACAACATTGTAAAGCAACTATACTACAATAAAATTTTTTTTAAAAAGTGAACACACTCTAGATAGAGGTAATGTAAGTCAGTTGTTATAGCTTGAATGTAATGGAGAGTTATCAATCTGATCTCCACTGTAAATATAGAAATCTTTGAGACATGGCGAAATCTCACCATTAGCTGATTGCATGTCAATTATCTACTGCAAAATCTATAAGCGTTGAGAACCAGGGAGACGTGAAATCCAAAATATCTCTGTTGAGAATTGTGTGTGTGTGTGTGTGTGCATTATTCTTTAGACTCTTTGCTAATAAACTGTGGGAAATTTCATATCATAATCAACATAATCTGACAAAGGTGAGCTCTTCTTATGATATCAGGTATTCTTGAAAATATCTTGAGGAAGGAAACGTATGAAAAATACTATGAAGCTTTTAGTCAAGGAGTGGGGCTTGAGGTACCAGGAATTCAGATGTAAACAAAAATGTGACCTTTTTTCCATGTCTTAGCTATGGTGAATAATGCTGCCATGAGCATGGAACTGCAGACATCTCTTTATGTCCATCAGTGAATGAATGGATAAAGAAGATAATATATATATAATATATATATACATAAATATGTGTATATATGTGTGTATATTTTATACACATATATTATTTCTACACACAATGGAATATTATTCAGCCACGAGCAAGAAGGAAATCCTGCTGTTTGTGACAACTTGGATGAATCTTGAAGACACTATGCTAAGTGAAATACAAATACTGAGTCAGACCAAAAAAGACAAATATGGACCAAAATATATAATATGGACCAAAATATATAATATATATACATAAATATGTGTATATATGTGTGTATATTTTATACACATGTATTATTTCTACACACAATGGAATATTATTCAGCCACGAGCAAGAAGGAAATCCTGCTGTTTGTGACAACTTGGATGAATCTTGAAGACACTATGCTAAGTGAAATACAAATACTGAGTCAGACCAAAAAAGACAAATACTGTACATGGAATCTAACTCAGACAAACGGAGCATAGTGTGTAACCAGGGACGTTGTGGGGACGGAGGGAAATGGGGAGATATGGGTCAAATGGTACAAGCTTGCAGTTATAAGACTAACAAGTTCTAGGAATCTAATGTACAGCATGGTGAGTATAGCTAACAATACTATATTATATACTTGAAAGTTGCTAAGAGAGTAGATCTTAAATGTTCTAACCACAAAAAAGAAATGGCAATTATGTGATGGAATGAAAGTGCTAGTTAATGCTATGGTGATAATCATTTTCCAATATATATGGTATATAAATCAATACATTGTACACCTTAAATTTACATGCAATGTTGTATGTTAATTATATCTCAACGAAGCTGGGGAAAATGTGGCCTCATTTGTATTCATGAGTTGATAAGGCAATGGCAAAAGAACATTCTGGAATGTAAGATATCTTTTAACAAATAAAAACCAACTATTTGGAGACATTTGGTAGCTGATTAATCACAGTAGCACTGAAAGATACAGATGCTTGATTGGCAACAGATATCAAAGTCAAAGCAGAAACCCCAAATGCTGCAGCAAAATGGAACACTCCTTAGAAAAGCAGCACTGCCATAATTTTCCAAATATAGAAATACAGAAGGAGAGAGCTCCACATGCCTCTCTATGGTAAAGGATAGTGACAACTGCCATGTGGAAAAGTCACCTCAGATCCTTCTCCTTCACTTCTAACTGAGACTCTTTTTAAATAAATGCTATCAGTAGTTTACAATATAATACATTTGGGATCTAGGCCATATGGGAAGTGCCAAACATATTTACATGACATGCACTTCACTCACAAAAATTAACATATTCTATACAGATAGTTATAAACTATAGGAAAAATCTGACCATAATTCTTTGAAAATAAAATGCGACCCTTTCTTATTTAAATGTATTTGTAATAATGATGTACTTATCATAGTACATTTACATTGAATGTAAGTTTATTTTTCCCTGTAATGATACTGTATTTTACAACTAATGAAAAGTTATTCACTGAAATGAAGTAATCTTTATGGAGCAATCATACTCACATATTTTCCAATAAATGGAGTATGAATTACTGATCCCCACAAGGGACCATATTTATGAACAAAAATTGTCAGTTGTTTCAAATAAACTTTATTTATTTTTCTATATTTGAGCTATCTAATATCAGCTCTCTAAATCTTTATATTTCCCACTGGATTATGATAGCTCACTAAACATCTTTACCGTCTGCTTCCTCTAGACATGTACTTTCTTCTAGAAGGAAGATAGTGCTTTGAAAGAATATTACCCATATGAAGAAATGTTTCAAACACAAGATTCATTCTTTCAATTCTCAACAGCTGGCATTGTGTGTTTACATTTATACAGAAGAAACCTTACAAGGATATACTGTGCAACTTCAAGTTTTTAGATTTGTCGCAGTGCAGGAAAAACATACCGACAAATAATTCAAACAAGCTTGTAAGTCTCAAAGATGAGGGGTTTTGAAAACCAAAATTGAGTGTTTAGCCAGTGAAGTTATGGAACAAATCTATGGACCAGGCTTTGGGAGTATTACGTATAGGACAGATGATTTAGTCACCTGCTGTGAAAAGAACTATTAACACTCTCTCAGTACTAGTGATTATACAGTCAGTGGAAGGGTCAGTTTTGAGGATGTCATATGATGGCATGCTCTAGTAGTATGATACTGTGAAAAAGTGTGGACTTTGCAGCCAGACATATCTGAGTTATAGTTCTAACTCCACAATTTACCTTCTCTGTATTTCACTTTCTTAAATTGTGTGAGCCTCAGGTTCTACATATTTAGTATTAGGCTAATAATGCCTATTTAAACATTTTGTGAAATGCTCAGAACTGTAATCCCCAAGATCATTGTTCAATTAATATAAGTCAAACAAAGTAAGATGAAAGAGTACTAAACCATCAAACCTCTTCTATTTCCAAGTAGTTACAGAAGAATTTATCAACACTAGTAGCAACGAGGTCTGGTATCCCTCATTTGGTCTCCCCCTTCCTGCTGGATTTTTCCCAGTCTCCTAGAGGCTCAGGCAATCCAAAAGAGAATTTGTCTAACTCCGACACCTGAGAAGAGATGAGCACCGTGGTCTGATAAGATGATGCTGGCCTACTCTAGGAAGATGCTTCAGATGTCCGGTTCTCTGGAAGGATCTCCAGTTTTCTCTGAAGGACAAAAAGCCCATTTTCTCAATTCCAATTTCTTCCAAGAGTGTCCCATGTTGGACTTCACAATTACAATTCTTAGTGCTTCTCTTTCAGACCTACACTCAGCTATCCCTAAGGACAAAGGCAGCCTCAGGAGACCTGGAATAAATCTACTTCTAACTTTATGAACTCAGACTTATGTTCTCTTTACGATTAGGCAAAGAAAAACATAAATTTAATGGACACATATAGGGGACACATACTGAGTTTACGACATTGACCTTGGTTGCACTGTATCTAACCAAATTTAACCCTGCTCTGACACATTTTAAAATAAATAACTATGCACAGAGAATGCATGCATTATTTTTTTTAAAACATGGTATATGCAGTATAAAATGGTATAAACATGTATAAAACATGGTATATGTTTTTTTAAAACATGGTATATAATATATGTGCATTTATTACAGTAGAAATAGAGTAACATCCTCCTGACAGTTACAGCAAAATTCCCAGGTGTGATAGGCATTGGCTCTATTTAACCTGAATTAGGACACATGACCTGTGCTGACCAATCACTGTGTTTCTGATTCATCATGCCTGTTCCTGTGTTCATACATGGAACAGTTGGGAGGGATATCACCAATCAAACTATATGAATTACAATTAATGGTGGGAGAGGGGTATCTCCCAAGGAAAATTGGGAGGCTATTACCAGAAGGAGAAAATGGATACAGGGCAAAAAGTAGTAGAAATGTATGTGTATAAACATGTATAAGTATACACTAGAACATGGCATTGCTTATTACTTTCCTTATATCCTTATACCAGACTGGCTTTGGCCTTGGATAATCAGAAGCCGATAATAGGTGAATGAATTAATTTTTTACATGACATATTATTTTAATTTGCTCCCTCTGACTTCATCCAGCTCCCTCCCAAACCCATGATGAATTCCTTAATGACTTTCCACCTGTCCCATTGGTCGTCAATCCTTCTCTAAGCCCTGAGACAACTCTGACCACAAAAAGAAATATGTCTGCATTTCAGAACAGAACAAACCTTCAGCTACCTAAACGTGACCCAAAAATCAGGTCAGAGAAAGACCCAGAGAAGGAAAAAAAACAAAAAAGAAGCAAAGACCGCATGAAGCTAGTTCTACTCTATAAAAGTGTCTTTTTCTCTTATTTATTCCCCTTGGGAAATAACTGCTTATTCTAGAACCTTCGTGCTAGAAAAATAACTGTTTAATCTTTTCTGATCCACAGGAGCCTGCCTCAATCTCTTCCTCCTTATTGTTCTATCTAACCCCATACCTCAGAATTAATACCTGAATAAAAAGTGTTTTTTCTTTCTCCTCTGACTCCCTTCCCCTTTCCTACCTTCATTTTCTAGCCCCTTAATAAGTTCCCAGATATGGCAGTGCCTAATAAGCACCCTATACCCTTCCTGAGAGGCTATTTAAGAAACTGACAGGATTATGCCCTGCACACTTGTGATAAGTGTAACTGAGTCCCCTGTTGGTCCTAAGAAGTGCTGGTTCCCCATTGTTATTTATTCCTCAAGACAGAATCTCACAATTCCTCTGTGTAATCAGCTTGAGTGTCAACCTAAATGTAAATGGCTGTTCATCTTTCAAATCTCTCTATTCCACTACTTTCTAAGTTCAGGCTGATGCAAGAAAAAAAAAAAAAAAAAACGACATTGTTCTCTGGAGAAATCTTCATTTTTATTTCTCCATTTCCATCTCAAGGGGAGACATTAGACATTTTCCTCCTGTGATTAGGGACCTAGAGACAGCTGAAATGGTAACAACATAGGGACAAAACTCTGAAGGAATCTTACCTGTCCTATCTGTAAAGTTAACATCTACCACACCCTCTCCCAGTTCCATTTGTGAGTCAGGAAAAGGGTCCTACGTGATTCACCATTATTCTAGACTAAAATCACCACAACAGAAAGCAACAGCCTTGACTCCCTCATGGGTTTCGATATCAATTTCTCATTCCACCCCAGAATCTGGTGGCAGAGTCACAACTGACAAGTTGCTTAATTTGTCCTCAATTTTCCTTGCTGAAATTGGATCTCATGGCACTAGCAGTGTGAGTGGTCTCTGGCAATCCACATCTACCCCTCCATGTTCTCCAGTTGCTGGTGGAATGCCACTTTTCCCCTAATTCCTAATGTACTATCTAGTGGCCATACAGTGTATCTCCTTCACAATGAGATCCTGAACTTCATTCATTCCAATAACTACAGTTATTGGGGTCCTTCCACTCACAGAGAGATTTCTCAGACACTTTATGCACCTGACTTCCAAGTATGAACCACCATTTGAATTTCCTTTCTTTGATCCAGGAATGAAAATACCATATGAGCCCCTGAAACTATTTTATAATAATCTTCTAATAGGGATATTTTGAGATAACCAGAGCCATATGTTTTTGTAAAAATAAACTGCTCAAATGGCCCCTATTCTTCACCATTCCCTGTGTCCTCTCCTTTTGCTGTGTAACTTTGCAGTCTCCTACCACTCCTACTCCAGGTTCAGCCATGTGACTTGCTTTAACAGATGAAAATGCTGAAGAACCCTCAAGTGTTTGAACTTGCCCTGTGTTTTGTGCCTTTTTTAAAATCAACCTGATAACATGCCAGATGGCCTAGAGGATAAGAGAGATACGAAGCATAGCCAAGCAGCCCCAGTATATTCAGCTAAATCCAGTCTACATCAGCCAACAGATGGCCAACACTAAGATAAGGGTGAGTCCAGTCTTTTCAACAGAACTGCCACTCTGACTATCATGCCCGAACAATAATTGCTTATTTTTTCATGACACTGAGGTTTTCAGGTCATTTGCTACATGGCATTATTTTAGCAACAGATGATTTATACATGAGTCATACATGGATTTTTAATATCTGATCACCCATCTCACTTCAGTGTCCACAGTCCTTAAAATGACAACTGATTACCATGTTAAGTCAAAATCTCCATAAATGTGTTGAAAATATAAAGAATCAGCTATTGTGTGCAATTATCCATCTAAATACATTAATATACATAAACAGGAAAACAACAGTATAATGATAAAATGAATAAAGACAAGTAATTATAGCTGAAACCGTCACTTGTGAAGTTTGTGGGTATTAACTCTATACGTTATTCAGGGTAAACAAATCAAGTTAGGAGCATATTTATGGCAAGGTTTGTTTACTTTTTCATTTTGACATGGTCATATGATAATGCTAATAACCAAAATGCTAATAGATATTATAAAATGATCACTGGCTGCAGTAAATATAAGTATCTCCATTCACATAGAGATGCATATTATTCATACTTATTTTTCTCATATCTACAAAGAAAATTATTAACAGAATACACACAGAAAACCTAGTTTTTCTTTTGAGAATTTTCACCAGACAAGTCTGATCTGGGCTTTGGTGAATTTTCTGCAGGCAAAGCAGTAAAATAGGGAGATCATTTAAATGGATTGTCCATGTTTTTGTGGATTAGAAAAGATTAGATTCATTCAGTTATCATACCTAGGAGACTCAGAAAAAAAAAGTATATATTTTTAAACTTGTTAATGAAGATCCTTTTTTAAGTACTACTGCACAATAAAGACATCTTACCTTAGATGCTTACATCTATTCAGTATTTCTAAAGACATCAAGATAGTAAGTAAATTTCCCAAACTTTTCCAGTGATTGATATAGAACTTCTTAACTATATACTTATATTTTTCATTCAGTAAAACAAAAAATGATTAATATTAATATTGGCCATAAATAATAAAACTGCAAACTTTAATTGAAGTAAAAAAAAAGTATTGAAATATATGTAAAAAGTAGATAATACATTGTTAAGGATTTCCTTCCTTATCTATTTATTTTTTGTTCTTGAGTTCCTAGACATGTAGACTGAAGGGTTTATTGTAGGTTCTACATTTATTCATATATTCATTCAGCAAATGTTCTGAGTGGTCACCCTTATGACATAATATGCTCTTTTATGCCTCTAAGTACATTAACATAAAAAAATCACTGATTTCTGGGATTACAGGAAGTGAAAGTCTCATCATCACCATCAGTCATCATTCTGTGATTTTAAAACGTATGAAGCAAAACTGGCAACTAGATGAGAACATGACTCTCATGCTCTCATCAGTATATCAGCATTAGGAGATATCTTAAGAGGATCACATCATTTGGGAATCCACGGTTAAACCTTCTAATGTAGCTTTGGAATGAGTCACATATGACGTGTATAATCACCAAGAATAAGCACTTGATTATGATATTGCTTCACTGTGTCCACCAATTAAGCTAAGAGCTTCTAGAAAAATATCTTCTGTTATACAAGACTCTTTCAAAAGACCAGATGAAAATATAGACAAAATATTCTCAACAATATTTTCCAAGAATTCAGGCAAGTCGGGTTTCAAATGTCTATAATAATGCTCTCATTTATAGAAATCAAAGATACAAATTATAGATTAGTCACAAGTAAAGGTTGTCTTGAAAAACAAATCTGGTTTATTCATTTAACAAACATTTGTTGGCACCATGCAAGTCACTGGTGTTGGGAAGATAAATAGGAAAAATATAAATAGAGTAGCAAAATTTCCAATCAGGAGGATACTCTAAGAATATGATGAGTTATAAATCAATGAATCTATGTCAAAACAATGAAATGACAAACCATAATTTCTTATCATTTATTCTTTACTGTGTGACTTTGGTATTTTCTTCCCCTTAGCATATATCTGTTACCAAGATAACAATTATTATTTTAAAACAATGATGGCGTGCCCTGATACTATCTTATCACTAAAATTGTGCTTTTATAGTTTGTACCCATTGAAATTATCTTTGCTAACTCCTTTCAAGATTAACTATGAAAAGATATTGATGTCGTTATGTAACATCACTGGGATTGTTTGTTCTAGATTTTCCTTGTCTAGCCTAGAAGAATAACATCAAAAACTGGTGCCCTTAAACTGTCTTTGAAGATCTCACTTTCAAACAGAATGCCAATTTATTTTTTTTTTGCGGTACGCGGGCCTCTCACTGGTGTGGCCTCTCGCGTTGCGGAGCACAGGCTCCGGACATGCAGGCTCAGCGGCCTAGCCGCTCCGCGGCATGCGGGATCCTCCCGGACCAGGACATGAACCCACGTCCCCTGTATCGGCAGGCAGACTCTCAACCACTGCGCCACGAGGGAAGCCCAGAATGTCAATTTTGATGTAAAAAGTAATACTCAATCTCCCATTTACAAGTGAATCACACCATATTAACTGGTTAATTAAACTGTATTTTTTAAAATGAGAAAAAGTAAAGAATTGATGATAAATACATGCTAAAAGCAGCTTATAAATCATATGCTAAAGTATAAAAGATTTCAAAAATATTCTACATAAAGATAAAAAAGAAAAACAATCTATTTCACAAGAATCTGAATGATTAAACATGAGTCTATAACATATTGATTAATGTATGCCATTTGTGAATGTTATATAGATAAGTGTACATGATACATGGTACAGTCCTTTGCTTAAAAAGTATATATTTTTTAATTTTGCTTTTGAATTTTTAGAGCACATATCTAAGGACTCACATAATTATGTATTAGCCAACACAGTGTCAAAAAACTAAATAATTTTGTTCAATGTAAGGGGTGATTAAAATGTTTACCACTTCAGTTATTTTCAAGTATTCTCTTTTGCAAACCAAGTCATATTATGTCTATGCTATCTAGAACTGACCCTTCTCCAGGAAGCAAGAGTGTAGTGCATGACTTAGAATGAGCCAGTCTATATTTTTCACCCTCCCCTCATAAGGTAGATGAATCAATTCAGGTAAATCAGAGCCAAGCAGACCTAATATAGAGGTATGGGGTTCAATTACCATAGCATGAACTTTATTTTCTCTTGTACTACGTGCTGTAATGGTATGAGCGCAAAGCTGCCAATAGCCAATATATGGATTTTGAGAACACGTTCAACTAGCAAAGAAAGCAAATGAAGAGATGTATCTCAAAGTCATATTTGAGCCTTAAATCCTTGTGGCAAGTCAGATCTACATATCTGGGCATTTAATTACATAGAACAGTACATTTCCTTTACTTTATTTTGAAGAAAACTGATTAGTCAGAGAGAGAGAGAGAGAGAGAGAGAGAGACAGAGAGAGAGAGGCTCCAAGGGAGAGCTTGCATAAATAGAATGAGAACACACTGAAATATCTTTGCAAGGCAGGGATATGATGAGACTGGCAGTCTGTAGAGAAAATAAGAAGGCAGGAGAAGCAAGAAGGTGGCACAGAAAATGGAGAAAGGGAAAACAGATAAGTTGAGCATCAGGTGAGAAATGATGAGGACCTTAAAAAAAGGATGGGAGGAGGTTTTGATTCTAAAGCTATTAAGGAGGTAGAATTGACAGGAAAATTGTTGCAGTTCGTGAAATATGAGCAGAAAGGAAGAGGGAAAAATCAAAGGCTGATATACAGGTTTTGGAACCGGTGCAAGTCGATGTTGATTGTCATCAGTCACTGAAATAAGAATTTGGTGAAGAAAAAGGAGAGGTTAGGAAGCAGAGGTGGGCAACAGATCATGAACTTAGTCTCACACTGAATGAATTTTAATTACCCATGGATTAGCCAAATGGAAGTTCCAGGAGGCAGCTGGTTTTGCAAATCTGAGCTTTGGAGTGAAATTCGGAGATGTTAGAGTTATAATTTTAGCTGCCATCTGCAAACAGCAATTAGTTAAGAATTTAATAGTGGATGAACTAAATCAGAAGTAATATGAAAGAAGAGAAGAGAAAAAAATATAAGGAAGCACATCTGAGCACACTAACACCTAAGACCTGCATAGAAAAAGAATTGCCTGAAAATGAATCTGAAACGTGTCTTGAGAAATAATATTTTAAAAATAAACAACAACGACAATAAAACAAAAGTGCCAGGGGAAAAGAGTGAGAAGTTCAAAGATCAAGGATTAGTCAGCAAAACTGAATAATGCAGATAAATGAATGTAAGACAAGGCTTGAAATCTTCCATGGGATTTAGCAAATAGGAGGTCACTGCTGACATTGGTATTAGGTATTTCAGGTAAATAGTGAGACTGGGAGCCTGACTGCAATGGGAACAGTGAAACTGCTTTAATAATTCACTTAAAGGGTCAATGAATTTAAAGTTGAATTCAAACTTCCAAATATAATTCTTTATAGAATCAAAGACCCCTGGAAACTTGGTCATTTCCTATATGAGACTCTCATTAAAAAACAGGGCTTCCCTGGTGGCACAGTGGTTGAGAGTCCGCCTGCCGATGCAGGGAACATGGGTTTGTGTCCCGGTCCAGGAGGATCCCAAATGCCGCGGAGCGGCTAGGCCCGTGAGCCATGGCCACTGAGCCTGCGTGTCCGGAGCCTGTGCTCCGCAACGGGAGAGGCCACAACAGTGAGAGGCCCGCGTACCGCAAAAAAAAAAAAAAAAAAAAAAGTGGCAATGTGACTGAGTTCTAGGCAAAGGGGTGTGAGAAGAAGTCACATGTGCCTCATCCAGTCCAGTACATAATCCCCACCTTGCATGCTGTTTGTTTTCCACAGAAGGTTGTCTGGATAACAAACCCTCAGAGAGAATTTGGAAGCCATAGGTTGAATATCACTCCCCAGACTCCTTACATACTACTGATATAAAACCACCTGCAGACAGTTACATAAGCAAAAAAATAAACATGGAGCAATTACATGTGAGAGTATATTTATTTCCATGGCCTACATAACCTAACTAATACATTTTTAGATGTGATTGGAGAGGCATGAATAATCAATCAATCAGTCTCTTGGAAGAAAACCTGGAACCTGAAAAAGGGAGAACAAAGCAGCACACATAATAAAAGGTGGGGATGGGGAAAGAAAATATTACAGAGGGAGCCAAGCAAAACTTAAATAAGCAAAGCTATAATTAATATCCTCACAGAGATAAGAGAATATGTTCATAAAAAAGCAACTGAAGTAACAGTGAACAAGGAGTTCTTAAAAGTGTGAAATATTAAAACAAACAGGAAAAGATAATAGTAACAATGACCGAAATACTTCGAGGCCAATCATCTTTTAATCAATACCATAGTACCCGGACTGCTTGTCATAGTCATTAATGACCTCCAATGTTTGAAATCAATGTTTATTTCTCAGTTCTTATCTTCCTGGAATCAGCAATGGCCTTTAATACATGGATCCTTCTTCTAGGCTTCCCAAGGCCCCAGAGCACAGTCCTCAGACCTCTTTTCTTACAAGTTTATATCCAGGCCCAACATTTCCTCTGAGCTCTAAACTTGCAGAGTTATCTAATTTGAATATACTATATTCATCTCAAGTATGACATGCTGAAAAATCAAATATTGATTTGCCTTTCTAAACACATTTCAGGCTTACTCCTATCAGTGACAACTCCAAAAATCTTGGAGTCATCCAAGAAGTTCCCTCTCTTTCTTTCATACACCACATTCAAGCCATCAATACATTTATGTTGGTTCTATCTTTACAATATATCCAAAATAAACCACTTATGACCACTCATACTGCTAATACCTTAGTCTGAGCCACCATTTCCTCTTGCCTGGATTATTGCTTTGGCACCTTAATTCCTTGCTTCTGCTCTTGCCTACATGTAGGCTATTTCCACACAGCACCCTCAAGGCAGATAAACTGATAGTGAACCCTCTAGATTTCCTTATTGTGTCCCACGTATCTGGGAAAAGCCTCCAACATGGAATTGCCAACAGACGAAGACCCAAACAGCTCCAAAGAGTCTCTTCCTCCTAGCTAAAGGACTGGGAAAAGGATGGCTGGACAACAGATAAACTTTTTGGCAATACCTGCCCCACTCCAACCAAACACCAGGGGAAAAACTGCATCCCTTCTTTCTCCCCAGGGCTTTCAGTGGGGTCAAGTAGGAAGTTGATTTCCCACCACTAACAACCCTGTTCCTCCCCAGAGAAGAAGGTAGCTACCATCCAATTTCCCTAGTCATGATGGTTAATTTCGTGTGTCAGCTTGGCTGGGCCCTGTGGTATTCAGATATTTTGTCAAACATTATTCGGTATCTGTGAGGGTGCTTCTTGATGAGACTAACATTTGAATTTGCAGTCTGGGTAAAGTAAATTGTCCTCTCTAATGTGGGTAAGCCTCATCCAACCCACTGAAGGTCAGAAGAACAAAAATAATAAGGGAGAATTTGCTCTCTCTGCCTCACTGTCTTCCAGCTGGGTATTGGTCTTATCTGCCTTTGGACTCAGACTAGAACTGGAATTTACATCATTGGGTCTCCTGGGTCTACAGCTTGCTGACTGCAATCTTGGGATTTCTCAGGCTCCATAATTGCATGAGCTAATTCCATGTATATATAAATAAAATATCTTTATATATTTATAATATCTATTATATACATATATATGTAATCTTTCTTTCTCTCTCAATAGAAGATACATATATCTTCCATTGGTTCTGCTTCTCTAGAGAACCTTGACTCATACAGTAGTGTTAGCCAGGTTGAGTCCTGGTGGAGTGAGGAGCTCATCTTCTATTCACCATCAGACAGAAGCTGGAGGTGCTCTGATTCCTCCAGTCTCACCCCCAGCATGCTGCCAGAGGGATCCTCCACCAGGTAAGCCAGGTAAGCCTCCACTCTGAACCAGAACCAGGCAGACTTAATTAGGGAGGCAGTGCTAGGCTGAGCTTGTAACCTGTAGACTTCACTCTCCCACCTCCCTGCCCAACCCACAATCAGCAGGGCTCCACGGAGCTGAGCCTCCATCCTGAGTCTACAACAAGTTGGTGTGAGATTGACCTCTACTTCCCCCAGCCCCATATCTGGGTGGTTGTGGGATCACAGTGTGATCTTATACCCCACTCAGAGGCAATGCAGCAGTATAAGTCTGTGTCTGAATATAATTGAAAGGAGGGCTGCCATCTCGGGAAAAAAAATGGAACCAAGAGACCAATGTTTCTGAAGACTTGGGAAGATTTATTGACTGGCATGATCTGTGGAATATTTTGCAAAAAAATAAAGATAGATTCAGAAAAGTAAGCACAAAAATGCAATGTATTTACTATGGAAAGACAAAAATTGGACAATAAAATCACAGCCTATTGTTGGTATATCATTAGCATATTAAAGTAACTAGAATTTATAATATTGATCTATTACTCTATTTGTAACTTGGGAGAGGATAAAAACGATGGTGAAAAAAGATGGTGGTGGTATAAAGCAGCCAAATGTTTAAGTACTATAATAGGAGATAAATAATCAATGGAGAGATAGAATCATAAGGATACTATTTAGAAATGTAGATATAAATAAAGAAGAAACACCCCCAAAATAGAGGGTTGAACAAAGTTGTGTAAAGAGACTTAACTACAGAAGCAGGAACTAATATTTAACTATATACACAGTTTGATTTTTTAACCATGCCCACCTACAGCTTTGATTAAAATAAACATGAGCTCTAAGAAATTGCTTTGATTTATGTATGTGTACATAAACATACATACACACATGTGTGTGTGTATGAAAAACTGAGAAGGAAAAGTAATCTACATCCAAATGGCAGCTGCTTACAAAGTATGTATAATTCTCCATAAATACTAGAAATGCTCTTTGCTTTAGTGCTTTCTCATTCACACAGTATTTTCCACTGAAGTTACGATCATTTGAAAAAATTATTTTCAACTACAGTAAAGTGAAGCCTTATTACCTGAAGCTCTGTTGAATTTTATTCTATTCTAAACCCTGATTTATGATTACAAAATAAGAATTTATATAATGTATACTATTCAGAACTCAGTATATCCTGAGTGAAAATTTCTCAATAAACCTTATAAAGATGTCTAAAATTCCTTGCTATCATTTTCTATACAGTATTAGCACACCAATGTAACAATAGCTAATGTTCCAAAACAGAGCACTCTGGTTCATGCTCACAGTATCACAAAGTAAGGCTGTTTAACAGACTGTCAACGAGGCTTACATGAAGGCATTCATGCAGAGATATTCAGAAATAAAATCTATTTAAACAGGGAGGGAAAATCTGTTCTACATCATCTACCTTGCAGGTTAAATGGATGACAAAACCACCAGGAACAGTTCCTGGAACACAGTAGGCACTCAATATTTATTGTTTTCTTCAGTTATTTATCAAACAAATTTAACATCACATCAAAGAAAACAGAGAAAAAGCAGTGAAATCAAACTCCTGCATACATTCTCAGACTGCTTTCCTCCAAAAATAGTCATGCATAAGAATTTTATTTAGAGAAGAGAGCTCAATATTTAAAAATTCAAGAATTAAAGAAAAGTTAAGAGAAAACATAAAATGGAAATTAAAAGTTTGAGCACTTCAATTATTTTCTGGCCAACTGCTTAATTTTCTGATCATCTACCCTATAGCTAGGAATAACTTTAGTGCTTTTAGAGTATACATTTTCATGTTTAAATCATAGACATTCTTTTTCATGCTCCTTTCTCCCATCTCTTCTTGGAATTCAGAAAAGTAAGCACATGTTTATCTCATTTTTACAAAATTCTCCTTCTCACTTCTCAGTTTTATGCCTTTTTCTAAATTGTGTCCCCTTCTCTTGCCCTTAGCCCATCTTTACTCTTAATACAAACATTCACTCACTTTTTTCCTAAGTTCCTACCACTTTTCTACTAGTCCTTGAAATATAAATAAATAAGTAAATACATACATACATACCAAAAGCCATCACCAGGACGAGACGAATGTTCACTGTCACGACTATTAGTTTAATTGTTCTTAAGAAAGTAGAATGGACACAGAGAGACCTCTACTATAGCAATGATGCAAATCAATACCACCAGTCTCTGCAAAGCAGATAGGAGGAAACTACTTTATTGCAGTGTTTCATACTGAAACTCCAAAACATCATTTCAGCTTTTCCTTACGCTGGAAAGTAATATTCAGAGCAAATATGCATTCGTTGATTAAATATTTACTGAGTACTTACTAAATTCTGGGCACTGAGCTAGTTAGTGGAACCGCTAAAATACGTTGTGCAAAGCAAAGCCGCAAATGAAATATGCTCTTTTCATTTAATTCACAGTGCAAGACTATGAGGTAGAAAATAATATCGGAGTTTTACAGGTGAAGCAACTGTAGCTTATCAACGTTAAACTATTTATCTGCAGAATAAGAATAAGCAAGGATTTGACTTGAGCTCTGACTCCAAAGCCTTTAAAACTGTCCAAATTCTACCTAAATGGTGATGATGGTGATAAATATCAATCTCCATTTACTGAGCCATTCCTTGGTTGCAGGTCCTGGGCTAGGATGCTTTACATGTGTGAATTACGTCTTTTTGTCAGCCTTTTACAGACAAGCCTGAGTAGTGAGACAACAAGCTCATCACTAGTAAGGGACTGGAGCAGAATTAAAGCTCAGTTCCATCTGCTCTCCTCACCATTCGTTCTGTCTGTCTCATTTCTCCATCTCTGGATCAAAGGCTGTTTTTCTTTCAGTTTTTCTCTCTCACTGTCTGTCTCTTTTTCTCTGTCTGCCTTTCTCAATCTCCCTTTCTGCCTCTGTTTTTAGACTTTTGTTTCTATTCTCCTTTCACTATACATCTTTCTTTTTTTTTTTTTTTACCATTTGTCTTTCAGACAGTTTGTCTTTTTCTGTCCATTTCTCTCCGTCTTGCTCCTTCATTGTTTCTACCTCTACCCCCCTCTCTCTCTCTCCACCTCTCTCTCTGTTCTTTCCTCACTGTGTATTTCAGTTTCTCTTTCAGTCCCCATTCTTTTTTTGCCCATCTTTCACTCTGTGCCTCTAACTTACTTTACCTCACTTTTAGTGAGTCTCTCTGTTTCTGTTTTTCATGTAGCTATCTCTGTGTCTCTCTTTGTGTGTGTGCACCTCTGTATCTCTTGGTGACTTCTCTGTGTCTCTGTCTGTCTCTCAGACCGTGACTTAAGGTTCTAAAGAAATAACAACCTCTCATTCAGTTTTAATGAACCTTCTCTGGATTCCAGTGATGCACTGCAAAGTTGACAAAATCAGTCCCTTAAATGATAAAGCAAAAAGGAAAGTCACTGTCCCTGGATAAACAATTTGCATTTCCATAAGGATTCAGTGATGCAGAATCGGAAAAGGCTCATTCTGACACCTCCATGAAAATAACAGGGAGAGCATTCATTAGCTGGGCTCCCCTCTGAATGATGCACTTCATCACACACATCGCTGTCCTCCCCCTTTCAGGAAACTACTTAATTCTGTCTGAAACCCGCCCTTCCACTAAGCGTTAGAATGAATGACTTTTCAAAGTAATAGGAACTACACATCTGCCATGGCCTGCGACTGCTTACACTCGAAAAGCCATAAAGAAATTTATACCTGCTGTCAATTTCTTATCCATCAAGAAGCACAATAAACAAGCTTTGAATTTTTCCATTTGCCAGTCCGAAAGAAAGAAATGCTTTAGTTTCTTTAGGTTCTTGAAATAATGACTGCTTTTACCTTTTACATTTATAGCTTCAATAACCATGATCTGCTATTCAAGGTTGAGTACAACCTATAAGCAGCTTGTGAGCTAAAAGGAAATCTGTCCATTACATTGCTCAGGTAGAAAATTTTACTCTTTAGAGTGGAAATTATCTCACTGCTGTTATTGCTTGTTGATAGATATGTACACACACACAGACATGATCATCTTGAGGAATTGGTAGAAATCAGAATCTTTAACAGTTAATTGATTAATTTAGATTATTTAGCAACATAGAGGTTTCTTATCCATTACCTTGGCTGATCCTTACAAAAACTCTGATAGGCTAAGTTTTACAGACGTTTAGAGAATGTGCCAAGACTTCCAAGGAAAATTATTGTTGTCTTTGTACTAGAATCTGAGGTTTCTGTGCTCCTTATATCAATTAATCAAGAGAGGGAGAGAGAGACTATCTTGCTCATTAGTGCCTGACTTATTTGCAGGCTGAGACCAAATCACATTCATTTAACAGTCCTGAAAATCCGGCACTGTTTATACATCGCAGGTGGCGATTCTACTTCAAGTCCATACTGTTCATACTCACATTCAAGACTACCTCCTCATTCTTCCTCCCCTCACACACTCATATGTGCAAGGAAGTAATGGTTACATTTTGAATTTCTGTGTATATTCTCTGGTCCCATCACCATTTCAATCTAAGTGGCTCTAGTATTCAATTCAAATAAAAGTTACACATTAATTCAGTGTCTGAGTGCTTTGAACCTTTGGAATTTGTACGGAGACTCTAGCAAGAGAACCTAATTTTGCCATAAATTACTCACAGTAGCTCTTTTTCTCACTCAGAACTGACTGAGAGCGCTAATGAATTCCCACAGTTCCTTCCAATATCTCCTCATGCAACCAGTGATATTTGAGTATGAAACTAATATATGAAGCCCCATATGTCATCATTAGTTGGGAATCAACAGTCTGCCATATTATAAACTAATAACAAATAAAAATCCCATTACAAAAGAAAACATATCTATATCCAAACAAAGTTTTAGTTAAAAGTAATAAAAATAGTTTTGGAAAATCACCCTGGTTGAGTAACACTATTTTTTCCATATTATACAATTGTATAGCCTTCCCCATGGACGCATGTGGAAGCTACAGAGACTGACAAAATGGTTCAAAGACACCAGTGACCCCAACAGTAAGAACAACTCTTAAAAAAGTGGAAAAAGAAAAAAATAAAATGACTATAACCAACTCTTAGAATCTCAAGCAAAATTAAACTTTTAGATAATAGACACATCCACTCCATTTAGGAAGTATGTGGTCTCTTTGTTGAGATTATTATTTCTGCCAGCTTGAATTTATTCTTAGGTTGGGACCCTGAGTAAAACTTACAACCATATACTTCTCCCCAGTGTTAAGGCTACAATAAAATGTAAATGTATAGAGCGCTAGAAAAACAGTTGAGGTAACAGCTGGTTTATGAGAGAAGTTTTGTATTATTTTACACATGTAAGTAGGAACAAAAGTTCCTATTGTCTGAAATTATATCTGTACATTTACAACAGAGGAAATATACTGATCTATCCTTAAAAATATTCACATTTAGGGGATTACCTTTATTTTTTAAATTTTACTTTGTACTATTATTGTAAAGGTTCATTATTTATTCAGTAAGTAAAAGCCCACATGATCAAGGAGGTACAGAAAAGAACCATTAATTACTCAATGTACACTTGCTTGACACACATTTTGCGATCAAAGAAAAATCGTGATTTCCTTTGACAAGAAAAATAATAATTACCTTTTAACTTCAAACTTGAGCTGTGTACCAAAACATTGGGGAATTTTTGCAAAGGGCTTCAATTTATGTCTGCCTGTCTGCCTTTAAAGTTGGATGATGAAAAGGCCCAATGCATATTATGCAAAATTTAAATGTGGAAAGACTAAGAAACAGAGTCTGTAATGGACATTTAACTTGAGCTTTTTCTTCTTAGAATTATAATTATTAGTGTTTATTTTTAAACTACTTTTATAGTTCAGGCACTCACTGAGCTCATCAAATAATCTCATAAATGGATATATTATAATTTAAAAAATCTCTTAGAAAGTGAAAGGTTTGAAACCTCTTTATAAAGAATACTCAAAACTTTACCCCATAATATTCCACATAAGCAGCTAACAGTAAGATAGCACACACTCTGATCTGGTTAAGTCCCTGAATGGTTAATGTTTAGGGGTCATTTTTGTGGCAAAGTGATGGAGATTCACATTCCCTGTTTCGCATGCACATCACTGCAACATCTGAGAGATTAGGATGCCCCCACTCAGTGCAACTGGGCACACATTAAATTGCACTTCTATTTCATAGGAGAATGAGTCCACAGTCAAGCGGGATCAAGTTGCTGAAATTTGAAGACTCACACGTACAGATCAATGCACGGACTCACACTTATCCACAACTAAAGAAAACTAAAGAAACTAACAGAGGAACAATTTGCGGTGAAAAATAAGTTCCCACGAGCATGCATAAAAAGTTTCAAACTAGGTGTGAAAACTACAAGAAGCATTCTATGTTTAAAATGTGCTTCTTTCACAAAGTATTTGCTTCTCTGATGTTAAGCAACACAATAACTCTATGCCTTAAGTATTTGGTTACCAGATTTGACAATTAGCTCTATTTGTGAAATCAAATGAGTATGGAGCTGGAGTTAACCTTACATGAGGCCGTCACATTATACTCTAGTTAACAATGGGTCTCTGCATCCATGCTACAACTCCATCACATCGATGACCATCTGTGCATGCTAGAGACACACATTAGAGGACCAGCAGACTGGGTCTGAGACTTGCTACTCAGGTCCACCTTCTGTATAGTTACCAAACTACGTTTTTACTGTAAAGACCATACCACGAAGCAGGAAAGCTGTTAGTACCATCTAGCATGAATTCTGTATTACAAGGATAAAGTCCATCTGAACTCAAATTCTAAATGGTTAATGCTCCTGATACTTTTGTAAAGGAGCCAATATTCTAATACACTAAAATATCTATGTGTAAACATCAGGATACTCTATATGACTACAAAACACAAAATATAATTGTGAAACAGTTAGCCACGTAACTTACCCAGTAACTCTAACCTCCTGCAACTATCACACAGAAAACAAAACCTCACCCAGGCATACTTGAACATGCAAAAACCAAACATACCATGTCAGTACTGATACCCTTTTCCTATATTTTGTCAGGGAGAGAGAAGCAAAAGAAGCAGCTGAGGATTATAATTTTTAAAAATGACAAACCACACAGAGTGATAATTCAAAAGCACGTGTCTTTCTAAACATTACAGTGACTTCTCAACAAAATTACAATACCACACAGTAATCCGGAAGGCTGAGGGGACAAGGGGCTGTGCTTATTCTTCTAGCAGATAATTACGTGTACATCATTACTGCTCTAGTCTTTGAACACGCATGACAGAAAGTGATACCAGGACAGAGACCCACTGTACTGAAACAAAGTCTTAACTTTCTCTGTACTTCACTGCTGCCTTAAATTTGAAAGATCAAGGTGGGGCATGGGAAAATAAAAGAACTTACTTGCCGGTTTAAAGTTTCATCTTTAGCGCATGGAAGATCATGCAGCAAGTTTTCTTGACAAGGCTGCCTCCTGCACATTCCTTTCAAAACCAATGCTCATAATCTAGGTCCAAGACGATTTGTTCTCACGCCATACTTCTTGTTTCTGGGAGGCATTAATATCCAGTTTCACATCATCAAGAAAATGTTACTAGAGATTTAAAAAAACAAAACAAAACACCTCAGCGTATTAACCCAGAAGGCATACTATCCTCCCCGTTCTGAGATATATGCCAGCTGCCTTAGTTATCACAAGCAGCTAACTCTAAGCTGCTAGCAGGAATCTGCCTGCCCTCTATCTGTCACTATTAGCTCAGCATGTTGATTCACTGGCACTGAAGCCACAGCAATTAGCTGTCCTGCTCCAGCACTTGCAGGGAAGAGCTGAATGCACTAACCCACACAGCGATTGGGGAGCTCTTTGCACCAATTAGTAGCAGGTGCTACCTCCCGCTAGATAAATTGATGCCCCACTGATCATCGGTGTTGGCTGCTTTGTTGTACTGTGTCCTGTCAGCCTGTCTGGTGATTCTCTGTTCTCTTTTGTGTGGTTGTTTTTACCGGCTTACTTCATCAGTACTAAGAAGTTTAACAGCTTACATTCAGTGACAGTATTATTGATAAATCAAAATAATCTCTTAATCTCCTTTTATATTTCTTTCTCCCTCTCTCTCTCCCCTTTAATTCCACCTTCTTATATCAAACCCTCCACATCTTCATATCTTTTGGGCATAAGGAAACTTCACACATTCTATAGAAGGTACAAAAATTTCTTCTAGGTTCTTATAGGAACATATGACTCATTGATGGTGTTATACAGAAACATACTATAAGAAAAGATACAGCCTATGTCTTAAATATTGTGATATATGAGAACCTCACAACAACATTTTGCAAATGAACACATAAACCGGTGAAAAAACAGTTATTTGTTATCTAAATCAAGAATACCATTTCTTGCCTAGGATTTATGTAAGTTCATATCAAATTTTGCCCACATGTTCATCTGAGGCTCTGAGAAGGAAGACTCGAAAAATGAAAGCAATTTCAGAAGGGTGGTTGTGACAGAGCAAACAGCCTGAAGTTGGTTAAAAGTGACACAATGAAGAGTACACAGACAAAATCCAGCAATGTCTTCCTCATAGCTAAGGTGGATTATTTATCATAATACACTCATCCTATTTAAGAAAAAAAAAAACACTCAATGCCTCCAGAGTGTTGCCATATTTATACACATTCATTCTCAGAGAGTAACATCTCATTTAGTACAAAAGTCACTTATCTGGCAAGTTCAATTTGCCAGAGAGGGAAAAATTTTGAAGAAAGTGTAAATAATCCAGGGTCAGTCAAATGTGTCATAAGTGTCAAGCAGTAAAATGTGTGCAGGTAAATCATAGACAAATAATAGGTGAACCCTTAGAACCTTCAGTCAGAACCTCATTGCCTTTGTTTTATATACAACTCAAACAAATGAACGCATTTGCATCTTTCAAAACAAAGACTGGGGGACAGTGGTGAGAATTTATAGGAGACAGATGCATTTTATAGTTGTAAGAACTGATGTTTTAAAGGTTTAAACATTGATATTTTAATAAAGATGCCTTTACCAATAAACATTTAAACAAAGTTGTGTATATTTAGTTTGAGAAGACTTTTTTTCACTTCAGGAGATAGCACACATATGGAATAATCCATACATTGATATTGTTGGTTAAATAAAGTATCTGGCATTATGAAGACTGTTCCAGTAACAATAGGAATTATTAAACTTAATTTTTATTAAAGACAAAGTCGGCCTCATTTCTGGTGATGTCCAATTATAATTTTGATGACACATCAGAATGATAGCTAGAATGCAGAAAATTTCATCCCTTCCTCATGTCCTATGAGAAATTAGACCGTTATCAATTGAACACTTGTATATTACAATAGCTGCCTTTCTTTCTTTTTTAAAAGAAATCTCCATATTTAGATTTTGGGAAAATATATATTTAATAAGATGCAAAAAACCCTATATACTACAGGATAAGTATAGGTGAATTGTAAGGGACCAATTTAAAAACACAATAAACAAAAGAGAAAAAGCCACTAAAAAATCTTGAGATAATTTCTGTTAAAAATATGGTATATAATACTCTAGACTTCTTTAGATCTCTCTCCCCCACTTACATTTTAAAGCCAAATTGATTTTTGCTCTATATACTACATTTCAACTTCCTTTTTCTTTTAACAAAATATCATGGACATTCTTTCTGTCAATAAATCTAGATTTAAATGATTGTTATTATGTTTCATCATATGTACATATATACAATTTATTTATCAAAATAGTTATATTTTGACATTTAGGTAGTTTCTAATTTTAATATATTTGTAGAAATATATTTTATTCTATTCTACTTATCAGCATAACTTTCTAGGAATAGAAATCATTGGTCTAAGGGAGTTGATCTTTCATTATTATCAAATAAACTCACAGATGACATTTGATGATTTTTGGTGTGTATCTTAGTATCCCTAATAATATAAGTTCCATAACAGCAGGGCCATATTTAATTTATCTTTGTATTCCTTACTACCTGTAGCCAATAGTCTCACATATAAAGTAAATGTTTAATGAATTGTTCTATTGACAAAGTACACACATACAGCTCCAATACCTCGTTTGCCTAATATGCCCTTGAAGTAAAATGATTTTAAACACTATAAAATACTCCTTCCATAATACAGAATACGAAACTTCCCCTTTCATTACAAATATTAAAAAAATGGTGGAGCTCATGGTGGACAGAGATTGAAGGAGGCATATTTTAATGGGCCAGAAACAATAATCCAGGACAAGCAAGAGAAGACCAGACAGAGCTCTCAAATTAGAGAACAAGAGAGTCTGTGAAGATTAAGACTGAGGGAGAGATCTGCGTGGAAACAAGAAGCATTATGGATTAGGCACCCGTTACTATCAGGAGAATCCAAAAAGGATAAAGAAAATATTTATACTTCAGATAAATATATTCTCACGGTTTAACTGTGATTTAGGATGAACCTCAGGATTAGAACACAACCATGGAAACATGTAACTCATTCAAAAGAGGGGATTTCCAGCAAAGTGGACTGAGTGGTACTAGGCTGTGTCAAGAACCTAAAACAGAGAGGCTGGGGGCTATGGGTCTGATTTCCAGCTCTGCTTGTTCTAACTAGGCAAATAAGCTGACTTATTTAAGTCTCAATCAGGATCCTTATTTATAGTGAGGAAAATATCACAGAGAATTATGTTACTAAAGAGTTGGCTATTCTTCTAAACACACTATGCTTTCTCATGCTTCTGTGATCATGTCTGTAATTTGGGAGACATATCAGCCTGCATGTTAAGTGCTGGAGCTGGCAGGCAAGTGCCTGAGATCTAATGGTTATATGACCTTGAACTAATTCTTTAACCTCTATGAGATTCTAATTTTTAATCTGGATATTAATATAGTAATAACAACTAGCCACACTTATTGTAATATTTAAATGTGACATATTTTTACAAATACTTAAAACAGTAAAGGAATATTGTATATATTTGGTAATTTTTAAGTATTAGTATTTCATTTTTAACATAAAGTTTGATATGATTAGGTTATAGGTGCAAACAAGAAAGAGCCAACACACATAGACAAGTTCCAGATAAAACAAACCCTTGTAATGCAAAGCTTTAAAGTTTGATTTTTATCATGTCACTATAGAATTTCTGTCCAGGAGGTCCTGTAATCAGTTATGTCATGTGTTCTAAGTTTTTATTTGCCTAAGGGTTATAGGGTTATTGTTAAAATAAAGATTTCTGGGGAGACTCTGAATCAAAAGATCCGGAGTGGGCCTGGGAACGGCCAACTGAAGCTAAGTCTATGTCACGGTAGTACAGCAAGACCGCTGGTTCACAACCCCAGCTCACAAGGTTCACAGTGATGCCACGCAATGCTGTGGTCAAGCAGTTGTGCTTTGAAACTGACCATAGGAACTGCAAACTCCATTCTGACATCTACCAGTCAGTTGATCTTCCCCAAGCTTCTTGATTTCTAAGCTTTAATTTTCTCATATGTAAAATAGTAACAGGATTAGTAATTAGAGATTAAATAGAATGTGCATATAAGGCATTACTTTATGGGATGTCTTGCATATATTGTGTGCATATAAAGCATAGAGGAAGTGCCCATTAAATGTTAATCATATAGTGATGAAAATCTTTCCTTGGAATAGGGAAAATAAAAGAGGCTTAAAGGCTAAAGAGATTTGGTTTTGATTCCTGGTTTGACACAACTTCCTGAGCTTCCATTTTACTATCTTTAACCAAGGTCATGGGTAAAGGTGCCTGAAGAGGAGTCATTTGAGGCAAAATTCAATGTGCTCAGTTTGTGAGCCCTTGTGTTCTGGTTTGGGGCTGTGTCTATCTAGAAGAAGAGGCACATTTTTCTTCCCACAAAGGCAATACTGTGCTATCCACAGTCCATATCTACACAAAAGTGCCTTTTTAAATCTCATGGAGGTATTAGTGGGCTAGATATCCTGCTTGTGAGTGGAGTTATATGATACAATATGATACAATATATAAAGAGCATAGCACAAAGTCTAACAAAGAAGATGTATTCTTTAAAGCATAGCAGTCAATGACACATATGTGAAATTGGTTTACTTTAAAGAAGAAATTGGTTACATTAGATGCTTTAGAAAGATTTTAAACATTGAAAGCATTTTTAACATTTAAAAACATTTAAACATGAAAGCTTAGGATTTCATTTATTTTATAAAAGGGAAAAGCATCATATATACAGTTAAGAAATGAATCATTAAGTATAAAGTCTATCAATAACAGGGAAGTGGATATGTAAACTACATTAAATAACTTTAAGGACAGTTATGCAGCCTTTACAGTACTAATCATGAAATTATTAAAAAAAACATGACAAAATGGCAAATATTTAAAGCTGAAGAAAAATAGTATTCATACTGTCTTAAAGACTGTATACAAACATATACTGGCAATATCATGGAGAATATAAATTTGGTGACTATCACTGCAGAGACAGTGGTGGATTTCTCCCCACCCCCAGGTCTCTTTCAATGTATTTTTATTTCTTAAATTCTTTTTTTAGCACCTCTTATTCTCATTCCCCCCCTTTCATAGATAACCATTTGAATATGTTTAACATGTATTTTTGTTTGTGCTTGTGCAAAAATGTATATATTGTGTGTTATTCTAAACCTTAATAAAACTAATTCTATAGCATTTTGTGACATATTTCATAAAAATGAATTTTACAGAGCACTGGAATAGAAACACATAATGTTTTAGCTGTATGTGAAAAATCAGCTACATCCTATATACAGTTGTGAAGATTACCATAAACTTTTGTATTCGGGCCAGTTCATCTGTTCACTGGTATTTAATGAACAATAAAAAGCAAACAGCTGGTCAAAAATACAAATTTTATTTTCTGTAGTTAATTTTTGAAATCATGACTTATTTTAACAATAGGTTTATATTATACCTACGAACAGTAGGCTTATAATACAAAGCTACTTCTCTTGTTATCAAGAGACTTAAAATGCTGCTTACTCCAATCACTATCTCTGGCAAATTAATACTAACTAAATAGAATGTTTCTTATGGGCTTTAGACTCCAGTCTGCCGGTAGGAAGAATTTCAGAGGATCTGATTTAAGTTAAGCAAACCAATATTAACCCATATATTACTCTCAAATATATCTCATTGAGAAAGCAAGACCTAAGAGGATTTTTGTCTATCCTTCCAGAATGAGGACGGAGTCCCTGAGTCAATAAGAACCATGAAGTAAAGAAGTAGAGAAGGCTTTTTTTTTTTAACCCAGATTAAAGCTTTAGTGAGCAAAAGCTTTCTCAACATATCAAAATAGCCTTGCTCATTACAGGCAGTGTCTCACCAACTTGCCTGGGGTCAAGCCTTTCTAGGCTTGTTATTGTCAGTGGTCATTTAGAGTTGAGATTCAAAGCTGTTGGGTATAACTACGCAATAATACCTCAATCAGGGACCTGGGGCTGGAGAGTCATCTGCATTCACATTAATAAGTCTCTGTCGTGATTTCATGTAGAACGACTTTAGTTTTGATTCTGACACCTCTTCATTGTCAGGATTCAAGGCAGCTATAGTTAACACAGGTTTTTTTTTTTTTTGCCATATATATATATATATATATTTTAACCCAGCACTTGCCTGTTTTATAGTGACAGTTTGGGAAATAAGGGATAGCATAATCTTCATTTAATACTTAGCTGTGCTGAGGTATCAAAACAGGCAGACTATTATTTAGAAGAGCAGTTTGGGGATATCATACAGTAGTTTGAGGGCAATGTGAGAGGAATAAATCATTTTATAAACATATAGTTGTGTATGTACATATACAATGTGACTAAGTAAAATATGTGAAGATGCTGAACTATTCACACCATTTTTAAAAATTTAATTCTTAAAGAGTATTGAATTTACAATGAGAAATTTATCTGACAGATTTTGAAATACGGGAACTATTTTAAAGTTTGGATGAGATTAAACATTAAAAAGTCAAATTATTTGTCTCTTTCATACAATCTAAAATCTTTTGACCTAGGGAAATGAAACTAAGAAGAAATATAGATAATAATTGTTATAAAATATTTTCTAAATCCCATGCTTAATCTTTAGCTATTTCATAGTTGCCTTAGGGATACTTTTTTTTCCTAAAGAGAGAAATTTAGACCTTACAAAATAGTTTAATTAGTTTAAATATTTAAAAAAGTATCACTTATGCTACCTCTTCTCAATTCTAATTCTTATCTGCTGGATGTATTAGTTGCATTATTGTGCAACAAATCACCACAAATTAGCAGCTTAAAATAACACACATTTACTATCTCATAGTTTTGTGGGTCACAGATTCAAGTCAGGACTCCACAAAGCTATAATCAAGGTTGTGATGGCTGGGCTGAGTTCTATTCTGGAACCTTGATTAGGAAATAATCCATTTCCAAACTCATTCAGGTGATTGCATTTGGTTGTGACTGTGACTGAGGAACCAGGACCTAGCTTTACCTCTTACTGACCACTGGCTTGTGGTTGTCTTCAGGTGCTAGAGGCTGCTCATCGTTCTGTCTCATGACCCTCCTCTTAGTTTACAACATGGCTGTTTACTTATTCAAGGACAGCAGGAGAAGCCGTCCATGTGTACTAGGAAAACAAAATCTTACATCTCTCTTGTGACGTAATCACAAGCTTGGTATCCCACAACCTTTGCCATATTCCATTGGTTATAGCAAGTTACAGGTTGCTTCCACATTCAAGGGGAGAGGATGATGCAGGACATAACACCAGGTGGCAGGGTCATGGAGCTATTTTAGAAATCTGCCTTCCACACTGGATTAACTCCTGATGTATTTAATATATTCAGTTAGACACCAAATTATATCTATCTATGCATAAACAGGAATTTAATAAGGTTGAAGATTCTGAACAATCAAAACTTGTTTTCAATATGTTTGAAAACCTTATAGATCTTTTTATATGTAAAATTACACATTATTTCATTACAGAAAAAAAAGTAATGATGAAACTCTCACTAAAGCTACAAGCACTCTGATTAATTAGTTGACATACTTAAAACCAGAGAGGTTGAGGAAAGCATTTCAAAAAATATACAAGAAAATGTTTTAAAAATCTCAATATAACCTTAAGCTATATCCACCAGAGGTACTTAGGGATCACATATTGTAGGATAGTGCCTACTATGAATTGTACTTTTATATAAATTTCTAAAGATTGGGGACTTTTTTTTTATTAGTGCATAAAATAAAATTGATCCAGTTTTGTGTTGTCTCCTGACTTTAATAAAAAAACCCAGGAAAGACTACCAAGAAAATATCTTAGATTTCTTGAGCCTAAAGCCTATTACTAAACACAGGTTTCATATATATATGCATATACATTATATATATATATATATGAGAAATATATGTATATATGTATCTATATAAATATAAACAAATATAGACACATATATTTATTTTAATATATATTTTTAAATATGTTTATTTATATAAATGCACATATAAACACACACAGAGCTATTTAATAGGTAAATGTTGGAATTACTTTGGTCATTAAAAGCTTTCATTATTAGAATTAGGTGACGAAGAAAAAAGAGTTTTATGAATCACCTTCATCACTCTGCTACATTGAGGACTTATGAAGAAATCCTTAACATAATATTTTGCTGGATTTAAAATGCCCTCAGTTATCTCTAATTCTAAAATCATAATTCTGAATTTTATACAGATTTACAGTCCTCCTAGAACCCCAGTTTCAGCAAGTATTACTTGGCACTTTCTGTACCAGACTCTAAATGCATTTTCAGATGAAATAAGACAAATCACCAATGTCTACCATAACTGAGACTTATATTACTTGACTTTTTGATTTATACTGGTTTCTCTTGACTCAATAATCACTATTGTAGCTCATTTCAAAGAGCAAAACATGGGGGGACAAACTTGTCCCCCAAATTTGTAAATAAATTTATTCTGTCCTTCTCTGCCTCTTGCCTTTTCCTCCAAAAGAGTCATAGACCAGTGTGTTGAAGGAAAGCTGCCATTCATTCAAAGCAGAAAGTACCGCTGCCAGGCTTTTCCAAACAAAACCTGACACACAGAGGGAATACAGAGTCTGAGTTACTTAGGAGCCAAGCAGGCTTCTTCTTCACATGGCAGAGCAGACTGAAATGAGTTAAAAAGTGTGGGAGAGAGGCAGGCATTTTGTTCACTTGCACTGTGTCAACACGTCAATAGCCCAGGCAGTCTCATCTTGTAGCTCCAACTACCACCTCTTAGAGCCACCACCAGCACCTGGATCTTAAAGGATTATGGACAGTTGATTTATTTCTTGGCAATTATTCAAATCTCTCCAAAATGTATAGTCTTCCTTCAACTCCATATCCTGCTGGACTGAAGGAATTTATAACTGCTTTGTAGCTTCATTTAGAAGAGCTTCATACTTTCTAGAGCAACAGATTATAACATCACATATTTTGGAACAAGGCCAAGTTCTACTCCAGACAAAAAGTGATATGACTGGATAATTCTGCAGTTACTGGAAACATGTAGAAACATAGAAGCAGGGATACTTTCCAAGACACATATGCCTTTAACTATACTCATGTTCACTTTTATGTTGATTCAGCCCTAAAGAGAATTTAAGGAATTGAAAAACAAACAAATTGTATTAGAAAATACTAACACTGACAGCCTGAGAAACAATATTTTTCTTCCTGATCTAGCTGATAAAAACTGATACAAGTATGGCCATAGGAAAAAAAATCATAAATTACACTGGGAAATACTCTGCACATTGTTAAGGTGGAATATTATTTGTAAGTTATTTGACCACAGAGTCTCTTGCTCTAGCATGTTCGGCAAGCTGTTAGATTCTAGAACAGTCAGAGAATGCTGCAATCTTAATCGAGTTTTTAATCAACATTCTCTCTTAGTAACATCTTCCTAGATTTGTCTCTACTTAGACTGATAGGTGAAAATAAAAGAAATATAAAATCTAATCTAACTTCATTGATTCCCTCTGTAATTTTCACACAATTCTGAATGAATTAATGAATGACAGTTCTGGGGAAGTTCATAAGGGACTTTCAAGCAATGAAAATATGTGAATGCTGCAATACTTAGTGTTGAATTGGTATGCAAAAGTGAACCAATTAATCACTGCTTACTAATGACCAAAATGCTATATCTCCACACTGCCCCCTCCAATACTTAAACTGCAACTCGATTTGTCTTCAATTACCCAACACTCCTCCTGCATAATTATCTCAGGTCCCCACTGTCCTCTCTTTTCTCCCATTATCCTACAGAACAAGTGGGTCTCCCACTCTGTGCTATAATAAATGCCAACGTAGTCAATAAGAAATTGTAAGCTCAGCAAACACACTTCAATAAAATTATAGTGAGAATCCAGTCTTCTGTATGTCTAGTATGTTTACTGGACACTATGTTTACATAGTATTATCATTTCATTTTCAAAACTCTCATCTCTTAATCCAGAGATATGTTATCTGAAGAAGCAGTGCTGTACATTTATTTACTCAATATTGAGTGTCAACAGTGTGCCAGGCAAAGCTACAGGAACTGGCAACACAGTAGTAACTAAGACTGGCATGCACAAAGCATATAAAAGAACAGATATTATCAAAATGTGTCTGGGTCACAGAAAGAGAAAAAGAAAAGAAGGGGATATGGTAGACAAGAAAGTTGATGATATTGTCAGTTTGCTCAAGCCAAAATTCTCCCTTTGAATAGTTAGAACAAGTTGGGACAATTTTACAATCAGTCACTTTTGCTGTTAGAGAGAAAATGTTAACTCCAACCATTAGTAGTTGTAAGACTTGAAAATACAGTTTGAGGGAAACAACTCATATTCAGAGCAGGTATCTCTCTCAGTCTCAATCTGATCAAATATATAATATATACTTTTTCTACCGAAGAGTAATCATTTGTTGAAAGTTTTCTCAACCTGTGTGCTTTTAAATAATCCCAAAATGCTCCACCCAAAAATGGGCACTTAGGAACCTCTAGTCAATTTTCAAGAATGAATGATGAACACAGATATGGATTCCCTTCATTATGACTCCCGGGACCTCCTGTGAGAAAAAGATCTGTGTGCACTACTGAGGCATAATAAGTCACAGATCATCATCCTTCATCTCAGAAGCATTATTGTTATTATTTTTTTTACTTCTCACTTCATATACCTGAGAATAAGTCCACCTATCATCACAATTCTGTTACATGATCTAGAATCAGATTCCTACACATGTTAAAAATATATTTGACCAGCATTTGTCATTATTAGAAGAGGCTCATTAATACATATTCAACCAACCCCCCATTCTGAAGGAACAAATACATAATATATCACATGATTTATATATTAAAATATGCCATAATAAATCATATAATTTTATTAACTTTGTTGGCACCCAAATTTCTTGAATTCAGCCTAATATTTTCTTCTCTAATTTTACCTCCAACCAAGTCAAACAACATCAAGGAAAATACTCAAGGGTCAGCCCCAGAATGACAATGAATACGTTTTGGAAACCTGTATTAATAAGGACATTAATATGAGAATATGCATGAGAGTTGATTTTCTTTTTGCACTGTTAACAGAAATTAGAATTGTAATAATATAACTAGAATTTGAATTTTCAACCAAACTAAATCCTGAATCAAATATGTTATTTTTTCAAAATGCAGGTCAATTACTGAGCAAATAGATCTGGTTAATGTAAATTGTGGGTAATCTTCTACCTTAATAATTCTTTTTAATCCTAAAGACAATATAAAAATAGCCTGACCATTCTTAATAAGATTATAACTTTGTAGTGTAAGGCAATAAGGAATAGAAGATCAAAAAGCATCTGTAGTAATATATAAGCAGGGCTACTTGACCATGCATCTATAGTTACAAGTTTGAAAGCTATTTTTTCTATAAAAATTTCCCTCACAGTTGCTCCATGTCTTTTTTTTTAAATAAGCAGAATTTCTGAAATACACTGGAACTGTCAAACATAAAAATATATACAGAAAAAGTGCAACATAAACAAATCTGAACATTTTCTCCAGAGATTTGTTTCTAATAACATTCTAACTTAATTAAATGAAATTATATTTTTACCTGAGAAACACTCATGGGGAGAAAAAACACATATGTATTGTCCAGGGGCCCAAATATTGATGGGGTGTTTAGTGTAGTTGATTTCATCAACTAAAATCAACTAAAATTTGACTCTGAGATCCTTTAACTGTGCAATTCTGTTTTAACATTTGCTAGGTTGCCAATTTTTTTTGAAACTGTGCATTCAGTAAGAACTCAGTGATAGCCACATGATTGAATTTTAAAAATTTATTGGTACTCAGAGTTATCTCAGTAAAAAATAACTAATCTTGATAGTTGGATGAGTTAAAAGAGATGAAAGCAATGAGCTGCTTTCAAAATGGTAGTTTCAGAAAACATGATCTCTTCAGAATAGGATTTTTTTTTTCAGTTTTAAAAAACTTCACCTCCAATCCTGTCTGGCATTTATAAACATATTTCAACAGACTCCAAATTGCTAAGGAAGCTTAACTATAAGTCCTTCTCCAAAGATGAAGTACATCTTCACAATTCTTAATTCATTAAGGCTGTAAGGTAGGTAACTAACAGAAATGATGAAAATGTTATGAGAACATCAGTTATAAAATGTTTCCTTAACACAGTCCCAAATATCAACAACCGTACTCAGCCAAGAATATGTTTCCTCTCAATCTACAAATTCTCTCCCAATACCAAAATACCCAAAACAAACAAAAATATATGACAAAAAAAATTGGTTTCTTCCAGCTATCTCTCCTTCCTCTCCTTAAATATCAAACTTCTTTCAAGAAGATTGTCCTTACCTCCCACTTACTGCTCAAACACTTGAATGTGGATTCCATGACCAACCAAACATCTCACTGTCTCTCAGAGGTGCCTTAGTCTTCAATCTTCCCTTTCCTTGCCCTTTCAATACTTTTCAGAACCTTTGACAATCTCTCTTACTAGAGTCTATTCTCTTGGATTGCCAGAAAACACACTCTCCTGGTTTTCTCCTCTACCTGTGACTGTTACTTTTTAGTCTCTTTTAGTAGCTCTTCTTTCTCTAGTTTCTTTAAATTTTGAAAACACTTAGATTCTATCCTAGGCACTCTTGTCAATGTACTGAAGCTCATCTCCCCCACCCCATGCCCCCCCAGGCCTCTGTTCCATTCCAGTAAATGATTTTACCAGTGAAGCAAATGACCCCCAAGTTTTCATCTCTAGTGCAGAACTCCCTTCCTATATACCATCTGCTTATTAGATGTCTCCATTTGGATGTGCCAAAAATTCAAAAGAAGTTTGAAATTCCTCCTCCACTATCTCTTACAATGTTCATGTGGTCCAGTGTTCTTCCTTTCCACAAAAGATACTCCCACTTACACATCTGTTTGAGCTGAAAATCTGAGAGCCATTCTTGATTCCTAATACTCTCTCACCTACTTCCAAACACACATATGTTGTTAATTGTAACTCATAAGCATATCTCAAAAGCATACACTTTATTCTCCATCTCAGCTACAGTAAAAATTATGACACTTTCATGCTCCTCCTGTGCACCTTTCTGAACGGATGCTCACTGATGCTAGTGTCAAAACACCAGACATGCTTGTGGACATAATGTTTTCCAAAGGGAAATGAGAAACTTAGGTATTTTTATGCCCTTTATGTGGGCAGGAAAAATGTGGTTTTAACTCAGCAATCTATTTGGTCATTCCTGAGAAAATTTAAAAAGCCAAAGTAATTCACTTCTATTAGTCCAAAATTAATGAAATAAAAAATAAAACATGAAATTAATTATAAGTAAATCTGAATACCTCTGCATAGGGTAGACTTAAGCAGATCTGCTGTAGGACCAATGCTGCAATAAAAAATAGAATCAGAAATATACAGCAAAGGTCTAGAAATATTCCTTATATTGTTACAGAAGGGATTCTTAAATAATGACGTCCCTGCCTCTACATGGCTTTACTGTAATCAAATGACAGAAAATGTAGTAATTTGATAGTTCTGAGCTACCCTGACCTTATAGGTCCCTCCTCCTACTTCCTGGGATGCAGTGCTACTCAAGGGAAGATCATACGTTTACTTTTATCTTAATATAAGTAAGCCATTCCTTCTGTGTATTCTTCCAATTAACTTGTTGCTTCCTCTGTACTTAACTAAAGTGAAAACAATCTAACCCTTGGCTATCATTCAACCTTAGCTTTGAACCAGGCTTTGTTGTGATTTACCTCATTAAAATACTATTTAATATACTATGAAATTATATTAAAGTCCTAACAGTAAATATTTGGAATATGTTAAAGGGAACTTTCAGAAAAAATAATCTAAGAATAAAATGCAATGAAACTTTGTTGTGTGAAAATATTCATAGTATACTACATTTAAAGAACAGTCTTAGAAGCTATAATAATAATGGCAGAGTTACCTGGCATAGAACAATTACCATGAATCATTTTAATTAAATATTATCACTTCCCTTCTAAGAATGAGGAAATTCAGCCTTAATGATGCTAAGATAAGTTCCTGGAATCACATGGCTTCTAAAAGGCAGAACAAGATAATCAATATGCCTGTTTCTATAACCCACATTCTTAATCATCACTATCAATTGCCTCAATGTTAAAGAAATACAAAATGAGTATTCATTTGTCACAAAGGGAAAGATAAATCCCTTGGTCCAGCATATCACTTCAACATTGCTGTCTTGGATCTTTACCAAGATAATTCTATCAGTAAAGTTAAGAGTGAACTAGTGCTAACATGAGACACTTATGGCAATTTCAATCAATTCATTTGCACTGAATCCATCTTACAATGAATTATACATTATGCCCTTGGGGTTACTATGAGGCACATATATACCATTTACACAACGTATTTTTATAAACATGTTTATCATCCCATTTTCATACATGAAACATTAAAGTCACCAAGTGTTAAAACACTGACACAAAGACACTAACAACTGGAAGGTGATTTCATTTTATCAAACTTATTTACATCTTTTACTAATATTACAATCCATCTTATATTCATATACATATTAAAAGTATACATTTCAGAGGGCAGACAACAGAAGTAAGAAGAACTATAATCCTGCAGCCTGTGGAACAAAACCCACATTAACAGAAAGATAGACAAGATGAAAAGGCAGAGGGCTATGTACCAGATGAAAGAACAAGATAAAACCCCAGAAAAACAGCTAAATGAAGAGGAGTTATGCAACCTTCTAGAAAAAGAATTCAGAATAATGATAGTGAAGATGATCCAGGACCTCAGAAAAAGAATGGAGGCAAAGATCGAGATGATGCAAGAAATATTTAACAAAGATCAAGAAGAATTAAAGAACAAACAAACAGAGATGAACATTACAATAACTGAAATGAAAAATACATTAAAGGAATCAAGAGCAGAATAATTGAGGCAGAAGAATGGATAAGTGGCCTGGAAGAGAGAATGGTGGAATTCACTGCTGTGGAACAGAATGAAGAAAAAAGAACAAAAAGAAATGAAGACAGCCTAAGAGACCTCTGGGACAGCATTAAACACAACAACATTCACATTTTAGGGGTCCCAGAAGGAGGGGAGAGAGAGAGAAAGGACCCGAGAAAATATTTGAAGAGATTATAGTTGAAAACTTCCCTAACATGGGAAAGGAAATAGCCACCCAAGTCCAGGAAGTGCAGAGAGTCCCACGCAGGACAAACCCAAAGAGAAACATGCTGAGACACATAGCAATCAAATTGGCAAAAATTAAAAACAAAGAAAAATTGTTGAAAACAGCAAGGGAAAAATGACAAATAACATACAAGGGAACTCCCATAAGGTTAACAGCTGATTTCTCAGCAGAAACTCTACGAGCCAGAAGGGAGTGGCATGATATCCTTAAAGTGATGAAAGGGAAGAAAATACAACCAAGATTACTCTACCAAGAAAGGATCTCATTCAGATTCGATGGAGAAATCAAAAGCTTTACAGAAAAGCAAAAGCTAAGAGAATTCAGCACCACCAAACCAGCTCTACAACAAAGGCTAAAGGAACTTCTCTAAGTGGGAAACACAAGAGAAGAAAAGGAACTACAAAAACAAATGCAAAACAATTAAGAAAATGGTCATAGGAACATACATATTGATAATTACCTTAAACGTGAATGGGTTAAATGCTCCAACCAAAAGACATAGGCTTGGTGAATGGATACAAAAACAAGACCTATATACATGCTGACTACCAGAGATCCATTTCAGACCTAGGGACACATTCAGTCTGAAAGTGAGGGGATGGAAAAAAATATTGCATGCCAATGGAAATCAAAAGACAGCTGGAGTAGCAATACTCATATCAAATAAAATACACTTTAAAATAAAGAATGTCACAAGAGACAAGGTAGGACACTAAATAATGATCAATGGATCAATCCAAAAAGAAGATATACCAATTGTAAATATTTATGCACCCAACATAGGAGCACCTCAATACATAAGGCAACTGCTAACAGCTATAAAGGAGGAAATAGACAGTAACACAATAATATTGGGGGACCTTAACACCTCAATTACACTAAAGGACATATCATCCAAACAGAAAATTAACAAGGAAACATAAGCTTTAAATGACACAATAGACCAGATAGATTTAATTGATCTTTATAGGACATTCTATCCAAAAACAGCAGATTACACTTTCTTCTCAAGGGCGCATGGAACATTCTCCAGGACAGATCACATCGTGGGTCACAAGTCAAGCCTAAGTAAATTTAAGAAAATTGAAATCATATCAAGCATCTTTTCTGACCACAACGCTATGAGATTAGAAATCAATTACAGGGAAAAAAAACGTAAAAAACACAAACATGGAGGCTAAACAATACGTTATTAAATAACCAAGAGATCACTGAGGAAATCAGAAAATACTTAGAGACAAATAACAATGAAAACACAATGATCCAAAACCTACAGGATGCAGCAAAAGCAGTTTTAAGAGGGAAGTTTATAGCCATACAGGCCTACATCAAGAAACAAGAAAAATCTCAAATAAACAATCTAAACTTACACCTAATGGAACTAGAGAAAGAAGAACAAACAAAACCCAAAGTTAGCAGAAGAAATCATAAAGATCAGAGCAGAAATAAATGAAATAGAAACAAAGAAAACAATAGCAAAGATCAATAAAACTAAAAGCTGGTTCTTGGAGAAGATAAACAAAATTGATAAACCATTAGCCAGATTCATCAAGAAAAAGAGGGAGAGGACTCAAATCAATAAAATCAGAAATGAAATAGGAGAAGTTACAACAGACACCGCAGAAATACAAAGCATCCTAAGAGACTACTACAAGCAACACTATGCCAATAAAATGGACAACCACAAAGAAATGTACAAATTCTTAGAAAGGTAAAACCTTCCAAGACTGAACCAGGAAGAAATAGAAAATATGAACAGACCAATCACAAGTAATGAAATTGAAACTGTGATTAAAAATCTTCCAACAAACCAAAGCCCAGGACCAGATGGCTTCACAGGTGAATTCTATCAAACATTTAGAGAAGAGCTAACACCCATCCTTCTCAAACTCTTCCAAAAAGTTGCAGAGGGAGGAACACTCCCAAACTCATTCTATAAGGCCACCATCACCCTGATACCCAAACCAGACAAAGATACTTCCAGAAAAGAATATTACTGACCAATATCACTGATGAATATAGATCCAAAAGTCTTCAACACAATACTAGCAAACAGAATCCAGCAACACATTAAAAGGATCATACACCATGATCAAGTGGGATTTATCCCAGAATGCAAGGATTCGTCAATATATGCAAATAAATCAATGTGATACACCATATTAACAAACTGAAGAAGAAAAACCTTATGATCATCTCAATAGTCGCAGAAAAAGCTTTTGACAAAATTCAACACTCATTTATGATAAAAACTCTACAGAAAGTGGGCATAGAGGGAACCTACCTCAACATAATAAAGGTCATATATGACAAACCTACAGCAAACATCATTCTCAATGGTGAAAAACTGAAAGCATTTCCTCTAAGATCAGGAACAAGACAAGGATGTCCACTCTTGTCAATATTATTCAACATAGTTTTGGAAGTCCTAGCCATGGCAATCAGAGAAGAAAAAGAAATAAAAGGAATACAAATTGGAAAGGAAGAAATAAAACTGTCACTGTTTGCAGATGACATGATATTATACATAGAGAATCCTAAAGATGTCACCAGAAAAGTATGAGAGCTAATCAATGAATCTGGTAAAGTTGCTGGATACAAAATTAACGCACAGAAATATCTTGCATACACTATATACATACACTAAATATCCTATACACTAATGATGAAAAGTCTGACAGAGAAATTAAGTAAACACTCCCATTTACCACTGCAACAAAAGAATAAAATACCTAGGAATAAACCTACCTAGGGAGACAGAAGAACTCTATGCAGAAAACTATAAGACACTGATGAAAGAAATTAAATACAATACAAACAGATGGAGAGATATGTCATGTTCTTGGATTGGAAGAATCAATATTGTGAAAATGACTATACTACCCAAAACAATCTATAGATTCAATGCAATCCCTATCAAATTACCAATGGCATTTTTTACAGAACTAGAACAAGAAACCCTCAAATTTCTATGGAGACACAAAAGACCCCGAATAGCCAAAGCAATCTTGAGGGAAAAAACGGAGCTGGAGGAATCAGACTCCCTGACTTCAGACTATACTACAAAGCTACAGTAATCAAGACAATATGGTACTGGCACAAAAACAGAAATAGAGATCAATGAAACAGGATAGAAAGCCCAGAGATAAAACCACACATCTATGGTCAACTAATCTATGACAAAGGAGGCAAGGATATACAATGGAGAAAAGACAGTCTCTTCAATAAGTGGCGCTGGGAAAACTGGAGAGCCACATGTAAAAGAATGAAATTAGAACACAACCTAACACTATACACAAAAATAAACTTAAAATGGACTAGAGACCTAAATGTAACACTGGACACTATAAAACTCTTAGAGGAAAACATAGGAAGAACACTCTTTGACATAAATCACAGTAAGATCTTTTTTGATCCACTTCCTAGAGTAATGGAAATAAAAACAAAAATAAACAAATGGGACCTAATGAAACTTCAAAGCTTTTTCAAAGCAAAGGAAACTACAAACAAGATGAAAAGACAACCCTCAGAATGGGGAAAAAATATTTGCAAATAAATCAATGGAAACAGTTCATGCGCTCAATATTAAAAAAACGAACAACCCAATCCAAAAATGGGCAGAAGACCTAAATAGACATTTCTCCCAGAAGACATAAAGATGGCCAAGAAGCACAGGAAAAGCTGCTCAACATCACTAATTATTAGAGAAATGCAAATCAAAACTACAATGAGGTATCACTTCACACCACTTAGAATGCACATCTTCAGAAAATCTACAAACAACAAATGCTGGAGAGGGTGTGGAGAAAAGGGAACTCTCTTGCACTGTTGGTCAGAATGTAAATTGGTACAGCCAGTATGGAGAACAGTACGGAGGTTCCTTAAAAAACTAAAAATAAAATTACCATATGACCCAGCAATCCCACTACGGGGCATATACCCAGAGAAAACCATAATTCAAAAAGACACATGCACCCCAATGTTCACTGCAGAACTATTTACAATAGCCAGGTCATGGAAGCAACATAAATGCCCATAGACAGACGAACGGATAAAGAAGTTGTGGTACATATATACAATGGACTATTACTCAGCTATAAAAAGGAACGAAATTGGGTCTTTTGTAGAGAAGTGGATGCATCTAGGCACTGTCATACAGAGTGAAGTAAGTCAGAAAGAGAAAAACAAATATCGTATATTAATGCATATATGTGGAACCTAGAAAAATGGTACAGATTAACCAGTTTGCAGGGCAGAAATAGAGACACAGATGTAGAGAACAAACGTATGGACACCAAGGGGGCAAAGCAGCTGGGGATGGGGGTGGGGGTGGGGGGTGTGATGAATTGGGAGATTGGGATTGACATGTATACACTGATGTATATAAAATGGATGATTAATAAGAACCTGCTTTATAAAAAAATAAAATAAACTTCAAAAAAAGATAAATATAAGTATACATTTCATTCTCTCTTGAATTATAATTATTTATATGCCTAAATGCCTCAGAGGATGATAAAGTATATTAAGGAAAGGACCATGCTTCATTATTATTTAGATCATGTTATTTCCTAGCATACAGTGTAGTATATAGCTGCTACTCCAAAGTTTGGCATATCAAAATCTTTAATTCACATCCCATAATTCTTTTTCTCCTCTTCTTCATTTTTTCATCCATCCATCTATCCATGTAGTCTAGATTATTTCTGTTTAGTTTAGTCTACCTATCCATCATAATGCATTGATTAATACCTAGCTTAAAAGTTAATGTGACAGAGTCTCCATTTATAATGGAACATTTTCAAGGGAAAGGTTTTATTTGTTTAGGAAGAGAATAAAATTGACTATTAGGGTCTGCTCAGTAAAGTTATTAATGCTTACTAACTGTGGCAAATTAGTAATGGCCACATCAGTATCTTTCATCACACATGTTCCTCTTATAATATGTCTTTGGACCTCTTCCTACTAAGCGATTGAGTGAATGATCTCTCCCTTTGAATCTATGCTGGTCTGTTACTCTGGCTCCAGTGGAAATGACACTGTGTGAGTTCTGAAACTAGGTGATAAAAGGCTATACAAGTTTCCTTGAGATGCTCACTTAGAATTCTGAACAGCCATGTAAGAAGCCTGACTACTGCCGATCTGTGAGGGAGAGTAGGCCATATTCAGTATTTTCAAGTTTTATCTGTAAGTATTTACAATGGATTTCTAGACTAAGAATCACAGTTACTGCTGAATATCAAAATGTGTTGTCTGTTGAGCACAACCCTGTGTCAAACACTGTCCTAAGAAGGTACATTAGAACCTCAGTGTGGTAGTTCCATTTTTGTAGGGTCTAAACAATGTACAATTTTATGACTCTCTTTAAGAAAAATAATACAAGTTTACAAATGTAAAATTAAAAGCAAAAATGAACATTCCCTTAACATTAGGAAATAAACCATAACTCATTAGATTTTTTAATAGTTGACATATACCACTAGCATAATATCCAGAAAAAAATTTTTTTTCAAAATAAATGAGCACACATGATACACAGCTATAATGCTTATTTCTCTTACATGTTTTGGCTGCATCATCTTTGACTGCTTCTTAATAGGAGAGCAATTCTGTAATATTAATATCTCAAGTGAAAACTGGAAGATAATTTGGTCCTGTAGCTAATACAATTTATCTTTTTGCTGTTATTATTGATAGCTTAGAAGTTTCCTTAGATTCACAGATATAAATTTTGAGTATTGTCAGATTTGGTAAATTCTCTATCAAGTTTCTATTTTGTAGGTATTTTAAGATTTTAGGGCATTTAAAGTGGGTTTTTGTAATAAATGCTGGAGAGGGTGTGGAGAAAAGGGAACTCTCTTACACTGTTGGTGGGAATATAAATTGATACAGCCACTATGGAGAACAGTATGGAGGTTCCTTAAAAAACTACAAATAGAACTACCATGGGACCCAGCAATCCCACTACTGGGCATATACCCTGAGAAAACCATAATTCAAAAAGAGTCATGTACTAAAATGTTCATTGCAGCTCTATTTACAATAGCCCGGAGATGGAAGCAACCTAAGTGTCCATCATCGGATGAATGGATAAAGAAGATGTGGCACATATATACAATGGAATATTACTCAGCCATAAAACGAAACAAAATTGAGCTATTTGTAATGAGGTGGATGGATCTAGAGTCTGTCATACAGAGTGAAGTAAGTCAGAAAGAGAAAGACAAATACCCTATGCTAACACATATATATGGAATTTAAGAAAAAAAATGTCATGAAGAACCTAGGGGTAAGACAGGAATAAAGACACAGACCTACTAGAGAATGGACTTGAGGATATGAGGAGGGGGAAGGGTAAGCTGTGACAAAGCGAGAGAGTGGCATGAACATATATACACTACCAAACGTAAAATAGATAGCTAGTGGGAAGCAGCCGCATAGCACAGGGAGATCAGCTCGGTGATTTGTGACCACCTAGAGGGGTGGGATAGGGAGGGTGGGAGGGAGGGAAACACAAGAGGGAAGAGATACGGAAACATATGTATATGTATAACCAATTCACTTTGTTATAAAGCAGAAACTAACACACCATTGTAAAGCAATTATACTCTAATAAAGATTTTAAAAAAATAAATAAAGTGGGTTTTTGGCATGATAATTAATCTTAAATATTCATTGAATTATTGATATCCATCAACCATTTTCTACAATCCCTGGAAGGGTCCCTGAGATTAGGGCCTCGAGTAGGTGAAGCAAGTGCAGCTTGCCTTGAACATAAAATTTGAGAGCCCTCAAATAATTAACTAATTAAGACAAATAATATGATAACCATAAATACAAAATTTTAAAAACCACAGATAGGTGTGTGCACATACACGCACACACATTTTCATTTTACCTCAGAAACCAATGTAGTTTGGCATGGCACTACATAAGAATAAGATGCTCTGACATCTCACCTTCGGTAGCCTCTTGTTAAACATACCTCTGAAGAGATAATATTGCTATATTTATTTTATAGCTGAGAAACAGAGTGGTTAAGTAATCATAAAAGCTAATAACACCAGTAACATTCCAACTCTAGTCTAAGTACTTCAGAGCTGTTTTGCACCACTTCCTACAACACCACCATGAAGTAAGTACCTTTTATATTCATTTTTTATGTTAGATTAAATAAAGCATAGAAGGGACTGAGTAATCATAGGTAGAAAATATTAGACCTGAGTACAGTTTTCTCTGATCTTAAAACCAGAGCCACTAATCGCTATACTATCCTGTTATCTTAATAATCTATCTTTCCAGTGAAAACTAAGCCACATGATAACAAATCTTGGACCAAATTTTACTATTCTACCACATTTTATGCAATGGAAGCTTACTCCTGCATGTAATTTTAAAATTTGAAAAATCTAACACAAGTTGTTTATGTTTCAGAAAAAAAGATTAAAATAACCTTTTTTTTCCCTTGAAAAAGCTTCATGCAAGCAAAGAAATAATACTTGATTTAGATTTTGTAGAACCTTTTTTGAATGGTCAGTGCAATTTTTCTTCCCTGCATTTCCAGGGTTATAACAGAAAAGACAAAAGAATTTACTTCCATGCTTATAAATCTACAGTTTGTCTAGCATACTATCAAATCTCACCATATTCCTACTATCAAAGTATATTAGTACTATTCCTTATTGTTCCCAGGCTTCCAAGGAAAACCATACATCTTCTGTGTAAGTGCCTGTAGAAGAGTTTCTACAGGGATGCCATCATAAAAGTCAAGAGGTTTTATTTCCTTTCTCCAATTTTCTCAGTCCATGTATAAATTTATCATTTGTTTATGGATTCCAAAGTGTTGCCGCAGGATTTAAATGTGTGATATGGATATATGTAGTAAAGCCCACTATTGCAGGGATTGTTAAATTGTAATTGATATAATGAGCAAAAAACCAGAAGGAAACATTCTTGCATGATTCCAGTTACTGTCATTTTTCAATGTCCATCAGAGAAGAAAAAAGAACAACAGCAACAACTGTGGAAAATAAGGCAGGCAGCTAAGTGCCTACCATGGTTAACTAGGCTTTTTCCCACCTGTTACCTTGAAGAAAGAACAAGAACAACGTGGCCTCACATGTACCTCAGGAGGCACTCTCCACCCATTACTGTGATCTCTGGTCTAAAGAACGAGGCCCCAGAGGCCTCCAATATTTCCTATCATGTGTGTTAACTGACAGTTCTTAGAATAGGAAGAAATGGGAAAGAGAAGATGTGAGAGGTAAGAATGTATCAAACATGGTTCTGCCCTCCTTACCTGGCCTTGTGGACATAACTGACCATGTTCTAGCAGCTCGGATAAGCTTTTATTTGTCTCCATCAGAAACAAACAAACAATAGATCTTCATTTAACTACAAATCTCAGAGAAAATCCATAGGGAGGGAATATAAGGGTGGAAATAATACCACCATGTTTTTCCCCTCAAAACTTAAAAACATTACTTTTTTAATGTTTAATACTCTATTTATATAATTTAAATGTTCTTCCTGTCTTGTAAGATTCTAACCCCCTCCTTCTTCATTAATAAGCAACTATCACTTAATATGTTCTTTTTTGTACTAGAACATGGAATTAATCAATGATATTGCAGTCATGATACATAGGGCACTGAACATACAAAACATCAGGAAACACCATATTCTCCATAATATAAGCACTGAGCCTGTTCTTATAGCCTCTAATAGTGAATGATTTCCATATGTTAAGTCCATCATGGCATCAGTTTAAAATGTGTGAGTACTCACAGCTCTTAAATAAAAATTCTATTCCATGGCAGAATAGTTCTCTCCAGTAAAACATTGCCTAATGCCTTCAGATGGAGTTACAGATGATTCTTTCTGAATGCTTTATGTTACTGTATGAAATATTTACCCCTTACATGGCAGAGACCTTATCTTTTATTTGTATCATAGGAACCTAGAAAAGGGCCTAATTTCTTTATTAGAGACTCCATTAATGTTTTTTGACTGAATAAGCTAATCAATCAATCTGTAAATATGATATCTAGGAACTTTTATTCAGCCTAGATTGCTTTGTGGAAATTCTTCCTGACACTCAGATAGTTTAATAAAAGTATGGTTAATCACATCAGAGTTAATTATGCTCAACATATAATGGCAGGTATGTGAGGAGAATATAAAATGGGAAGACAGCCGAAACAAAATCTGAAATGAGATTAGCCCACTCCCCCAAAATAATCTGTAGATCTATTAAAACACTATGACAAATTATGAAACACATATATGGAAAGTGGAAAAAAAAAGGATTGTAAAATCAAATTTGATTTACACTTAAAAATAAAATTGCTATGTTGGGATAAAGTAAGCAGTGAGTCATAATTTTAAATTGCATCATACAAATACCCTACAAAATTTTAAGCAGGTCAAGACACTTTAAGAAAATCCACACTAGAAATATAAGAGTGAGGCATTACTGGATCATATGGCAGCTCTATTTTTAATTTTTTGAATCTCCTCTATATGGTTTTCCATAGTGGCTGTACAAATTTATAATCCTACCAGCAGTGCACAAGGATTCCTTTTTCTCCACATCGACACCAGCATTTATCTCTTGTCTTTTGTTAATGGCCTTTCTAACAGGCATGAGGTGATATATCATTGTGGCTTTAATTTGCTTCAGCAATTTCACTTCTGGGACTAGACCCAGAAAAAACAAAAACACTAACTCAAAAAGATATATGCACCCCCATGATTATAGCAGCATTATTTATAACAGCCAAGACATGGAAACAACCTAAGTGTCCACTAATGGATAAAGAAACTGTGGCATAGATATTCAGCCATAAAATGAAGAAATCCTACCATTTGCCACAACACAGATGGACTTTGAAGGTATTATACTAAGTGAAATAAGTCAGACAGAGAAAGATAAATACTGAAAGATCTAGGTTATATGTGAAATCGATTAAAAACAAAAACAAACAACTCATAAAAAAGAGATCAGACTTGTGGTTACCAGAGGCAGAAGTTTGGAGGAGGGGGGAATAGAGGAAGGTGGTCAAGAGGTACAAACTTCCAGTTAAATGATAAATAGGTATTAGGGATGTAATGTACAACATGATGACTACAGCTAACACTACTTTATGATATATAGGAAAGTTCTTAAGAGACTAAATCCTGAGTTCTCATCATAAGGATAGCTTTTTTTCTCTTTTCTCCTATTTCTTTCCTTTCCTTTTATTCTATCTATGTAAGAAGATGGATGTTAGCTGAACCTGTTGCGGTAATCATGTCACAATATATGTAAATCAAGCCATCAGGCTGTACGTCTTAAACTTATACAGTGATGTATGACAATTATTTCTCAATAAAACTGGAAAAAGTTGACAATTAAAAAAAAACTGCAAAGAGACTGAAATGTCCAACAGAGGAATGGATAAAGAAGATGTGGTACATATATACAATGGAATACTACTCAGCCATAAAAAAGGATGAAACAATGCCATTTACAGCAACATGGATGGTCCTAGAGATTGTCAGACTGAGTGAAGTAAGTCAGACGGAGAAAGACAAATATCATAGGATATCGCTTACATATACAGTCTAAAAAATGCCTACAAATGAATTTATATACAAAACAAATAGAGTTACGGATACAGAAAATAAACTTATGGTTATCAGGTGGTAAGAGGGGGAGGGATAAATTGGAAGATTGGGATCAACACATCCATACTACTATATATAAAATAGAAAACTAATAAGGATCTACTGCATAGCACAGGGAACTCTACTCAATACTCTGTAATGGCCTATATGGGAAATAACCTAAAAAATAGTGGATATATGTATACGTACAACAAATTCACTTTGCTATACACCTGAAACTAACATAACATTGTAAATCAACTATACTCCAGTAAAAATTAAAAAAAAAAACTGCAAAGAGGAAAAGTTTTGACTACTGAATCAAAAAATTAATCAGTAAAAAAAAGGAGGCATTAAAAGGTCCTCATTTTCCTCATTTGCTAATCCTAAAAGATAGGATAACCTATACCAGAGAAGGTAGATATAGAGCAAGTAGATGAGCACTGTTCCCTCCCTAAAAGATGTGACTAATTAACTCTAGCATTCTTTTCTACTGAGCTTAGATGCAGACTCAGGATTTTGGACACAGGACGCAGCACTCTATACAAACACAAGCAATCACTAGAACTTGTCTCTTGAGATGAAAACTATTTGCTTTTCCTACTGAAAACAAACTAAGAAGACTCTGGTTGGACTTCTGGGCACACTCAGAGCTGGGTTCCAAGTGCACATATGGGAATACATATGTGTTGTGAGGAATGGACACCAGAAAATGTCTTATGGTAGCAGATGGCCAGATAGCCAGTTCACCTCTGGATGACAGTGACTCCTCTAGTAGGAGAGTGATGTCTATAACTAGCAATGCCATTGATAGAGCTCAAGTGCTCTCTGAGAAAACAGCTACTCAGTATGAAACTGTTGCAGTCTCTCTCGAGTCCACTAGCCAGACTACAAATATTTATAATGGTTTTCAAATGTTTACTCAAGAAACAGTAAAGTGAACACTTCTTTTTTTTTTATGAACTGTTAAACAAACAACAGATGGTAACATCCAATGATCCTAAACTGGGCAGTGTTTGAACCAGTGACTAGAAGATGACCCATTGAAAATCTTGTTATTAGTTTCCTGAGTTGTGGTCTTAACAGTGTCTTCATTCTGCTATATCTGCAATAATGCACTTTTTAGCTTTAATTATTTAATTATCTTGTGTGCAAGATAGTGAGAGGAAAAGCAATTTTCAGTACATGGACATTTAAATCAACTACATTTCACTCCTTTTCTCTCCACTGGGATCAGAATCCTGATTTTCAGCACGGAAGACCTGGCAGAAAACAACTGCGTCTTATTAAATTGCCTGTTGGGCTTATTTAAACCTTTAAAATGATTATAGACCCAATTGCAATTTTCATTTAGTTGGCAAAGACAACAGATATTTATTGTATCTACCATGTTCCAAGTTCTCTAAACATTAATGCTCAACAATATATAAGAATGCAGATTTTCAATATGAATGATTTGGAATGTGGATTCAAACAACTTTGCTGCAGGTGATGAAAGAAGCTTTCATATGAATTAATTATACTTCCCCCAAATAAGCTACGTTTTTAAAGAATATAGATATATGTGTGTGTGTGTGTGTGTGTGTGTGTGTGTGTGTGTGGAGGGGGTGTATTTGTAAAACTGAATACCTTATCTGGAATACAAACTAACTTTATTGTGTTCTGGATATTTCATAAATGCTATGGCTTGTGCAGTCAACTACCTTTGGTAATGATGCCTTGGATTAAATATCAATTAGTTTTCAGAAAGATGAAGGTTTTAGATACAGTTCTCAGTAAAATATTTAGTATATTAGAAGCATTAACATATCTTATCTTGGACTCTATCTATTCATAGAGTATGTGAGGCAGATCATAAAGTCCAAAATAATATTCTACAATTGAAAAGACCTAGAGAAAGAGGAGATATCCTTCCCAGGGGCACTCAAAACAAGTAATGGCAGAACTAGGACTAGAATTTAGGATCCTGATAATCTGTACTGCCAAGCTTATAAATCCATTATAATTCAGTTGGTGAGTTCTATAGGTTTATTGCACTTGACCTACATTCTGGCTTTCAGCATATACTTAACTTCTACTTACTTATAATTATAGATTTCAGTTGAAAAAAATTTTCTTCTCAAGTTAGAATCTAACTACTCCATCAAATATTCTTACTGATGTTGCATAAAATATGCATGTATATGTATATAAATATAAATATATATTTCCTCCTGAAAACCATCTAGTCATTATGGAACTGCTGGTGATAATGTATTTTCTATCCTTTTCATCTGTTTAAGCAAATTTAAACAGGAGTTCTATGAATGCATTCATTTATTCAGGTATTTAATTCACTATTCATTCAGGCTTTCATTAAACAAACAATTCCTTTCAGTAACTCCTATGTACCAGACTCAGTTCTGTGTCTTGGGATACAACATTAAAACATATGTGACATATTGAAACTTATATTCTAAATGGTAGAAACAGAAAATAGACATAAAATTGGATAGTGTCATGTGCTACAAAGAAAAATAAAGCAAGGTAAAGAAACAGAGCGTGATCAGAAGGGAGTGTCAGGGAAGTTCTTTCTCAGATGGGGATTTAAGCAGAGACCTGAATGTACTGACCAGTTTGGAGATTTGATGAAGAGAATCCCTGTCTGAGAAAACTTCAAGTGCAAAAGCCCTGAAGGTCTTTGAATATAGCATGTTTTTTAAAAAAAAAAAAAAACAGCAAGAAGACAAGGTATTATGTGCTGAGACAAACAACAGAAAGAGGGATTAGAAATTAGATTTCCAAGGATAACTTTTGTACACAGGCCTTGTAGGTAAAAATACAGGTTTTACTTCAATATGATGGATAGGTATTGGAAGGTTTTAAGAGAATTATTCTGTCTGTTTTGCAGTGAAAAGAAAGTCCTAGTGAATAATAGTGGGATAGTAATAGTGGTAAAAGTGAAATCAGAGAGACTTGTGAGGTCAATTTGTAACCTAGATTCTCAGACTAAGTCTCTAATTACACAACTGTAACCAACAGTAATAACACCACCAAAATTTTTTTCTGGTAAAAGGAAATATAGTTACTCAAATAATTGATGCTTTGCACTGTTCTAAGTGCTTTATGTGTTAAATCTTATGAAACTACCCTATGATACCAGGAGATGGGTACTATTCTTATCCCAATTATTCAATGAGAAGTTTGAAGGACAAAGACATTAATAACTTGTCCAAAGTTGAATATCTAATAAGTGGTGGAATCAGAAATTAAATTTAGTCAACCCAAATTAAATTTTTGTGCTCAACTCAAAAGGCACGAATTGAGCACTTAGTCTCTGATACAAAATGGTGCCTGTGCATCTCATCACCAGACTTCCAAATGTTCATGTGTTTCTTAGTTGTCTAAAGCAAAGAAGTCAATATAGACAAGTTGTGCAATCCTGGTTAATTCCCAATTATTAACAAAGCCTTCCCTTTCTTCTCAAAAATATCCAACTTGATCCTAAATTATATAGCCACTGTATCCCAAGCTTCCAGATGCTTTTTTCTTTCAGTTGTGTATTGTTCCATCAAAAGATGGAGTACACCTATCAGTGCACCTTCTGAAAGTGGAGAAATCTCTCCATTTATCTGTAGACATTCCCTTGTTACTTTGCTCCAGCATCTGTAGTGCCTCATAGATAGACGCTCTCAGGGAGATACTTTTATCTTTTTAATTCAGGTCATCCAGTTCTGCTATCTCAACATTGAAACACTAAAATCTATTCTGCTTCTAAATTAAAATAATGCTTACTACATCAGAAAAAAATGTTCAAGGCAAACAGCAAGTTTTGCTGTACATATCAGTACACACCTAAAAATACTCTCTAATAATGGGAATAAATCCAGCAAATAAACTTCCAGCTTTTCCTCAATTTCTAATACCTCACAAAATGAATAGGCAAGGGCCGAGTAATGGAGCAGCTACCAACAAAATCAATACAATCATGCACAAATATGAAAAAAATCTATATACTTTTCCAGAAGGTGACTGTCCTTATGGAAAGTTAATTTATTCTTGGAAGAAGTAGGTTATCACTATGCATATGTACCCAGTGCTTACTTTACTAAATTCTAACAAATAGTGCTTCCCAGAAGCACTTTTATTTGAATTCCTGACAATAGAGATTTGGGATAAAAGATAACTGTAATGTATTTTTTTAAATTCCTGAGCTAATAAAAATTACTTATGTTGACTTTTTTCATGCTCTTAAGTTTTTATTTTTTGTGAGATTTCTGGGAACACAAAAGATTATGAAATGATACCAAAGATATTTTCAACACTTAAAATAATTTATACAGTTCAAATATCAAATACATTTCAAAGAACCACCAACATCTTGATAAGTTCAATAAAACATAACTTTGGATGATTTTTTTAACATCTTTATTGGAGTATAATTGCTTTACAAAGTTGTGTTACTGTCTACAGTATAACAAAGTAAATGAGCTACATGTATACATATATCCCCATATCCCCTCCCTCTTGCACCTCCCTCCCACCCTCCCTATCCCACCCCTCGAGGTAGTCACAAAGCACCGAGCTGATCTCCCTGTGCTATGCAGCAGCTTCCCACTAGCTATCTATTTTACATTTGGTAGTGTATATATGTCCATGCCACTCTCTCACTTCACCCCAACTTACCATTCCCCCTCCCACTCCCCATGTCCTCAAGTCCATTCTCTATGTCTGTGTCTTTATTCCTGTCCTGCCCCTAGGTTCATCTGAACCATTTTTTTAGATTCCATATATATATGTTAGCATACAGTATTTGTTTTTCTCTTTCTGACATACTTTACTCTGTATGACAGACTCTAGGTCCATCCACCTCACTACAAATAACTCAATTTCATTTCTTTTTATGGCTGAGTAATATTCCATTGTATATATTTGCCACATCTTCTTTATCCATTCATCTGTCGATGGACACTTAGGTTGATTCCATCTCCTGGCTATTGTAAAGAGTGCTGCAATGAACATTGTGGTACACGACTCTTTTTGAATTATGGTTTTCTCAGGGTATATGCCCAGTAGTGGGATTCCTGGGGCATATGGTAGTTCTATTTTTAGTTTTTTAAGGCACCTCCATACTGTTCTCCATAGTGGCTGTATCAATTTATATTCCCACCAACAGTGTAAGAGAGTTCCCTTTTCTCCACACCCTCTCCAGCATTTATGGTTTGTAGATTTTTTAATGATGGCCATTCTGACTGGTATGAGGTGATACCTCATTGTTTTGAGGTAGTTTTGATTTGCATTTCTCTAATGATTAGTGATGTTGAGCATCCTTTCACGTGTTTGTTGGCAATCTGTATATCTTCTTTGGAGAAATGTCTATTTAGATCTTCTGCCAGTTTTTTGATTGGGTTGTTTGTTTTTCTGATATTGAGCTGCATGAGCTGCTTGTATCTGCATTGAGCTGCATGAGCTGCTTGTATCCTTTGTCAGTTGCTTCATTTGCAACTATTATCTCCCATTCTGATGGCTGTTTTTAAGCTTGTTTATGGTTTCCTTTGCTGTGCAAAAGCTTTGGGGTTTCATTAGGTCCCATTTGTTTATTTTTGTTTCCATTTCTCTAGGAGGTGAGTCAAAAAGGATGTTACTGTGATTTATGTCAAAGAGTGTTCCTCCTATGTTTTCCTCTAAGAGTTTTATAGTGTCTGGCCTTACATTTAGGTCTTTAATCCATTTTGAGTTTATTTTTGTGTATGTTGTTAGGGAGTGTTCTAATTTCATTCTTTTACATTTAGCTGTCCAGTTTTCCCAGCACCACTTATTGAAGAGGTTGTCTTTTCTCCATTGTATATTCTTGCCTCCTTTGTCAAAGATAAGGTGACCATATGTGCATGGGTTTATCTCTGGGCTTTCTATCCTGTTCCTTTGATTTATGGTTCTGTTTTTGTGCAAGTACCACAGTATCTTGATTACTGTAGCTTTGTAGTATAGTCTGAAGTCAGGGAACCTGATTCCTCCAGCTCCGTTTATCTTTCTCAAGATTGCTTTGGCTATTCGGGGTCTTTTGTGTTCCCATACAAATTATGCAATTTTTCATTCTAGTTCTGTGAAAAATGTCATTGTGTAGTTTCATATGGATTGCACTGAATCTGTAGATTGCTTTGGGCAGTATAGTCATTTTCACAATGTTGATTCTTCCAGTCCAAGAACGTGGTATATCTCTTCATCTGTTTTTACCATCTTTAATTTCTTTCATCAGTGTCTTATAGTTTTCTTCCTACAGGTCTTTTGTCTCCTTAGGTAAGTTTATTCCCAGGTATTTTATTCTTTTTGTTGCAGTGGTAAATGGGAGTGTTTACTTAATTTCTCTTTTGAAGATTTTCCATCATTAGTATAGGAATGCAAGGGATTGCTGTGCATTAATTTTGTATCCTGCTACTTTACCAAATTCATTGATTAGCTCTAGTAGTTTTCTGGTAGTATCTTTAGGATTCTCTATGTATAGTATCATGTCACCTGCAAACAGTGACAGCTTTACTTCTTCTTTTCTGATTTGGATTCCTTTAATTTCTTTTTCTTCTCTGATTGCTGTGGCCAAAACTTCCAAAACTCTGTTGAATAACAGTGGTGAGAGTGGGCATCCTAGTCTAACCTGATTTTAGAGGAAATGGTTTCAGTTTTTCACCACTGAGAATGATGTTGGCTGTGGGTTTGTCCTTTATGGCCTTTATCACATTGAGGTAAGTTCCCTCTATGCCTACTTTCTGGAGAGTTCTTATCATAAATGGGTGTTGAATTTTGTCAAAAGCTTTTTCTGCATCTATTAAGATAATCATAGGGTTCTTATCTTTCAGTTTGTTAATATGGTGTGTCACATTGACTGATTTGTGTATATTGAAGAATTCTTGCATTCCTGGGATGAACCCCACTTGATCATGGTGTATGATCCTTTTAATGTGCTGTTGGATTCTGTTTGCTAGTATTTTGTTGAGGATTTTTGCACCTATGTTCACCAGTGGTATTGGTCTGTAGATTTCTTTTCTTGTGACATCTTTGTCTGGTTTTGGTATCAGGGTGATGGTGGCCTCATAGAGTGAGTTTGGAAGTCTTCCCCCCTCTGCTATATTTTGGAAGAGTTTGAGAAGGTGAGGTGTTAGCTCTTTTCTAAATGTTTGTTAGAATTTGCCTGTGAAGTCATCTGGTCCTGGGCTTTTGTTTGTTGGAAGATTTTTAATCCCAATTTCAATTTCAGTGCTTGTGATTTGTCTGTTCATATTTTCTATTTCTTCCTAGTTCAGTCTCAGAATGCTGTGCTTTTCTAAGAATTTGTCCATTTCTTCCAGGTTGTCCATTTTATTGGCATATAGTTGCTTGTAGTAATCCCTCATGATTCTTTTTATTTCTTCAGTGTCAGTTGTTACTTCTCCTTTTTCCCTTCTAATTCTGTTGATTTGAGTCTTCTCCCTTTTTATTTTTCTTGATGAATCTGGCTAATGGTTTATCAATTTTGTTTGTCTTCTCAAGGAACCAGCTTTTAGTTTTACTGATCTTTGCTATTGTTTCCTTCATTTCTTTTTCATTTATTTGTGATCTGATCTTTACGATTTCTTTCTTTCTGCTAACTTTCAGGTTTTAGTTCTTCTTTCTCTAATTGCTTTAGGTGTAAGGTTAGGTTGTTTATTTGACATTTTTCTTGTTTCTTGAGGTAGGATGTATTGCTATAAACTTCCCTCTTAGAACTGCTTTTGCTGTACCCCATAGGTTTTGAGTCATCGTGTTTTCATTTAGTTTTTGATTTCCTCTTTGATTTGTTCAGTGATCTCTTGGTTATTTAGTAGCATATTATTTAGTCTCCATGTGTTTGTATTTTTTACATTTTTCCTGTAATTGATATCTAGTCTCATAGTGTTGTGGTTGGAAAAGATACTTGATATGATTCAATTTTCTTAAATTTACCAAGCCTTGATTTGTGACCCAAGATAGATCTATCTTGGAGAATGTCCCATGAGCAGTTGAGAAGAAAGTGTATTCTGTTGTTTTTGGATGGAATGTCCTATAAATATCAATTAAGTCCATCTTGTTTAATGTGGTATTTAAAGCTTGTGTTTCCTTATTTATTTTCACTTTGGATGATATGTCCATTGGTGAAAGTGGTGTGTTAAAGTCCACTACTATTATTGTGTTACTGTCTATTTCCCCTTTTATGGCTGTTAGTATTTGCCTTATGTATTGAGGTGCTCCTATGTTGAGTGCATAAATATTTACAATTGTTATATCTTCTTCTTGGATTTATTCCTTTATCATTATGTAGCGTCCTTCTTTGTCTCTTGTAATAGTCTTTATTTTAAAGTTTATTTTGTCTGATATGAGAATTGCTACTCCAGCTCTCTTTTGATTTCCAATTGCATGGAATATCTTTTTCCATCCCTTCACTTTCAGTCGTATGTGCCCCTATGTCTGAAGTGGGTCTCTTGTAGACAGCATAAATATGGGTCTTGTTTTTGTATCCATTCAGCCAGTCTATGTCTTTTGGTTGGAGTATTTAATCCATTTATATTTAAGGTAATTATCAATATCTATGTGCCTATTACCATTTTCTTAATTGTTTGGGGTTTGTTTATGTAGGTCTTTTCCTTCTCTTGTGTTTCCTGCCTAGAGAAGTTCCTTTAGAATTTGTTGTAAAGCTGGTTTGGTGGTGCTGAATTATCTTGGCTTTTGCTTGTTTGTAAAGATTTTAAATTCTCTGTTGAATTTGAATGAGATCCTTGTTGGGTAGAGTAATCTTGGTTGTAGGTTTTGCCCTTTCATCACTTTAAATATGTCTTGCCACTCCCTTCTGGCTTGCAGAGTTTCTGCTGAAAGATCAGCTGCTAACCTTGTGGGGATTCCCTTGTATGTTATTCATTGCTTTCCCTTGCTGCTTTTAATATTTTTTCTTTGTAGTTAATTTTTGTTAGTTTGATTAATATGTGTCTTGGCATGTTTCTATACTAAGATAAACATAAAATTCAGAAACAAGTCAGTCACAGACAGCAAACCCCAAGTCTACAGTTGCTCCCAAAATCCACTGCCTCTATTTTGGGTTGATTCATTATCTATTCAGGTATTCCACAGATGCAAGGTACTTCAAGTTGTTTGTGGGGATTTAATCCGCTACTCCTGAGGCTGCACAGAGAAATTTTCCTTTCTCTTCTTTGTTTGCACAGCTCCTGGGGTTCAGCTTTGGTTTTGGCCTCGCCACTGCATGTAGGTTGCCCTCAGGCTTCTGTTCCCACCCAGACAGGATGGGGTTAAAGCACCAGCTGATTCGGGGGCTCTGGTTTACTCAGGCCGGGGGGAGGGAGGGGTACTGAATTCATGGCGAGCCTGTGGCGGCAGAGACTGAAGTGATGTTGCAATAGCCTGAGGCACGCAGTGTGTTCTCTCCGGGAAGTTGTCCCTGGATCACGGGACCCTGGCAGTGGCAGGCTGCACAGGCTTCCAGGAGGGGAGGTGTGGAGAGTGACCTGTGCTTGCACACAGGCTTCTTGGTGGCTGCAGCAGCAGCCTTAGCGTTTCATGCCCGTCTCTGGGGTTCACACTGATAGCCATGGCTTGTGCCCCTCTCTGGAGCTTGTTTAGGCAGTGTTCTGAATCCTCTCTCCTTGCGCGCCCTGAAACAACAGTCTCTTGCCTCTTAGGCAGGTCCAGAGTTTTTCCTGGACTCCCTCCCGGTTAGCTGTGGTGCACTGGCCCCCTTCAGGCTGTGTTCACACAGCCAAGCCCAGTCCTCTCCCTGGGATCTAAGCTCCGAAGCCCGAGCCTCAGCTCCCAGCCCCCACCCGCCCCAGCGGGTGAGCAGACAAGCCTCTCGGGATGGTGAGTGCTGGTCGGCACTGATCCTCTGTGCAGGAATCTCTCCGCTTTGCCCTCTGCACCCCTGTTGCTGCACTCTCCTCCGCGGCTCAGAAGCTCCCGCCTCCGCCACCCGCAGTCTCCGCCCGTGAAGGGGCTTCCTAATGTGTGGAAACCTTTCCTCCTTCACAGCTCCCTCCCAGAGGTGCAGGTCCCATCCCTATTCTTTTGTCTCTGTTTTTTCTTTTTTCTGCTAGTTTGTGAGAATAATTTTACAACTTGTTCTGAGTGAAGATCTGGTCTATTCACAACTAAAATTTTCAATGCTTTTGTGAACCATATACTGCAGATTTAGAAACAGAATTGCTGGTTAAGAAGCAAACTGGCATTCTGGGAACACAGCATATAATCAAAAGCTAAATCACACAAAAGGGAAATGATCTTGAACTCCACATGTCAATGGATATGTTTTCACTTCCGGGGACATCCTACATTTGAAAGAAAAGTGAAATTAAATGTTCCTTAGTTTGAAGATTTGGGGAGTACTATGATCATAAAACAATTATTTTATTAAGCAGTCAACCAGGTGTAGTATTTCACTAAACCCCATTAACAGACAAAAGACAAAGTATAAGGATTTTCCTAGAGAGATCCAAAGCTATGACAGATACATTAACTTATATTGGCTGGGGGGGAAAAACAAAACCCAAAACAGCTCTCTAATTTACAAAATGAAGCGTGGATATTTGTATTTTCATTTAGGTGTATTTTTCTCAGGATGTGAATCTCTTAATTCAGGAAATTCGAACTTATTTACAGATTTTATTGCTGTTGAAGTATCTATGTTTCTAAAGCTTCTTTTATGTTCCCATTCTCTAACTTGATGCCAAAGCTGGCTCACGAAAAACCTGTTCACACAGCTGATGTCCCTTTTGGCTGTGAACATAAAAAGACTGATTTGGAACAGGCTGAGGAAACCCAGGAGAAGCTTTGGCAATGAAATTCCACTACTGCCCATCTGAATCAGTCACAGTGGACTAGTCAGACCTGAATTAATTCTAAGCACAAATAGTCAATGGAATATGCAAATTAGGTACCACTTGACATTTTTTGTAACATATTTATTTCCAATGCCAATTTTATTTAGACATATAGATTAGGAGAGATTGTGTGGATATGCTTTCACCAGCAAAATGAAAACACTAGAAGTGGTAAACCACTGCATTGGCAATATAATATTGTTATGAAAGATTTAGCTTATTTTCCTGTTATTTATACATTTCCATGCCCAGGTACATCCCATCCTAAAGGGCTAATATATCACTCAGTCCCAATCCTGGCCAGTACACTTGCACTGAAATAAAAAATTGTGTTCCCTGGGTACTGACCTCATTTACTACAAATGTATGACTTTGGTCACCAGGGCAAACAGACAAGAAAATGTGAATGGTCCAGCTCAAAACTATTCTCACCAATAGAAAAATAAGGAGCTTCTTTTGTTTGATCATTAGTGCTATATGATGGTAGCATTCCTTCTGTCTACAGATAAACATAGAGATCAGTTAGGAGTTTTACGAGTGATGAGATAAACAAGTGTCACTGAAGTGGTGACATCATAGGCTGATTAAACTTTACAGCTGGAAGAGAACTCAAGAACTTCTACCCCAATGTGCTACATTTTACAGGTGAGGAAAATGAAGACTAATAAAGGGAAACTACTAGGATTGCACAGCTAATGAGTGGAAGTTCTATATTCATGCAAGAAAAATGGAATCAGAAACTATATATATATATATGTATATACAGTATATACGCTATGAAACATGTGTCATTAGCCCCACATTATTGATAGGAAACAGAGCCTCAGAAGTGATAAATAACTGTCTCAAGGTTGCATCATTATTAAAATGCAGATATTACAAAGTATTACTGTTCATGTGTCAATTTGGCTGGGCTACGCTGCCCAGTTGTTACTCTAGATGTTGCTGCGAAGGTGTTTTTTAGATGCCATTAACAACTATAATCAGCAGACTTTGAGTAAAGCAGATTACCCTGCATAATGTGAGTGGCTTCATCCAAGCAGTTGAAAACCTTAAGAACACAGACTGAGCTTTCCCAAAGAAGAAGGAATTCTGCCTCAAGACTACAACAGAGAAATCCTGCCTGAGTTTCTAACCTGCTGGCCTGTGCTTGGTTTTCAGACTCAAGACTGCAACATCAACTCTTATCTGAATTTCCAACCTACTGACCTGCCCTTTTTTTTTTTTTGGACTTTCCAGCCCCCATAATCACAGAAGCCAATTCCTTAAAGTCAATTTCAATCTCTCTCTCCCCCTCCCTCCCTTACTCCCATTGTCTCTTCTCTTCTAGAGAACCCTGACCACTACACAGGGTAATATAAAATTAGTAGCAATCAATGTATTGTGGGCACCAACTAATCAGAATGGACTTCCAGTCTTAGTTCATGAGACTCCTGAAGATTTCCTTTCATAACAGACATACCCCATTTAGTGTTTGATTGTGCAGAGACTGGGTGTTCTTGAGGTCCTGGAGAATTAACTATTTGTTAATTAGTACTCAAATCTTTTAATAATCAATATACCAAATTGTTAGAATCTCTGGCTCTGGAATGAGAAAAACCTGCTTTTACTCTTCAATTGCCACCTATTGGTCAGGTTACTTAACCTCTTGGAGTCTTAATTTCTTTATTTATATGATGGAGATATTAATAACACTCATATATTAAATACTATAATGGATATCCAGTGCTTAACACAGTACCTACTGTCCATCTAAAGTTCAAGAACTCAGATTCTTAATAATTCCCCAAACTCATATTCTTTACAATATGCATGGTAGCTCTTGAAAGAAAAGAAAGAAAAAGAATGAAAGAAAGAGAAAGAGAGAAGGGGGGAGAGAGAGAGAGAGAGAGAGAGAGAGAGAGAGAGAGAGAGGAGAGGGAGAGGGAGAGGGAGAGGGAGAGGGAGAGGGAGAGGGAGAGGGAGAGGGAGAGAGAGAGAGAGAGAGAGAGAGAGAGAGAGAGGAGAGAGAGAGAGAGAGAGAGAAAGGAAGAAAGGAAAAAAGGAAGAAAGAAAGAAAGAAAAAGAAAGTTAATTTAGGAAAAATCTAAACACTAAACTGCATTCTCTGTCCTTATATATTCTTAGAGAGAGAATATCGATATTTAGCATTTTTAAGGAGTTATATTGAAACAAAGGCTATAAACAATAGGCTGTATGCGTGTATAAAATGGCTTAGCTTATATGCTGTTTAGACAGTATTTAGTGATCAATAATGATTGAAACATTGAAAATATGATACTATAGCATTTGTCCTGCTTATTTGTGAAAATGAACTTTTTAAAAACTGCAGTGGGGCTTCCCTGGTGGCGCAGTGGTTGAGAGTCCGCCTGCTGATGCAGGGGACACGGGTTCGTGCCCCGGTCCGGGAAGATCCCACATGCCGCGGAGCGGCTGGGCCCGTGGGCCATGGCCACTAAGCCTGCGCGTCCGGAGCCTGTGCTCCGCAACGTTAGAGGCCACAACAGTGAGAGGCCCGCGTACCGCAAAAAAAAAAAAAACAAAAAAACTGCAGTGTTGGTTCTACAAGTGCTTGATTTTTTCTATCCTAGCATGTATTATGTTAACCTCTGATCATATTAGGTTCATGCTGATAGAGCACCCGTTGTATTTTCAACTTTAAAAAATCTGCTGAGGACCTTTATTTCATGCAGCACATGAAGTGAGAGTTGAAGGTCAATTAACTGCATTGTTCATGCCCAGTGGCTTCTTACTGAAGAATGCTAAGATACAACTAGGAGAGAATAACTATCTTGGTGATGCTCAGTGCTACTACAGTCTAAAGGGCAAAAAGAATGATAGCTTAGTCAGCTACTGAATTATAATATTATGTTGAACAGAGACAACAAGAATTTCAAAGATCACTATCAGTAGACTTACACTGCAAAAAGGATACAAGGATATCTTCATGGTCAAAATTAACTACCTCTAGAGCTAATACTAGCATTGTTAAAAGCATCAACATTTATCTCCAAACCTATAAATCCAACTTTTATGACATGAAATTTGCCTCTCAATCTTCTTTTGTTTTGCCTATATTAGAAGCTTCCATTCACACAGAACTTCTCTCTGTCTCTCACATACAGACACATACACAATCTTCCACATACACTTTGCTATGTATGCATATGCACACATAGTTCCCATACAAATATACATATCCTCCCACACACATAGATACTTCCCCCATACATATCCCCAGGTTACACATAATGACAACAACACACACATCTTTACCAGCATGAACACCTGTCATGCACACATATCCCAATGCTCACATAGCTCCCACTCACTACAAAGCAGGAGGAATTATAAAGGAATCACAACATTTCAGCATTCATACAAAACTCAACAAGATACTGTTATCATAGATTTCTATATAAAAATCACATGCATATTTTTAAATCACCTGGAAGAAAATTTTGAGTAAAGATGCTTGAATGTAGGTAGGTCATAGAATCTTCTTCCCCTATACATGGTGAAATAAACTGTCACTTAAAAGAAGAAAAATAGAGTGAAAGAAAAAAGAAGGACTGAATAAACCAAAACCTCTTTAAAATCCATCAGGGACAGCCCACAAAGGCAATATTATAAGCTAATGTGATACTCTTCAAAGAAACAGAGGAATCGATTGGTGCAAGAAACTAAGGATGTTTGGGGGAGCACAAGAAGCTTTGAATTCCATTCATACTTATCAGAAATAATTCTGGTAAATTCAAATAATTTCTGAGATTCATTACCAATCTCCTCAAATCTGGAGAGAAGGAAATTAAAGTTCATGGGGAGGGATGATTAAAGTGAAAATTAAAGAACCATTTGAGTGGTTGACTCAGTCTGACAAATTTTGAAATTCCATGGCTTCAAACTCAATTGACCGAATGATCAGAAGTGGAGGGTATTCCCAACTTGGGTAGAATAAATGCTAAGGTTGAGAGGAACTTTTTGTAGTACATGTAATAAAATCTTAAAAGAAAGAAAAGAAACATGATCCTTCTCTCTCTCTCTGTCACACACACACACACCAAACTGCACAGTTTCAGGTGAACTTTACCTCCAAAATAGATAAGACATATTTCATATTTGTTGAACAGGAAAAGTAATCTACCCTATATGAGAGCAGTTAGACACTGGTGATATATAAGCAATGAAATAAAACCTTGAAAATGATATATGTATCTCAAGAGACATATGAGGAATCCAGTACAGAATAAAACATTATCCCTGGGACAAAAGAAATTATCTCACCAGTATTTTTCACATTACTGACCAACTTAGTAATATCATGAATTAAATAAATCAACTGAAAAATAATAACAAGAGATTGCAATAAAGAGGGAATTTAAGAGATAATAAATGGCTTAAAAGGATACTATTGCAGGACTAGTAATTAATAAACAGTATGGCAAACTGAAAATTAAATTACTGATAGAGTAAAAGTTTGAGATAATCAAAGTGAATGTAAAATAGAATGTTAAACAATTAGAGGGAATATAATAGATATAGGACAATGATAGTCCAATATAAGAATAATTGCTATCACATAGGTTAAAAACTCTTAAACATATATCAAAAAGATGGTCAAAATATTTCAGGGAAAATTTTCTGAAAAGAATGAATATAAGGTTTGAAAAGACAAATCATATTCTGAACAAAGTAGATATAAATGACCAGTACAACAACATATCCACATTAAGTTATTAAACATCAAGGATAAAAGATAATTTTTTTCAGTTATCCAGGTTGAAAAATCAAACTCCCTAAAAAAAGGAAATTTAACCAGCTTTTGAATTTTCCAAAGTGACAATCAAAACTAGAAGTTAGCAGAAAACGTCTACAAATTTCTAAAGGAAAGAAAATATACCCAGCCAAGATACTATTTATATATAAACAAAACAAAAACAATGATAACATTCTTAGATTTAAAAAAAAACCAAAAAAACCTAGCTAATAAAACTACCATGAGTCTTTCATACACACACACACACACACAAACACTGAATCAATTAAAACTTAAGAAAAATAAGGAACTCAGGCATTATTGAAAGAACTGTGTATAAAGAATGAGAAGTGAGAATTGAATGCAATTAAATAAGAATGAAAACTGTGGGAATATGATGAAAAGATGAGGGTAATTATTGCAAACTGTTACAACACTTTTAAAAAAATAATGTGCTTCGCAAAATTAGGAGAAATGATAATTGACTACCTTCTCAAATTTTCATATCAAGGAGTCAATCTATACTATGTAATATTAAAATGTAATTCAAAACACAATGGCTTTAACTTAATAATACTTTTGCAATCTTCTTATCAATATTAAATGAATCTTAACTATTATCTCAAGTTCATCATTGCTTCAATTTTCATTTAACTTCCTTTCTTTCTTAAATAAAAACAGAATTAAATTTAATATTTTAATTAAATATAGAATGCATATTATAATCATTTTCAAAAACATACTTGTCACTCTAGTTAACCAGCTAATCTTGTAGTCATCTCTTTTTCTACCTGCATACATAACTATAGAGACATCTAGACTGAAAATTATCTGATGTAAACCATGTTTATTTTGATATGATGGTACATTAGCTCTGCATTGCTTGACCTCATTTTAATGAGCACATATAATTTTTACCACAGGGAGAAAGTCAGAATTAAGAGAATAAATCATGTCACAGGTGAAGAGCTTTAATTATACCAAGGAACTTGGACTTTATCTCTTTATGTTACTACAAAATTCATGGACTTTCTTGGTAATTTCAAATTTGTAAGGCAGCCAAAAAGGGAACACAGAATTGTGTGTGTGTGTGTGTGAGAGAGAGAAAGAGGGAGAGAGAGAGGTAAGGACAGACAGAAACAGAGAGACACAAAGAGAGGCAGGAAGAGTGAGAATGAACAAACAAGAATCATTTAATTTTATAGTTTCTCTCCATCCAGGCCTATTCTTAGCATCCTCTCCTTCTACAAGATATCTTTTCTTCAGGTGCCTTTCTGAACATCATTGTCTCTGGTTCTACTAACTCAGGCTTAGTAATTTGTGGCCTGCCCTTTATTTTCACTTCTTAAAGCAATGAATTTTTGCTAATGCATTAAGGTTCAAACCCCAGGAGAAAATTTAGTCATTAAGTTCTGTAGGAACTCATCTAAGGTTCTAGTTTTAAAATATATGTTATGGAATTCAACGAAAATATCTCTTTTTAGATTTTTGATGTCAGCAAAGATTAGGAATAATGTGAAGTGCTATAACTATATACGAAATCAAACTGATCTTAATATACATATGGACTTTGCAGTTGTGAGCCTGTTTATAATCCCTGACCCAATTTCTATAACTACATCAAAAGAATCTCTTGTTTATTTCTGTATATAATCAGTAAAATTAAATTTTATTTTATATGATGTTATTTCATCTAAACAAATATCTTTAAAACAGACGAAAGTTTCTTTTGGATAAATTAAACTATTTTACTTTTCATAGTACAGAATGAGACCAGAGGATGTAGAGTATTTTAACTATTTTATAGCCAGCAGTTGTCATCTGGAAATTCCAGAGTAAATGAGGTTTGATATTGCTAAAGAAATAGGAAGGCAGACACTATTGGGGAAAAAACAAACAAAAATAAACAAACGAAAAACAAGTGCCACGACATGACATGTAAATTTAATGAAAATTGATCATTGGAAAGAGGAACACAGATAGCATAGCTGAAAGATAGTTCATTACCAATTTTTATAATCCTTACAGAGCCAGGGAAATCTAACATACATATCAAATAGCTTTTGAAATGTAATACTGGAGCCTATCTCCTCAGCAGCAATATCCAGAAAGCCCTTAAGAGTAGTCTAAATAAAGCCTTCCTTTCACTGTTTTTGCATTGTTTGGCTCCATGAACTTCAGGGAGAACTGAACAAGTAGAGTTGTGTCCTGCCAGTTGAAAAAAATGGCAAGGAAAATAACTGGCATCGAGCTTCAAGGGAGATGAATCTGAGCCAAACAAAGGTACATCCTACATTAATATGTAAGCTTAGCAATCAGGCAAGCCTAACGCTGCCAGACCTCTGGGTCAGAATATGAACATTTCTTTCTGACATGCTAGAGATGGAGTTGAATGCCAATGAATGCATTTATAATTAAAAACCAACTTAATTGTAATTTATAGGTGTCTGACCGGGTGACACTTGATCTTTACTTACTCTTTCATTGGCTTAACATTATTTTTATGTCCTGAAAGATATGTCAAATGGAAGGTTTTGCTTATCAACTTTATACTATTCTAATAGTTACTAGGCTTTTCTGTATACATACACTTACTTAATCCCTATATTTTAGCACTTCTGTAACATAGAGTGAATTTCATTAAAATATTGTGAGGATTGTTGAAAGGACAAAGCTTCTTAAACAAATTTGCTTCAGTAAATATAGTAAAATTACTTGATAAGCAACTGAAGTTTCAGAAATATTCCCTGAGGCATCACAAACTCAAAACAAGAGGATCAGGGTTATGAGTTCCTAATTTGAAAATACACTTAAAGAGAGGATAAGCAAAATAATAATAATAATAATAATTTATTATGTCTTGTGACTATGAAAACAAGAACATTGTTTTAGTACAGAATCTAGTATGCTTGTTTCATAACATAATACAGAATATGGCTGAGGTAACCATTCATACATATTTCAATGTTACTCCACTGAGATAAGAAAGGCACAATTTAAAAGAAGTAAGTCTATATATTCAACCATTTGCCACTCAGAAGAGCATGATGAAGCATTCTATATAAAGTGTCAGTTCCATCTGGCATCCACATATAATGAACTTAGGTTAGAAGAGGTGTTATATAATTTAGATGACTTAGAAAGCTACAATAGTGTTGTCAGAAATCTTAATTTTTTTGATGTGTGTGTGTGTGGAGAGAGAGAGAGGGAAGGCAATGCAGGGGAGAGAGAAAACAAACTGTTCTGGTTGAAGTCAAGATGTTAAAATCAGTCTGAGGATATAATGGAACTCAAGAACATCTCTTATGAACTGGAGCCCTCCATTTATATACTACTCTCCTTATTCTTTTAACAGAAATTCAGACATGTGTCTTCATAATGCCTACCCCTTGGCTTTCACTGATTCTCCCTCTGGTGGAAGCATCTGTGGCTAGACAAAGGCTTCCTTATGAATTTTTTTGAGGAATATTTGTAACATCTGTAGAAAGACATACCCACCTCCAACAATAGTGAGAACACTATTAATATTAGGAAGAAATAAATTTCAATCTTATTGCATCAGTGTTAATTATTAAAATACTCAACAAAGTTTATAAATTCCATGGAAATTTTCAAAAACTTTTCACTATGAGCCTAATGACTATCATTTAATGCACTTGACGTGTTCCAGAAAATTGTGTTAAAATAATAATTATTGTTTTAAACTTAGCCAAATTTAAATGTGTCAGGGTGATTCTTTTAGTTTTTAGCCTCAAAGAACAGGATGAAGAGTAGGGTTCAAATTACTACTCTTCTCTTATTTTGTCTGCTTCTGTGTATTATTTTTAATTAAAAATATTTGGAAAAGTTTTATATTCTTAATTTAAAATCACATTGAATAGGGTTTTTTAAGGGATTCTTTGAATCAAATATTTTAGAAAAGGGAAAAAATCTTTTTTTTTCCAGTGTGCTTAATTACCTCCTAGAATGTGTATTTTGTTAATTTTATAATTTTAAATGATGTTTGACTCATTGTGGCAAGAAAATAGTAGACACAAAATGGAGTAACTATTTCCGAATTGCCATACAACACCTGTGAGGAAAACAAGGATTCTCTGGTGTGTGTAGGGTAGTGTGTGTACCAAACAAGAACTGGCTGAGAGGGCAAGCACATACTGAAATTTAAATGGAAGTCCCCTCCCCAGTGCTTCCTCCCTGCATCAAGGATGAGTCAAGTTAGAGAATGGAGCATTTTTGTATTTTGGTCTAACCAAAGGTTTGCCTTTCTGAAATCTAACCAAAAGTGCTATTGATGCTAAATGCTGTACTGAATAATGTGGTCAAAATTCTGCATATGAGGGGTTATTGAATAGCCAGGACCTTATGAGAGGATTTATTATTTATTGTGTTTGCTTTCTTTATGAAGTCTCAAAAGAATTCTATGTGGCTGCCCAGAATGAAATGTTGAATAGAAAGAAAGACTCTCACTCTGCTGGAGTTCACATTCAGGTGGATGGAGCAAAGTACAACACAAAAAGTAAAAGGGGTAGAATGTAAACCATGAGAAAAGTGAGACAAACAGCACAGAGTCTAAGAATAAAGGGTATAGTCATTGTCTTTAACACAATATCTTTTTGAAAGTTGAAAATGACTGGAAATTGACCTGAAACAGTTAACTCCCTCGATATTATATTTTAACCTCCTCCAATGCCTAAGTACCAGGTAAGCAACTTGAAACAGGAATTTTCCCAGACTGCAGAAATCTTACCTAAAATGTATCTGGAGGCCAGTGACTGTGCAGCAGTCACATAAACAATCAAGCACATAATATATTTTCTAAGAAACATTCTACACAGTTTTGTATATTGTAGAATAATATATTATACTAATTTACTTTTACTACATAGTATGTGTCAACACCAAAGAAAATCTAGTCATGGCTGAAAATGTTCCTTCCTCTAACTTGACTGTTGATGTTGTTATTAACTGCATCTATAATACCAGCACTACTTCAACCTGACATACTGTAATATAAAGCTGCAATATACTTAAATCCAGACTATAAGTGTTATTGACATTTTCTCTTTCATTACTCTGATGTTGAAAGAAACGTATGCCAGTCAAATAGAGAAAGTTCACAAGGTCAACTATTTAAAATATGTAAACGTGTGTTTGTGTGTGTTGGTGGCCTATTCAACTGCAGATTCCTCAGGGTTTGCTAACGCTTTAATGAATGAATGAACGATGAATGAAAGAACATTTCTGTTCCAACTTGAAGATAACGGTGCACTTCACTTATATTAGGACATAATTCTTTCCTACTTTTTTTTACTAGGAGGGTCATTGAGACAGGAGGGGAAGAAAAGATTAGCAACAAAGTAATCTCCAGCAATCTGACACCAGGTCATCATTCCAAACTCAAATTTCTTTTCAAAATATGATTTTGCTTATCATTTGGTTTCTAACAGTGTAGGTTTTTCTTTTCTTTTTTTTCTTTTTAAATAGGGCTTGCAAGGAAAGAAGAGCTGTGCAAGGATATATTGTCACTGTAATGAATCGACCTTGGTATTACTTCTCTTCTACCTGTATCCGATTACTAAGCCAAAACCCCTTCCCTGCCAATGCACTAATTGCTTTAGGTGACAGGTCTGTTAAATGATCCCTGCCCAACCTGACTACCCCTCGGGGATAAAAAAAAAAAAAGATATAAAATTAAGTTAAAAGTTACCAGAACAGATGTGGATGTTACAGGGCATTCACGTCTGATATAATACTCAAGGTGCATACCACCTATACATTATGCAATACTTCATTTAACTTATCACCTTGATCATTTATGCTACTGCACATCAAAGTTAACTGTTTGAAAGACAATTTGTGTAAAGTTTATTGCTTAAAATTTACAGTCTCAGCTTCAAATTAGTGAATATTCCTAAATAGCTTTGTCATTGATCTACCCTTTCAGCATTTTACTAACTGCTCCCCACCTCTGATTCTTTTTGAATCTGTTAAAAATGCAGAGACTTTACTTGACCTTCATGATTCATAATCAAGAAAACTAAATCAATTTGTTTGCCTTCTGCTATACTTTTAATCAAAGTAATGTCTGGAACCAAAACTTTACATTTTCTAAATGTAGTCTTACAAAAAGTGTTGCAATAGTGCATTACTTTGACGTATTATTTCACATGTACATTATAGCCTTAATACATATTTTCAATGTCTTATATTTGAATTTATTTTCTACAATTATATTGTGTTATTTTATTAATATTTTTTGAGTCTTCTTATTTATTTATTTTTAACATCTTTATTGGAGTATAAATGCTGTACAATGGTGTGTTAGTTTCTGCTTTATAACAAAGTGAATCAGTTATACATATACATATGTTCCCATATCTCTTCCCTCTTGCGTCTCGCTCCCTCCTGCCCTCCTTATCCCACCCCTCTAGGTGGTCACAAAGCACCGAGCTGAGAGCTGATCTCCCTTTGCTATGCAGCTGCTTCCTACTAGCTATCTATTTTACATTTGGTAGTGTACATATGTCCATGCCACTCTCTCATGTTGTCACAGCTTACCCTTCCCCTACTCGTGTCCTCAAATCCATTCTCTAGTAGGTCTGAGTCTTTATTCCCCTCTTGCCCCTAGGTTCTTCATGACCATTCATTTTTTTTTAGATTCCATATATATGTGTTAGCGTATGGTATTTGTTTTTCTCTTTCTGACTTACTTCACTCTGTATGACAGACTCTAGGTCCATCCACTTCACTACAAATAACTCAATTTCATTTCTTTTTATGGCTGAGTAATATTCCATTGTATATATGTGCCACATCTTCTTTATCCATTCATCCGTCGATGGACACTTAGGTTGATTCCATCTCCTGGCTATTGTAAATAGAGCTGCAATGAACATTGTGGTACATGACTTTTTGAATTATGGTTTTCTCAGGGTATATTCTGATATATATATATATCAGAAATATATATATTTCTCAGGGTATATTCCCAGTAGTGGGATTGCTGGGTTGTATGGTAGTTCTATTTTTAGTTTTTTAAGGCACCTCCATACTGTTCTCTATAGTGGCTGTATCAATTTACATTCCCACCAACAGTGCAAGAGGGTTCCCTTTTCTCCACACCCTCTCCAGCATTTATTGTTTGTAGATTTTTTGATGATGGCCATTCCGACTGGTGTGAGGTGATACCTCATTGTAGTTTTGATTTGCATTTCTCTGATGATTAGTGATGTTGAGCATCCTTTCATGTGTTTGTTGGCAATCTGTATATCTTCTTTGGAGAAATGTCTGTTTAGGTCTTCTGGCCATTTTTGGATTGGGTTGTTTGTTTCTTTGATATTGAGCTGCATGAGCTGCTTGTAAATTTTAGAGATTAATCCTTTGTCAGTTGCTTCATTTGCAAATATTTTCTCCCATTGTGAGCGTTATCTTTTCGTCTTGTTTATGGTTTCCTTTGCTGTGCAAAAGCATTTAAGTTTCATTAGGTCCCATTTGTTTATTTTTGTTTTTATTTCCATTTCTCTAGGAGGTGGGTCAAAAAGGATCTTGCTGTGATTTATGTCATAGAGTGTTCTGCCTATGTTTTTCTCTAAGAGTTTGATAGTGTCTTGCCTTACATTTAGGTCTTTAATCCATTTTGAGCTTATTTTTGTGTATGGCATTAGGGAGTGTTCTAATTTCATTCTTTTACATGTAGCTGTCCAGTTTTATTAGCATTTTATCTTCTCTTTGCCATTAAGACCAATCTTGTTTTTGCAGCTTACTTTCACTCTAAAGAATTAAAACTACACTCAGAGTTACCCTGTTCTACAAGTTCATACCCTCTACCTGAAATCTGAGGAACAGATGGTAATTTACTTGGAATGAGATTGAATATTCAAGGTGTTATAAACATTGAACAGCATAAAACATGCTCCAGTATACTCTTATTTCCACTTCTTAGTAAGTTGCATACCAAACGTATATTAATTTTTACTCTCCTGCAACAAATTACACAAATGAAACCATTTAAGCAAATGGTAGAGATGGCTAGCAGAATGGTGTGTGTGAATAAATATTTATTAAGCATGTATATTTTTTCTTCCACTTTAATTTAAGCCTTGTAGAATTAGGTATAATTTCCATGACTGCTTTACAGATGTGAACACTGATGTTCAGAAACTTCAGGAAACTTGCTCAAGTGGCAGATTGCTAACCCATGGCAGTCAAGATTTGAATACACTACTGATTCCAAAGCCATGTACTTTATATGATACAATGCTGATCCTGATAACAAAACTACTACTGCAAACAAAATGATTTTAGCATCCATTCTGTGCCTGCATGATCCCACAAACCTCAAATACATTTATCTCATTCAGGCTTTAGAAATCTGTTGTAAAACTGAGACATCAGGACTTATTTAGAAAGGTTAGAGGAGATCTTGCTGAAAAGGTAAGATTTAAGCTGAGTTCCAAAGCACTATTAGGATTTAGCCAAGGCAAGACTGAAGAAAACTGAGAAATATATTTCCATGAGAGAACACTATATAAAGCTATTTAATGAGCCACATGACAGTGATATCTCCAGAGTATGAACTTTTTTCTTACTACTAAATATCCTAATTTGCTGTTATCTACAATTTTTTAAAAAAACCAAATTATGTTGGGTAATTTAATTTTGCAAAATTACATATTTTCCTTTGCATATTAATAGGCACATTAAGGAGTGCCTTTTTGTTGTTGTTTTTAATATGATGCTCAGTGAAATGTGTAGTAAAGCTTAGTAAATTTTACCTTCTTTTTTTAATGAGAAAAACTGCACTTGCTTAATTTCCACCTTGTAAATTCTTGGTCATTAGCAAGCACTTAAATCCTCACACAGATCTTTCTATGTCTTCTGCTTACATTTGAGCCCTGCGATCTGAACTGTTTGAGTCAAGTGTCTGTAAGAAATGATGGCTTAATTATCTTATCTGCTTCCTTTATGTCTTCCCCAACCTCTCACCAAGTCTCTTGGCTGTTACTCTCTGTTCCTTTTGTGACTAAATGTGAAGCTTTAATTTAAGCCATTAGTAATAGCCAATGCACTTACTAAGTCATCACTTAGCAGGGTTGTTCTTCCCTTTTTCCAATTGGATATTTTCCAAAAAATCTGTGCTATATCAGTTGTATCTTTTGATTCATTGGCCATTCATATAATACTAAAAGTAAAAATGACTTTTTAATTACTGCTTTAGATCATGTGTGTATACATTTTCACTTAAAGTCAGACACCTTTCAAATCATATTAGTTGGGATAGAAATGAAGTTGAGTATAAGTTCTTCAAAAGTAGGAGCCTTAATTCACATATCTTTGTATCACTAACATTTATCAAATATTTATAATGTGGTTGAAATGATGTGTTTTTATTTCAGTTAATATCATTTGATGTCCTTAATTATGATTCTATGACAATTTTATAGGACTTATCATGACATGGTCTGTGTTAGGTTAAAATATATGGTAGAATTGGGAGAGGTATCAAATACTAAAAGAATAAAAGATGTTCCTAGAATTCTAGGCCAATTAGCTAAAAATCTGTAGATAATAAATTCTTTAAATGTTCAAAATTTATCAATTTTCCAAAACTATATTTTAAGTGCTTGAGAATGTAAACTAATTCCTGTGGCATAAAATGGTTTTAATGGTTTTTAATATTATCTATCAATTTATTGTTGACAAGATTTTATTTCATCTTCTTAGCAGCATTTGTGTGAATATCCCATTTGTGGAACAATAGAAATCATGAGGTGGTTTAGTTTTCTTATAAATATATTTAATATTTGAGAATGTATATTTCATAATGTGTATAACCAAAATTTCTGTGTAAGATTGGCACCCCCCAAATTGGATATATTTGTTATAAATATAAAACTGAAGAGACAGATTCTGGTCCAGATGGTGACATAGGAGACCCCTGAACTCACCTCCCACCATGGACACACCAAATCTACAACTACACATGGGATAAATTGTCTCTAAAAGGCATCCATGAGCGACTCCTACACATCCAGTGAACAAGAAAATACCCACAATGAAACGAGTAGGAAAGGCTGAGACACATTCTCACCATAAGCCCACCCCTGGCATAGCAATATACAATTGGAAAGAAACTCACAACTCCTAGCTTCTCCCTGAGGAGAGGAGGGTTTAGACCCAACATCTAGCACCCCAACACTTAAGACTTCTGCAACCAAAACACCTACCTCTGAAAGCCAACAGGGCTTATATTTATGAGACCCACAAGATTATAGAAAGAAAAAGTTCTTGGCTGGTCTGAGGACTCACTGTGTCTAACATCCCAGGGCTCAGCATGGAGGGAGCAGACAGAGATGCCTGTCTTCCAGCCTTTTCCTGACAGAGGCTTATTTGTATATCTTAAAAGTTGTAGACTGTGCATCTAGGGACAAACTGTGATTCTCCCCATCCTCCTCGGGACCTGGAAGCCAGCAGACACCATCTCTGTATTCTCCCTGTAGCCCACTCCAAATCACCAATATCTCCTGCATAGGAGCATCTGGCATTCAGACTTTTGAGGCTTTCACCAGAGGATGAACGCTAAGATTGCCTGGCTCTTTTGGCGAGTGGGACTTGAGCTCGTGAGTCCCACAGGAGTGTAGCAAACAAAGAAATGGTTGTTAACCAGCTATGCCCCTAGGAGTCAGCATAAAAGGAGCAACAGAAACACCCAGCTCCAGGTCTTTCCCTGAAAGAGGTCTATGTGCATACTTTAAAAGCTGCTGCCTGAGGATCTGGCTTCCAATCAGCCTGCAACTACATGCTGACTGAGACCTCCCCTTTGGGACTCTGCCCCTCCACTGCTGGGAGCCACTAAGAACAAAGAAGGCATCTTGGACAATCACAAAGGGTTGAGACACAACCAAGAGTTAGGGTCTGGTTGAATGGTTAGGTTCATCTTCTACATGAGATCACTCTGTGAAGATTGGAAGAGACTGTTTTATCTAATGCCAGGAACCAACAAAGAGTGTCAAGAAAAAGGAAGAAACAGAGGAATATTTTCCAAACAAAAAAAGAAGACTCCAGAAACAGACCTTAATGAAATGAAGATAAGTGATTTACCTGATAAACAGTTCAAAATAATGCTCTTAAGGATGTTCCCCAAGGTCAGGAGAACAATGCATGGACAAAGTGAGAATTTCAGCAGAGAGAGAAAATACAGGAAAGTAAAAATATAAAACCAAAAAGGCTCCATCATCACCATATCAAATTGAAATGCCATGTTTTGGTTACTCATCACTAGAAGTATAAAATTAAGGCAGATACGCTACTTGAGGATTTGGCAAAGTACAATATAAGTGGTTACATTTAGATTCCAAGAAAATGATATTCAAAAACAACTGAAAAAAGCAGAAGTGGCTGAAACAACCCTATGTTAGATGAAATGCTAAAATGTTGATTTTTAACAAGGAGCAATTGGAATATATTGTGCCTGGCAGCTAACTGCAGAAGCTTAGGCATGAAAGGTAAGATGATCAAAGCAGAAAAAAAGAAGTGAGAAAATCTAGAAAGTATTACATCATAATCTGTAATATATCATGCATAAATATAATCTTATGATGAAAGAATCAAAAATTAAGTAGGATAAAAATACTGAAAATACAAGAAAAAGGCAAGTTAAATTAGAAAATGACAAGAGGAATATCATAGTAAATTTTGACTACTAGTTATTATAAAAGACAAATTAAGATTGATATGCTGTTTGAGAAATTGGCAAAAGAATCCTTGGTATAACAGAAAAAAAGCATAAAATAGGATTATAAAAACTGTCTTTAGAGATTATTTAACAATAATCAATGGAAACTAACATATTCCCTTATGATATTCTGAATTTATTTTATTAATGATTACACAATATATTTTTCTGAGTATGATATACATTTAACACAAATTGTGGCAACCAAAATGAATATTTTGATATTCCATTTTTTTGGAAAATTGGTAAATTGGTCATTTTGTGAATTGGCCTGCTCTCATACTGAGCTAATTCCCCTTTTTAATGCAGCATATAACAAGAGCTTAAATGGAATACATGCATTGCTGTTAATCTGGTGGTCATTTATTTTACTCTTTTCCAGAGCTCTATTATATTAGCAGATGTAGAAAAATAAGCACTGTAGGCCAGCAGTCATAAATACAAAGAGAAATGATCACTGAATTGTTTTTGGTTTCTAGTGAAATCACAAATTATGAATGAAAAAGCATAACATTTGTGTTAAGCAAATTGTTGCTAATGGTCTGCCCTTGCTGAATAGTTCTCAAGGAAACGTCTATCAACTGATTGACATGGTGATGACTCATCCCCTCCCCAAACTGTGACCCTTCAGGAACACAGTCTGGAGAGACACAAACATAAAGAGACTTCTATGACAGAAGGTGAAAAGTGCCTCAGAGGGAGGATATGAGAACACAGAGGAGGTGAAATTAGCCCAGGCTATACACTGATGTTATAGGGAAGGCTTCCTAGAGAAAATGATGTTTCAGCTTTCAATTATAATTCCTATGAAAAAATATTGTGATGAAATGTTCAAACTACGTTTTTAGTTTTATGAATTTTAGAAAACTTAGTATATAGATAAATAAAAATCATAATGATGCCACTATAACAATAATACCTTATTTCTGTTCTTGAAATCTAAAAATCTCTGAAAAATCAAGTTTTCATTTTTCATTAAGATTGTTTTAAATGCATTTGGCAGCAAAACCTGAACTAAATAGATATGTTTGTTGGAAAAATATTAATGTGTTTGATGATGGAATATTTGTCTAGAACCCACCAAGGGCATTACATAATTTATTGGATATACATCATGTTTCCTTTACAGTTTTTGTCTAAGTCTGAGTTTTGGCAGCAAATGTTTAAGATAAGAGATTATAGACTTGTATGACACCACAGCATCCTGCTTCAAGGCACCCTTTGTCATCTTTATCTTCTACCAAAATATTTTCTCTAATGTGCTGAAAAGCATGATGGGCTCAACTGAGTTTCCAGCCCACAGAATTCCTAAATTACTCTGAGACTAATTCAAATGAAATAGCACAAATATTACTATCTGAGGATCTTTTTATTGCAAATCATTAGCCCTGAGTTTTGACTGTTGCAGTAAGAGGCATAAAGAATTTAAAACTTCATTCTAAGAGTAAATCTTCCACTCTGAGAAATATATTCCACTGAGACAGGCCCAGAACATTAACATGAAAATTTAACCAAGGCTTCTTGGTCTATTTCCCTCTGTTTACTGCATAGCCTGGCATAGGGTACATCCTTATACATACTTGTCAATATCTGAATCAATATTTGGCTCTTGAAAGGAGACATGAACCCTGGACATACTGAGTGTAGATATGTCAATATTAAGTAATGACTATTTTCTGGGAAAAAAAATATTGCTCCCCTGTAAGAGTGGTATTCTTTCTAGGCAAATAAACTGCTTCATGAATTTTTTCAGAACAGAGTAATTGATATTCATATGCAATGATTTGGGACTTTGTTAAGAGAGAGGTCTTTTGACATCAATACTTTTCAGTGGAAAAAGGCACATCAACATCTTAACTCTAACTCAGGAGGCAGTGCAGGGCAGGCACCTATACAGAACAGTACACAAGACTATTTGCTTAAAACCTAAACTAAGACTTCATCCCTGTAAAACTGATAGAAAATATCCCAAAGATTCAAACCCAAATTGGCTTTACAGAGCTTCAAAATATATTTTAAAAATGATATGGTCATAAGTGGCAATTATAGAAGATTTTGCCCTTAGTTCCTAGCTTCCTTACTCTTCAACCCTGTAGGAACCAGAGCCTTTGTTCACAGCACATCTTGTTTTCCCTGGAAACACATTAAGAAATAATAATAACATGAGCAGTTGAGACCTGACAACATAATTTGCCTCATATGCCAATATCCTTACTGATCTCTTTGCATTGACCCTTGACCTTCCACCCCAGGTTGTTCTTCCCTTTCATTCCTAACAAATCCATATGATTTTGATTGCAGAATTCTGATTCCTAGTTCTAGGACTAATAGCAGCTTCATCAAATGCCCATCTGGTGATCCTATGCATACTTTCACAAGTTTCAAGTGTCTGAGAGTGGTGTTTTTGGACCTTTGTGATGTATTACAACACCTAGGTGTCTCTACCATAAGAATGATCAACAGCCCAAGAAATAATGGTAAGAATGGCTGTGGCAGAACCTGCACTTTATCCTAATGGGTTTGAATAACATCTTCTCTTAAAGTTTTTTTTTCCTAATTCTGAATGTTCCCTTCTCATCCTTGAATCTGAAGAAAGATGCTGACAGAACCATCGGAGGACTTTACCAGGGGAGGGATAGCAGTTCTAACCAGCAGATGTGAAGTGTGCAATTTCTGTACAATGCTTTTCACCCACTCACTGCCTCTGCACTGTGAGTTTAGTGGACAATGAGTTCCTCCCTGCATCCCTATCACTTGCATCATCATCTGCCAAATAAGCACTAGAAATTTGTTAGATAAAAAAGAAGTCATGTAAACATACCCCTGAATTGCACAGAAAATAAAAAATTATAACATCTTAATAGATAGGCGCCTTCTGCAAATAACCCAGCTGAATCAGGGTTATAATCTAAAAATTTCTAAATCTTAACTCTAGTGATTCCTCATAAAATATTGATTATTTTATTTGATATAAATATCTTTCCACGTTCTATTTTACAAATAATTCTTTCACTCTGCGAGTATACTTGCTTTTCCTTATTCATATTGCTATCATGAAACCATTTTAAATCCACTTATCCACTTTCTGTCCCTTTCTTTAGTGCCCTAGTTTTCAGATATGAGTTTGGGCTCTGATAATGGGGATGTCCACCAAATTTCAATAATTTTTCTAAGCTCCAGTGTATTTTTACAGCTTACTTTTTGATGTTCTTGATTGAATAGAAGCCGTTCTCCGAACATCAGCTTGGGACTGTGATGGCAACAGATACTGGAACTAACAGGTGTATATGTAATCCTCACATTGTTATTCTTTTACAAACTATATATATATATATATATATATATATATGCACACATATATATATTATACTTAGTTTAGTTCTTTAACCCTTTTTGATAAAATAATTACGTATATGTACATAAATGTGTTTAAATATATAATTTGCAGTAGATAAAAACATCCTTTGTGGTGAGTGGCATGACATTGTTCCATGGATTTTAATTTCAGAATGGAACAGCTTACCTGAAAACAATAATTACGGGAGAACTTCACATACACTGAATAAGAAAAGAAAATGAAAGGCCCATAATGGGATAATTCCTCTTTTAGGATTTTCCCCTTAGTTTTAAAAGAGATATATACATGCAGCTTTATGTATTATGTGATATTAATAGGGTAGTTAAGTCAGCACGGCCACAGGTTGGGAGTGTATCGTTATTCCTAAGAGTAAAGCCCTCTTTTTATTATCCTTTTCTAGCTATGTGTCCACTGAATTCATATCACCACATTTTCTCTTTATGGCTCTCCCTCACCTCCTCATTTTTCTGACAAGGGAAGAAACATGAAACTACTTCTGTTTATAAAGACACCTTAGTAATTCTTGTTTATATATCTCACTTTCCTACACATTAATATTCATAAATCCCACATCTAACTATTAATAGTTCATTTCCATTACAATGAGCATAATCCTTTCATATTTGTCTTTCTCAACCATACTTTTTATGTCTTCTCCTTTCCATTCCCTCTGCATTCTTGTCCCTAGATAAAGAGTTTAAATTCCTTCTTATAAGACTTCCATTTTCTTTCTGAAAACTCGTTTCAACCCTTGTGAGAGTTGTCTTTTTCCCCTAAAACACTTTTAGTTAAAATTCATCTCATTTTGTAGGTGAACTTAACTGAAAAACAATTTGCCAAGTTCCACAGTATTCCTTTGCAGTTCATCTCCCTCCTCCATCTTATCTAGTTCTCAATCAGGTAGTTTCATATTTCAATCTAATATAGAGGACATAACATTTACTGAGCTACAGTTTTGTCTCTCACATACTTGTGAGGCAGACATATTCATTTTATGAAGAAAGGTTAAGTAATTCGAAACCTCAGAAAGGTTAAGTATTTTGTTCAAGTTTTCCTGACCAACAAATGTCTAAATGCTGAATACAGTAACATAAAGCTGTAACGTTATTCATATGTATCTCTCTTTTATACGTAAAGGTCTCATTTTTTTAAGTCCCAACTAATGTGATTGTCTGGATTTTTTCTAAACTAGTCATACTCTTAGCAAGATTTATAAACTATGACACCTCAGACAAAACACATGACTCTATGATCTGATCAGGGCATAAATAACATGTGTTTCCTCACTAGTTTTGGACAATATACATTTATATATTTGCAATTATTTTTTCTCACCTTGCTCCTTGTTTGAAACAGATTTTATCAATTTCATCTAGTGCTTTATTTTATCAAAATATTGATATTTTGTCTAATATAGTGATTATCTGCAGACTCATAACATTATTTCTTTACATTAACCTATGAGTAACTGAATTTTCTGGGTATTTTTATCACATAAATGATTATTAAAACAATTCTCCCTAGTCTTTTCCATAAAGAAATGATTTATTAGGCACAAATACAGAATCTTCTATCTAATGATTTTTTTGTCACTTAAGTGCTATTTCTAACATTATAATCAAATTTGGTCAATCTGTCTGATTTGTTTAGTTTATAATATTTATTGAAAATTTTGTGTTTTCCTTCTCCTTAATATAGAGAAAATGACTGAAATAACTATAATTTTAAAATTATTTTTCTTTAAAGTATTTGAAATTAATCCTGCCCTATAATTTTCAACTCCTGGTATTCTGGAGGAACAGATGTATAGAGCTGAAGTGAAGGCAGATTTAAACATTCTTTGCAGTTTCTCCTCTCAGGAAATGAGATTTTAGTGTGCATCTCTAGGATATCACATGGAGCTACTAGTTAAATACACTTTTAGTTAACTTCAGGAATAACCCTGATAGGCTACATTAACAGTAACTTATATGAGTGTCAAGTAGCTTAGGGTGTCAGTTTGCCCAAAAATGAAATATGTAACAAATTTTAAGGAATCTTCAGAGATAGAACATGTAAAAAATTCTGTACCAGTAATATGCCTTTATATAATTCATTTGCTTTTGCGAGAAAATAAGATTTAAACAATGAGTATAGATAATTACAGACAAATACAGTGAAAATGCAAGTATTGGGATCAGCATCCATGACTATTTCTAGAAAATATTTGATTAATTTTTTTTCTTTTTTGTCATGAGTAGATGGAACTGCAAGATTTAAAATAATTTGAAAGTTTATAGCATATGTTGGTAAAAGGCTAAAAATAAGTAAAGTACAACAATAGAAATTTCATGCTCAAATTTCTTGTCAATAGAAAGGAGGGGAAAATTTAGGGGAGAAAACTTTTATTTCAGATGAGAAGGTATGAGTAATTTTTATGCCCATTTTAATTATATTCAGCTATTTTTGAAAGGGCAGAAATAAGCTTCTATCGGTTATAGTAATTATATATATAATAGAAATATCTAAAGTATTTCACTTATTTTTAAAAAATTCTAATTTCCCATATTCTTATCATAAATGTTCATGAAGACATGCTTAAGCCACATATTTCAGAAAAATTTCATCCTGTTTTAATATTTTATAGATGATCAAAGTTATAATAATATTTCTCTCACTAATTTTACAATAATATTGTTTTCCTATTATCAATAGCTGGCTGGCATTGAAAAACAGTCCCCATTTTTTAAATTTATATTTATAAAAGTATCATATTTCATTGAATGTTTTTATATAAGTTATACAAGTGAATGATCTCTGTTCCTTAATAAGAAAATAAGAGCCAGAATAGAGAATAGCTGCTGTTTATATCTAGAGGAGACTGAAGCATTGGAGCTGCAAATACTGTAGGAGGAGAAGAGGGAGATTTGAAGCTGTATCTGTCAAGCTTCATTATTTTTGATGGGCTATGTCAGAGTCAGGGTTAGAATTGGTATGGAAACTCCAATCAAAACTCCAGTCAAAAGGAAAACCATGAAGTTGCTTAGGGAGGCTGTATGCAGGATATAACTAAGTTTTGAGTGATAGTGCCTCAAATGTAATATTTTTTAATGATGTCAAATATGTAGCAGTTATGTTTGAACACTTGCCTAATTGGACTTAATCGGTTAGAGAAGCTATCATTTAAAACTCTCCTTAATGAAGTCTTTTTAAAAATTTATCATGACATATAAATCAGAGCAAATCCACAGAAAAGATTTTTTAGAGGAGTTGGCAGCTTCCGTAAAGTCTAACAAAGGAAAGTTTCGGAAATTCAGTAATATATGAGGCTATTTAGAAATACAAAGAAATGGCTTGCCCATGATACCTTCACACATGTGAAGTTTTTTGCATATAAGGTATAAACATATCAGAAAGAAAACCTAATAGCTCAAAAAATTAGTGGCCTTGCAAATAGGAGAAAATATAGGTGACTGCAGAGTATGAAGTGGCATTTAGGAGAAAGTAGACCAAGGACAATAAAGACAGAAAGCCTAAATCATTTTTCTTTCCCTAATAGAAAGACAGATTTCATATGAAACGTCATGTATAGAATTGCTGAAGGAAACTATAAAGTGCTTTTCAACTCTAGACTAACATAAATAGAAATGAAAAAAATGGATTTAAATATGGAGATGCTACAGAAAAAAATACATGGAAACTCTACGGCAAGGATAGTTGTATTAATCGTCTACTGCTATGTAACAAATTACCCCAAAACTTAGTGACTTTAACAATGACAAACTTTTGTTTTCTCACAGTTTCTGCTGACCAGGAATCCTTAGATGGGTAAATCTGTATCAAGGTTTCTCAGGAGGTTGCAGTCTAGCTGTTGACTATGGCTGCAGTCTCATCTGAAGGCTTGATTGGTGGTGGTGGTGGAGAGGATGCTTCTAAACTCACATTATTGGTCTTGTTCTCTTACCATCTGTGCTGCTCTACTGTGCTGCTTCACAACATATCAGCTGACTTCTCCCAGAGTGAGCAATTTGAGAAAGAGCAAGAGAGTGAGTGAGCCCAGGAAAGATGCCATGGTCCATTTACAAACTAATCTCAAAAAGGACATTCCATCACTTCAGTTGTATTCTGTTCATTAGAATCAATTCAATACATCCAGCTTACATCCAAGAGGAAGGAATTAAACATGGTGTAAGTACCACGAGGCAGGGATCATAAGGAGCTATCACAGAGCTGCCTTTCATGAGACATTAGTAAGTATCTCTGAATTATACTATAGACAATCTAATCACTAAAACTAAGAGGAGAACCAAAGATGGGGAAGGAAGTAAATATATTAATGTGAGTAGCACATGAGAGAATAATGAATGTTAAATTAGAAAAATAAACTGAAAGCTAAGTAGATTCAGTCCAATAATGTCATGTCAGACACATGGGATAAGGAAAGCAGAAAACTTAGAGCTATTCTGAAGTAACCAATGAAGGGCAATGTCATTGCATACTTGTGAGGCAAGGGAAAAGAATTTTTGTAGAACAATAATACTTCTGTTTAATGAAACAAGGCTTGAAACTGGAAGTAGGAAGACAGTGAATAAAAAACTAAAGTAGGACAAACTGGATATGATCAGGATATTTATGAAGATTCTGATAAATAAGAAACTTCTCTCAAAATATGAATCAATAAGACAGAAGTTGGCAGTCAATGAGATATGAATTTTGGGAATCAAAGAGCATTTTTAAGACTACATGTCATGCATTGAGACCTGACACATGAGCCCTGAGGTTCCAGGCATAGTTTTGAATATTTTAGGCTTCTCATTTAATTAGAACATTTATTCAGAGGAGTGTTATTAAAGAAGACATTGTGTTCAACTTCCTAACATCCATTATTACAGTGGATTAATTTAAGCCAATTATCATAACTCTGAACTCCTTTGCTGACAGTCAGTTCAGGACTGGGTTATGATCCATTTTTGGAGAATGATTTGGGAAGTCTACTGTAGTCATCTGGAACAGACCTTTCCTTTTCTGAGAGAGAGTCAGTGGGAAAAACAAGATGTGTCTTCTTCTGCTGGATTTCATCATGTTTGCATATAATGCTTTAGAAAAGCTGTAAGTACTGTGTTATTAGCCAAAGGATGTGCTCAACACCAAAGACGGCTAAGTGTTTTCTAATTATTAATGTTATTATAATACTTTCAGAATAATTTTGGTCTAAGATGAAAATACCTCATGATTTCTCAATTTTGCCAAAACCCAGAATTTTTCTTTAAAGTTATTTATCCTTCCTTCTCTTTATCACTAATTCTAGAAGGAAAAATATTGACTAGAAGACAGAAAAATTATGTTACATCCCTTTAACCTTTAAATAGAGAAAGAAATTCAACAACGGAAAGACAGTAGATTGGTGGTATGAAATTAACAACTTGGTATCTGTAGCAGGTATCTACTTACTGCCAAACATTTACCCAAAGAAAAACATTCTTTGCTGTCAAATTTTATTAGAGATTGCACTGAACAAGGAAAAGCTCTCTTAGGAATATTTCTTGTTTGACAAGAAATGAACACAGTGTCATTTTGCTTTCTGTTTGTGGAAAGACAAAAATAAACACTTATTTCAGTAACTGTGATATCTTCAGAGTTCAGGCATTTTGCCTATCAAAAATAAATTGTGGAACATGATATAGCATCAAGCAACAACTGCAGCTACCCACTATTATTTCCCTGGTATTAATATGAGGCAAAATACTGAGCTGGGGAAATATTGGGGACCCAGTTCTGATGGCAATGTGGGAATGAAAATAAACAGCATGCTTTCCAAAGCACTTTGGGCTTGCTTGGTACAGTCCTGGGCATTGGGATTCAACCTCTGGAGAATTTGAACTGTCATCTCTCCAAACACTATCACTAGTGGCCCTCATGTTTGCTGTTCTGTCAGTGATAGTTTAACTTCAGATTGCTTTCAACCATTCAACAAACAGTTATTGGAGGTCTCCTATGTGCATATTACTACAATAGATGCATCCCAATTCCAGGCATCTCACATTTTGCTGTGCTGTAGTTCACTCTCACCTTATTTGATGTTATCTAATAGACACGCTCATTTTTGACGATGATCTAAACAGAGTATAGCAAGGGGAGTCTGAATTTAACTTTAAATAGTTTATTCCCAAGGATATGTGGACTTTACGTAGCACATTAACTCTAATAGGGATAAATATAATGGTTATTAATACTATACCAGGTATTTTTTATATATTACAATTAATTATATCTCCCTACTCATTCCTGACCAAACATGCTAGACTGTGGAACAAAGTACAAAAGAAAAAAAAACTAAGCTATTTTTCTCTAGTTTGCACACTAATAGCTATATTACTGGCTAGACCAACACACTTGTCCTCTAGCTCAAGAGTATAGTGTACACTGCAAATGGCCGTCTTCATCTACGTTCCTCAAAGCTCATAATTCCCAACTTATAAAGGTACGTTATTCCAACATTTTCCAATGTACCTGAACACCTAGCATCACTGCAGTTCACTTGCAGTCTTCAGGTGTTGAGGACTATACACAGACTCATTTTCCTCTAAAGCACCTAGACTACATTTTTCTTAGATAAGTAACATCTTTGAAGAAATAATTTAATTTCATCTTCCTTGAATTTTCTCCCCCTCCCTCTATGCCTTGCTTCTAGATGAGCTGTAGCCTTTCTCCTTCTTTCCATCTCGCGGTGTTAAAACCCCAGGTTCTTCATCAGATCACATTCCACATTCTAGACCAACTTTGAACCATTTTGATTCCGTTCCCTCTCCACTTCACCTCACCATATTTCAATTCTCCGCCCAAAACTGTAAATCAGACTGTCTTCTCTTCCTTTATACAGAAAATCAGGCCACCCTTTTCTCCAAAATTTCTCCAAATTTTTCTTACTCAGCAAAATTATTCCCCATATTTTTATCACTATCAGTGCATCACAGAGGCAGCATGGTTTAGTAGAAAAACTTGAACAGGGATTCAGGAAACAGTTATTGCACAATCAATGTTATTACTGTCTATACTATTAATTAGAACTGTTAGTGAAAGTCTGCCATACAGAACTTCCTTGTCATGGTAGATCTATAAGATATAAAAGAATTGAAACATATTCTAATATACAGTGAGTGATCCCCACTCTTTTCCCTCTAAAAATGTGATAGAAATCATGGGAGGCATGGCATGAAAAAAAGACCAAGATTTCAATGGAAATGTGAAATTGGAGCTAAGTGTGAGTAGGAGAAATGTAAATCCATTCATCGTGATAATTCCAAAATGTGTTGTCAGTTGGCTTGTGTTTGTTTCCACAAGGCATTGACAAAGGATCTACTGGGTTGAACAGTATCCCACCTTCCCTCTTTCCCCCATAAAAAACTATGAATGTGACCTTATTTGGAAATAGCTTCTTTGCATACATAACCAAGTTAAAATGTGGTCATACTATATTAGGGTGGGCCCTAATCCAATGATTAGCATTCTTATAATAAAAGGGAAAATTTGACACAGATAGAAACACATGGAAAATTACATGTGACGGTGAAGACAGAGATTGAAATTATGCAGCTACAAACCAAGGAATGCCAATAATTGTCAGTAAATTACCAAACTCTGGAAGAAGCAAAGAAGGATCCTCTCCTATAGGCTTCAGAGAGAACATCGTCTTGCCAACAACTTGATTTCAAACTTCTAGCCTCTAGATCTATGAGAGAATCAATTTCTGTAGCTTAAAGCCAGTAGTTTGTTACAGCAGCCCTAGGAAACTAATACATGTGTCACGAATCATTCTATACTGAAGAGTATATGGCATATCTAAATGACAGGGGTTCACATTCTGAATCAAAAAGGGCTTATGTCTCAGCTGTACCACCAAGTACTGTGGCTTTGGGTAAGTTATTTAACCTCATCAGTCTTAATTTCCTCCTGTGGAAAATGAAATAAAAATTGTATCTTCATTTATAGCATGAAAACATGATAATGCACATGAAGCACATGTCACATTGTCTGGCATATTGTAGGAGTTTTATAACTATTACCTGTAGATTTATTCAAATATAATGACCCCATAAGAGTGTCCCTAAAGGTCAGAGGCACACACAGTGAAATAACACTTAAGATATAAAAGGTAACCAATGAGTTTCTTTGCTGCCTCCCACAAAAGAGCTGGCACCTCTGATAAGAGCATGCTGCTCTGCACACTGACACATTTTCATATCAAGTCGCCCCAACAGCCAGCATTGAAGCACTGCCCAGATGCATATAATTCTGTCCAGCAACACTCTGTCTTGAAAATGGGGAGTTACATAATACAGCATATACGAATGGGTTTGGAGGGAAGTTAATAACTTGTTTCACCTTTTTTTCCCTTTGCAGTACCACCACCAGTAAATTCACAAGATTTGTTTATTTTTCTGATCTATATGGGCATGTGCCCAGTGAGCACACTGCCTTGCAAACAATTGAATCTCAATTATTTATCAAAGAGAAAAAAAAATCTACACAAAATTAGGATCTATAAGCTACCACTACTCAGAGATGTTATGATAAAGAAGCAGGAAGAGTTCTTCAGTGGCCATCAGAGCTTGAGCTGATTGATATCAGTGTTTCCTAAACCAAGTGTATCTAGTAATCCCCTGGAAAGACCAGCTCCCAGCCTCAAGTGTCTGCAATTTATAAAGTCAGAGTTGGGACACAGAAATCTGAGATTTCAGCATGCTCCCCAGGTAATATTGTTGCAGGTAGTCTAGAAGTCACAGTTTGAGAAAGACTGGTCTATACGAAATAGTCATCTACTTGGAACCTAACAGTTTTGCTTTAGGGATATTTTCAAAAAATATATGAAGGTATTAATACGTAACATCACCCATTTTGATTTCAAGTTCTTAGATCAAAAGTCCACATAAAAATATCACACATATCACTCTTACATTCCCATCCCCCATTTAGTTAAATTAGATATACCTCCAAAAGGTCCTCAAACTGTTATCCACATGGTTACTTTGCAAAAAGTATAATTTGGAGATAAACCTCTAAGCTCAGGGTTTTACTTGTAGCTACATGGCAATCTTAGGATCTGCTCTAGCTTCTGAAGTCCCATTTTAAGGTTGGCTCTTAGCCATTGCTACACATTAGAATTACGTGTAGAGCTTTAAAATACCAACACCTCAAACCAATTAAATCAGACTTTCTGGTTCAGTCCCAGGGCATAGAGATTTCTAAATTCATTCTAACGTGCAGCCAGGGTTGAGAACCACTGCTTGAACTGAAGATTTATCGAGGCTATGTGACCAATATCTCTGCCTGACAATAAAAGAAAATCCCTGTGATTCTGAACCATCTGGTTTTCTGGAACTTATATAACATCAGGAGTCTTCACAGAGTAGGTGTATAAGCATGAGACTGTAGACAATGAGATTAGCAGCTCGTGTTCACTCCAAATTTCAGAAACAAAGGATTGGGCAAAAGTGGCCTACTAAAGAAGAAGTCTAAGAGGATGAAAATGCTATAACCCTCATATAATAGCTTAATATCACATGAAAAAAGGGAGCAGATTTTGAAAAAGAGAAACTTCAACAGAGCTCTAGGCTGTCTGAGACCTCTCCTCTAACAGAAAAAAACAAGTTAAAATAGGAAACTTCTTTTAAAAAAAAAAGTCATATTCCATATGTTGAGATTTAGATACTGAATACATTTTGGCTTAAAATAAATCGTTCTTATTAAATGAATCAATGTTGCTTTGTGATAATCAGTGAGACCCAGACTTATAAATCATTTTTAGTTTCTTACTTTTAACTACATATTTTCATCCTCAGAAAGATTAAACAGTTAAGTCTATCATGATTGAAAAGTGACCCCAGGGCCCTCAACTCAAATACACATATATCCTTGCATATCTTTCCATGAGAGCACCTGAATAGAAAAAAGAGGTAGTGATAAACTACTCTGAGTATAGCAGTTTCAAGGTAATATGGATGAGAAGAGAATTGATCTTGCTCCAACAAACTGGAGTTAGCAAGACGTGGACATGGCTGTGTGTCAGGAAGAACTATTAGAGCCCCAATCTAATAGTTTTAATAAAGTTTAGGAAAGTTTGAAATAAACTGTCTTTAAATCTTTTATCTATTTTAGAATTTGTTATTCTTACATAATTTTACCTTTTACCCAGAACAATACATGTTTATTTACTAGTTTTAATCAATAAGCAGAAGGGGGAGAAATAAATGTTTATCATATATGGTAAGAAAGCAATTGTCTAATGTTTTCATTAATTTCTTCTAATTACAAGGAAAATACCCACTTTATCTCAGGGAAACTTCACCTGGATGACCACATAGAAACATTCTGAAAGCAGAGGTTACAAGTAAAATTTTCAAAGATAATCTATATCTACTCAAAGTACCTTAAGCCAGTCTATATCTACTTGATCTATTTGTCAAAATATATTCAGTGAATAAGTATTGTGGGGGTATTTGTAGATTTCTATATGGAGTATTTTGGCATAATGAAAATTTATATTTTAATATAACTCTCCGTTCATTTGTTCTAGAGCATTTCATCTGATTAAGTGATATTGATACTTTGACTAATCATCTGATATTTTGAGGAATACTGCTTAGAACTTCCTGAAGAGGTCTTAACACTCACCATTTTAACCTTATGATAAAGATGGTACAAACTATGATTCTCTCATCAACAAATATCTTTGCATAATGGTAGGTATAGTTAGATTATGGGACTGTGTTACTGGTGGACTAGTCTTGAAGTCACAAAGTGTCTTGCAACTATTGGGATTAGAAAACAATCACAGGAGCAAGACATCAATCTCTAACAGGTCAGATATACCCAAGAAAGTACAGTCTATAAAATTTCACCTTTGATGTCTAATCTCTAAGAACTCTATGGAAGAGAAACACTTTAGAATTCATTCCTAGCCAAGCAGAGCTTACAGTGTTGAGGAACCAAACCAAGGTGTCAAAGGATAAACCTGTCACTTTGGAAATGTTCCAGGACCATTCTACAAATTCTGAAAGCTACTAACCATTAAAAAAAGAATGAAACAATTTTCTAAAGGTGAGGAAATCCATAACTTACAACAATTTTCTGGGCGGCTTTGTCTGGAACAAATGTTAAATTTGACCTTTTAGGGATTATAAACTCTACAAACTCTGAAATGAATTTAAACACTTTTTAAGGTATACATTTTATATAAATGTGCAGATTTTTATAATATTTTTGAATATTTTAGTAATGTCTAAAATCATTGTATTTTATTATTTTATCATATTATCATATTATATTGTCATATTATCACCTAAGGAGGTCATGAGTATTTATAAACTTTTATTGGGGATAACCAATCAATGGAGTCTACCTAAACAAAGACTACCTTGTGAAATAGTTTAGTAAATTGTTTCAAGGGCTACATGTAATTGTGTTAAGTAGTTTCTACAAAATATATAATCCTCCCATATGTTCCCTGCAAATTATCTTGAGGTGATAGTTTTCTGATGGAAATGTAAAGAAAACCCTCTTAATTTGTTCTGATATAAGCTGTCTCTGCTGATACAAGTAAAAGAACAATTGCTAACTGAGTGGGCGTTTGACGTATTAGCCAAGTGATCATCTGCACATTTTAGGCAATAAATAAATTTGAAAATTTTATGCCAATAAATAAATTATAACCTCTCTGTGTTCAGTTATCTTTAAATAAAATGACTAGAGAAAAAAGTACCACGGGAAGAAAATGTTACCCGAAATTTTAAGATTTAGAATGAAAATCAAAGTATCTTAGACAATAAAATCATCATCTAATAGAAATAATGATCATCCACATTTCCAGTGTATTATTTTACTTAAACAATTTATTCACAGCCTTAGCCACTTATCAATTGACGTTTTACAGTTTGAAATAATTTATTTATATGATTTACATGTTACGCTCCTCATAAAACCACAGCTGTGAGAAATCTCATTGTTTATTGAAACAGACTTGAAAATTTCTGGTTAGGTACTCAATTTGATATTATAGTCAGATTTGCAAATAGCTAACTGATAATAAAGCTGATTTATAGCCTACATATTTTCAAATTTAGCACCTAATGAAAATTATTTACCTGTAGATAAAGGTTACAATTATCAAACTTCTATAAAACCAATTAAAATATAAGTTCTATGATATTAGCCCATGGACATAATGCCTATTCTTTTAACCAATTTACTTGCTGCTAAAGAACCTCTGCCTGATGAATTATACCCATGAGATCAAAATACGATTGAAATTTTCAATAACACAATTTCCCGCACTATTAAATACTCAGCATTTCAAAAAAAAAAAAAAAAAAAACAATGCATTACTACTCGATAAAGATAGAAGCATATACTTATATACAAACCAGTTTACATGAAACGTGCATTTTTAATTCAAACACAGGGTGTGGGGAGAAGTATTGGAGAAGACATCTATACTTTGACCAACAGAAAAAATCATTCACAGCCTTTCAGCCACCAGCTCCTTCCTCAAAAGCGACATTGTAATAGTTTCTTGTGAATTATACCAACAACTTTTAAAGCACTGTGTAAGAACCAAAACATAGTGAGCAGCATTTATTCTGTGAGAGAGAAAACAATCTGAAACTTTACCTCAGAGAGCTTTTAATCAAGCAATTTTAGGGGCAAAATGATGAAGAAAATGTTTACCATCTAGACATACCGATCACTTGTACCTTGTATCGGTCCCTGTGGATATTTACAAGTACAAAGATGTTCCATAGGGAGAGAGTCAGAAACTACATGAATTGATCAGCCTAGGACTATCCTCCATTTCTATTTATCCTAGAAGATCTCATTCCATTGCTTCCATTTTGGGGGGATTAAAGAAACCCTCACGTCTTTAAAACCACAGTTTTGACTTTGGGTAAATACTCAAATTTCCTATTTCTTAGATTCCTCTTCTCTAAAATGTTTATGAAAATAGCACCTACATCATAGAGATGTGAGTTGTAGATAAAACTATGCATTCATAATTATTGAGCCTCACACGCATTAAATGCTTAATGTGTTTCTATTATTTTACTCTGAATCAATATTATTTTTATTATAAAACTACATCCTAACATCAAAATGACAGGTGATGATGAGGAAGGACAAACAGATTATAGCATTATATTAATATTTTATAATCACAATAAAAGAGTCTCTGATTAAGAATTTTGGATTCAAATGTACTTACTTAAACAACTTCATTTATATTAGGGTACAAAGCAAAGAGCAGGCTACATACATATATGCATGTACGTGTGTGGTTAGCTTGCATTCAGGTGTAATGGAAACATCCATTAGAGAGAGTAGCAATAACTCCTCATTTTTCAAGATAAATTACATGTATGTTCTTGGCGTTTTATTTAGAATATCTCCAAAACACTTCAACAAAAAGTCCTGTAGATATTACCACACCCTATCTTACACCGGAAGAAACTGAAGCTCACCAAGCTTAACTGGCTCTTTCAGTGACACATACTTACAAAGTGGCAAAGACTGTGTTCAAACTAACAGCCATCTGGTCCTTAAAGATATGTTTTAGTCAATAAAATATGAAAGCAGAAAACTGTCATACAATATATAGTGAAATAAACTATAATAGAAAAGTGCAATTGGAGTGATTTATAGAAGTTGATGCTGGAAAAAAATCGAACTAAATGTTATCATTTTTAATATAAAACATTTAATTAAATATCTTAATATTTTAACTTATACAATATAATTCATAAGGAAATGAAGATTTATACCTTATTATATATATCCAACATGGCTAATATTTACTTGTACAAAACCATTAATGAATATGAATATACTGATTTTAAATTTAAAGCTATAGAATTTCAATAGCTCTTTGAGAAAAGTTTGCAGATTACTATTATAAACACCATGAGTTCTTAATGTGAACATTTTACAAATTGAATTCAGATATCATTAAAAACAAAAGAAATAAGCAAAGAAAACATTAGGGACACAGCTAAAGTTTCACTTCTTCATCTCTCCAGTGGTTACCCCTTTCCTGAAGTTTAATGTATGAAGTAGATCCATGTACGTTTAGGATAAATACCAAATCCTTATTCAATATTTTTAGACCCAGATTCCATATTAAATATCTCGCATATGGCACCTCTCATAACCAGCAACCAACAACAGCTAAAATAGAAGGTGCAGTGAGAAGATCCTCAAACTGCTATTTACATGGCTATGTTGAATAGACTGGCTTATCTTTTCCTATCTCACAGATTAAAATTGGGTACAATTATCAAAATTTGTAATCATGGCCCTAAATCAGGAGGAAAAATGTTAAACTATACATTTCCATATAAGGAATTGGAAAGGTGCATACTAGACTTTAGTAATATTAATGTTAAAATGACATACATGAAAATTTTTAGTCTTTAATGGGATAAAATCCATAATCAGAAATATGTCACATTTGGTTGACTTCCTGTTGATGCTGTAAAATTACATTTTTCTGTATGTAATTTAAAGTTGTTACATCTGAAGAAAAAAGAATAATCCTCTAGGTTCTCACCAAGAATATTTCATATCTGAGATAAAAGTGTCCCTGAGATTTCGAATGGAGATACGTAGGCAGGGTTGAATTTAAATACAGCATTGACTTCCAGCATCTTTTCTGACTTTTAAGGGCACTTGAAAAATGAAGAAGGAAGGTCTCTGCGATTTGTGATGATTTTAAAGGTCTTTGATACTTTTATTTTTTCTCCAGGGTAAAATGAGAACACAGTTTGGTTGCCATGTGGGCTGAGAAACTTCATAGCGGGGGCACTTTGAAGAATAACTCAGCAGGGTCAGGAGGAATCAAAGAGGAGTGACAAACAGAGTCGTATCCCCTCTGGGAGAATAAATTAAGGAGGTGGTTTTGCCTCCTCTAAGCCTTAAGGCATAGCAATATGGTCTCTATAAAGTTTTTCAGAAGCAATATTTGATTCGCTTTCAATTTTGCATTCATGAAGCATGCATATTGAGTTACTGAGTTAATCTTAAAGGGTATGCTTCTCTTTTCTTTATTAATAAAATAATTTGAGGGTTTCACACATATTAGGGTATAGAAATAGCATAAAGAGTCTCAAATACTGTTTGGCAAAAGAACTTTTCCCCCCCCTTTTCTCTCTTTTTATAAATTCTTCTTACCTCTTACCTCCCAAATTTGGGTTCCTGATAGACTTCAATGTTAGTTCACTAAATGAGGCACCATAATTAACACCATGAAAAGCCTGTAGTGATAGATGATATTTTCCACGTCAAAAGCCAGTGAAAATACAAGCCTAATAACCAATAATAGAAATGGATTAGGCTTCACCTTGATTTTTAAAGATTAACTTGAATTATCAGTATAATGTAAAATCTAAGTCAACTGATTGGTGGTGCTTTTTTACCTCTGTCTTAGAGCCAACGTTTGAAAAATAATATATCATTTTACTTGTAAAAGTTCTCTCAAAGATGTTGTGTTTAAATTTCTCCTAATATCTCAAGAAGGCAATGAATAAAAGAAAATCCCATCACTATTCCAAAAAATGATTAGACTTTCATATAAGTAATCTAGTATTAGGAATCATATTCTTTCCAGTGATATATTATCTATAAATATATTTCAAATACTTCTGCTAAGATTTTCTTTTATTAAAAATAGATGTAAAATGGGTTTAAGAATCTGTTGTTCAGCAACTATACTAAGTTTCCCATTTTATTGCTTTACAGTCAAAATGTAAAGCAAAGTCCTCAAGAAACAATCCTGTTCAGGACAGTGAGATGATCAGCTAGCTAATTACAAATACAGCAACCTAAAGATCTCTTGTTGCAGTCTTGGCAGTTAGCGCCATAAGAGGACGATGGAACTGAAAGTGAATTAGTAGCATGTACTGTCATCACAGCCATAGGTAATAAATTTATATGTTTAATCAGAGTATGAGCTTCAGAGCACCACTGTCCCCGGAGAGAATGTAGTTCATGCCAAATTGATATCATGTATAATCTAGTTCAGTGAGATGCAAGGGAACCCATGGAAAACCAGCTGCAAATGATGCTGTCAGGGGAACTCCCTCTGTGATATATTTTGACTTTCCAAGTTGGAATTTAAGGCTATAAAGAAATTGTTTTTTCTATCGGTACCCAAAATTATCTTTCAATCAAATATTCATCAGGGAAGACTGAAGCTAACAGTTACCTTCTTGAATTTATTCTGGCTTATCTACTAAAACTAAACTACAGCCCTTAAGAAACACTTAAGCTTCATTTGATGAAAAGCTTTGGAATAAAATAAATGTGTTTCAAAATATTACTTCAAATAGAAGCAAAAGCAATTTCAGAATTTCTATCATACACATTTTATTACTATTCTAAAGAAAAGGAATTTTAGAATAAATTTCTACTGAATCCTTTTATAAGATGAATGCTTTCAATGTATATATTCTAAGATTTTAGTGTAAGTACACTGGAATCTAATCTAGTTAAATCTGAAGGGTTTTCTCTAGGCAATATGAAAAAGAGGAATAATGTTTTCAATCTAAACTTTATACTTGGATGACAGGAAGTATCCTGAAGAAAATACGGCTATGTAAAAAGCATTACCTGCATATTTATGTATCCTACCACATACATGCCTTTGAGAAAATTACCTTCAGGTGAAGGGGAAGAGTAATGGATAAAGCATGGATTCTAGCATTTTAATATGTTATTGAAGGAACCTCATTATACCATTGAAATTCTCAATTTGGAAAGGAGATGTTTTTAAAAGAGAATGTTACATACAACTTTCAAATTATTTTTCCTAACCATGACTTTCTCCAGCAATCAATAAAACTGATTGCCAATTTTTCATATTTGTGGATTCTAAAAGGAAGCACAAGACAAGTAAATTATCAATATGGTTCTGTTTTAAGCATAATTATTTTATATAAAATGTGTAAGAAATGGTCCTGATTGGTGGAAAGTTATTTTGTTTCAGCTTAATTTATTACCTTGAAATAAATTATTCATAACTAGAAAAAGTAAACTGGATAATCTGGTTACACATTATTTGGATTAAATATGAGATAGCATTATGTGATTTATTATCTTGTGTGGCTCAAAGGTATATATAACGAAACTCAAAGCAGTTTTGTTACTATGATCACAGCTTGAACTTTGGGGTCCTAAGTCTATGAATGACAAGAAAACAGCGGGAAAAGATGTCCTAAAAAACACTTTTTTTTCATGAGTAGTATTCTTATATCTATGAAATTTCCTATGTTAGAATGTTAAGCAATTATGTGGCAGATAAGTACATTGCTGGTGTAAGGGGTAAATGACAATCTGAAAAAAATAAAGAAAGAAAGGCTTGACACTAAATGTAAAGAGACACATTAAATCAAATAACCACACTAACCCATATTCTACCTTATAATGAGGTTTGGAGGAAGAAAGCCAAAACCAATAAAGTGCCAGTGATTTTGATAACTTTGCTCAATACAAACAGTAGAAGTGAAAACAAAGAAACAAAAAAGTATAAAGAGCCATAATGGATAGAATATTAAAATGGGCATTTGTGTGTGTGAATATTTATGACTTTTATTAGAAAGTCCTTAGACATACTTAATCCTTGAAGACCATAATCTCAAGAGAATAAATTACTTCCATAGAGTCAAATCAGTGATGGGCCAAGGTTTAAAAATTCCACGTTCCAAACAGTTTGAAGGGAGAAACAGGATTTAATGAGAGTTTGTGGGACTACAAAGAGATGCACTGAAGTTATTAACCAAATTATTTGAAATGTCTTGAAAGTAAGAGTTTTCTCAGTGTAATATGAATTTTAAATAAATACAATTTTGGTACTTTAAGAACTAAAGCAAAATCATGTTATTTGCATATCAATAGAGTTATTTTTCCATTCCAGTGTTCTTACATATATATCGAAGAGTCTTGATTCAATCTGGTTTAAAATGAAGTATTGATCACCTCCAATTTAATGCAAAATAGCACCCTTTGGTCTCTATCTACTCTGTTTATTTTCCCTAATAGCTCTCATAATTTTATATATATATATATATATATATATATATATATATATATATATACACACACACACATGAATGTTTTTATATATGAATGTTTTATGTATATGTATATATACATATATATTATGACACTGATTGACTGATTTACTCCCCTCTGAGAATGACAATCCCTTAAGAGCACGGATTCTGTTCGTTTTACTTAGAACCTTACTGCCAGCAACTAACATAAAAAATAAATGAATTAACTGGAAATAAATAGGTGAACACATATCACCAAGGAAAAGTCACTGATACTTGGGCTAACAGCAGAATAATGCACTAGACCAGTAATTGTCCTATTCCTGGGTTAGGTGCTGGAGAGAAATTTCATACTTGCAAGGGCTTCAAGAAAGAGGAGGGAAAATTAACTTGAATTTGAGTGCTTGACTCTCATGCAGCACTGAAATCACTGAAATCTTGATAGGAATAACAAAGGCTATTTGGAAAACTTGAATTTTACCACAAATACTGCCACACCAAAATCATGCTGTAAGGAGCTATCAATACTAGCAGAGAAAAGACATGTTTGTTTTGTAACTGTTCCACTGGGATGAAAGTGATGGTTTAGAATATATGGAATTTTGCTAGCTTTGGTCACAGGGAAATAGGCAAAATAAAAACAGAACCCAGTAGGGAGGGAAAAAAGGAAAGAGGAGTGGGAGAAGTCATGAAAAAGACCGTTCCAGGTACTTTATGAAGGTATTAAAAACACAGTAAAAATAAATAAATAATAAAATTTTAAAATAATTGCATGCCCATCTCAACACTAAATGTCTTTTGTATTTTGCTAAGTATGAGACAGAGATAGAGTTCTTTTTTTGTAGTGGGTTTTGTTCCCACTATTCCATACATTCTGTATCTTGACAGTAGAATCCTGTGAGAAAAACTCAGAGAAAGAACCCCAGCGGAGACTAAGTTCCTACGTAAAGGAACAATAAGATCTCAAGGACATAGTTTGGGTGTTAAAGGAAATGTAATTTTTCTCCCTGGCTGGCAAGGCTGGAACTTCTAGTTATAGTTACCTTATAAATAGTGAAAAGAAATGTCAGACTCATAAATTTTCGACAGTTTAGAGTGTTTGAGAGACTTGACTAAATTCACCTAAACATACCCAAGAAAAGAATACATACACCCAATCAACCTCAATCTCTTGTTCTTGCTCTCATAATCAGTGTGTTTAATTTGCTAAGAAGTTATTTTCAGAATAAATAGTTTAATGAGTTACATTCTCTGTCACTGTTTTGATATATTGCAAACAGAGAGACAGGTCATTACACTGTAAGTTAAGTGAAACTCACATGAATGCCATTATATTAAAAGTTCTACATAATATGACAATTCACTAATAGTTAATACTGTGGCATATTCCTTAATTTTATTTTACTTAAAAAATTTTTCACCATCCATGAAAACAGTTCTAAATAAATTGATTTCTATGCTTATAGAATTAACACTTGACTTTTCTAATTAACTGTCTAATATCTGACTTAAGAGAAATATCAAACTCTGTTTTTTAGTGTTCTGTAGCAGAAAAGATATCTAGAATTATTAGACAGTTTGCAGTTACTTCTTCCAGTAACCTATTTACCTCAAGAATGATGTGGCTATTAAATTTGCCAGTTTTCCTTCTTCTATATTCTACTAACTTTGGAAAGACATCTTTTGGGACAATAAACAGGTTTTTGCTATTTCTGTCTACATTTCTAAAGTAACAGAGGAAATTGTGTATCTTAAATGCTGAATTCTGTATGTACAAAAACATAATTTTATGTATTCTAGATTATAAAATATTCATATATATTTATAAATCTCTTGAACAAGACTTTTTAAAGAGTTTTCTCTATTAAAAAGTACAGATGTACTTTGTACTGCACTTGTTAGTTTGTAACGTCAAATTGATAACAAAATTCCCAAGAAGACCTATGAAGGCAGTAGGATAGGGTAGAGCTCAGCCAATCTTCACATCTGACTGAGAGGTAACAGACACCTGGAAATAGGCAGAAAGTCAATTAGGATGCCATTTCATTTGAACTAAGGACTGAATCCAATTGTGCTAAAACATCTAAAATTGATGAATCAGAAGGCTCTATACCTGCTCTACTGTCACTGTTGGGAATAGATCACATCAACAGGTCTTTGTAATGATTAATGAAGTCATGTGAACATGTTTATGGTGAAGAGATAGCTTTTTTTTAAATATACATATCTACAGTTCTTATTGTATATAGCTTTACATTAAAGAACTTGAGATAAAGAGTTTAAGTTTAAAAGTTGAAATTCTAACTAACTACATCCCTCTTTCACCCCCAATTGATTCATACCAAGTCTATTTACAATCAGTTCTGATCATCCCCAAGCCAACACTATTTTAACAGAATATAAAGAAAATATAGATCAAAAGTATAATGCAATATAATTTTAAATTAAATGGAAATAAATTATAAAATTCTGTCTAAATATTAAACAAAACTAAGAAGTCATTCATTTGGGAAAAATTAATCGTTTCATTTGAATATTTACAATTCTTATCATGCTATTCTATTTAAAAGTGATGGATTTCATATATAAGAATAAAGGGGCTGGTCTTTTCTTATTTTTGGTTTCAGTGTTAGGTTTTTCTTCAGTGAACTACAAAAAGAAAATAAAACTACATATTCTAGGCAAATGGCAACTTGTTTCCATTCAACAATGGGAGATAAATAATTTTTGCTTTATCTTATCTATTTTTTAAATTACCAACTAGAAATCATATTCTGCTCTCCTACTAATAAAATTTGGTATTCAAAAATTCCATTTTTGAAAAAAAACCCAGAGATTTGTTGCTGTCACTGATTCTTTAAACACAGTCCACAATGAACTCTTTTTAAGCAGCTTTGTTCAGTTTTAATCGACATATAGTGTATTTCACTTTTGTAAAGTATATAATTTGACAAGTTTAACTATGTAAACACTACAAAATTATCATCATACCCAGAAGATGAACATAGCCATTACCCCTAGAAGTTTTCTCATACTTCTGTGTAACCCCTCCCTCCTTCTTATCCTCTCTGCCCTCTCCTTTCCCAAACATTGGTCTCCTTTCTGTCACTACAGATTAGTTTGTAATTTCTGGAATTATATGCTCCACTGGGACACAGAGCATGTACTTTATTTTTGTCTGGCTTCATCCGCTCTGCCTGATTATTTTGAGGTGTATCCATGTTGTTGGTTATATCAATACTTCATTCTCTTTTATTGTTGAATATTTCATTGCATTGATATGCCACAAGTTGTTTATATGTTCATCTGTTGATGGACATTTGGGCTGGTTTAGTTTGATGCTATTTCAAATACAACTGCTGTGAACATTCACATACAAATCTTTGCATGAACATATGCTTTTATTTCTTTTAGGTAAATATTTATGAATAAAATGACAGGGTCATATGGTGGTTGTATATGTAATGATGTCAAAAAACTGTCACGCCGATTCCAAAAGCAGTTGTACCATTAATTTTAGACTTTCTAATATGTGCGTAGTGTGACCTCATTGTGGTTTTAATTTGCATTTCCCTAATGACATTGAGCGTCTTTTCATGTTCTTATTTACCATCTGTATATCTTCTGGAGTAAAGTATTTGTTCAAATATTTTGTTTTTATTTCATTGGGTTTTCTTATTATTGAGTTTTGATACTTCTTTATATATTCTGAATACACGTCCTTTATCAGATGTGTAATGTGAAAATAATTTCTTCCAGAATCTGGCTTGAGTTGAATCCTTTTAATTGTATTGTGAGAATATTGTCTATCTTGTTAAATGTTCCACGTGGTGCACTTGACACAATATGTTTCCAATAAAGCATACATATTAATATAACTACATCAAAAAGAGAAGCCAAGTTATGTGTAATATGCATCAATGACCTGGCTCACTGAAAAACTGATGACTCTCAAAATCTAAGAACGCCCATATTTTTACTGCTAGTACAGTTAATCAGCAGCAAAGTAAAATTGGGGAGAAATGGTCCTTGATGTGAGACAGACCTTTGTGCACCATCAGTTCTGCTAATGATGTGCAATTCTGTGTACTTTTTCACATGCCTAGAAGGAGAAAAAATGCCTCTTCTATGTATTGTTAGAAGAACTGAATAATGTAATGTGTGTAAATATTCAATACGTACTATTATCAATAGCATATTGATGATTATATTGAAATTTCACCCCTGCCGCAAACATACACACACAAAGAAATAATTCATATAAGAAAATACAAGTCAGACAGATGTGAATGTCAAAGTATCTTGAATAGCTGATTGTGGAGCTCAGCCATGATCGAGGTATATCAAATAAGGATAGCATAGGGACACTCTAACCCTCTTCCTACATATGAGAGAAAAGCCTAATAAATCCATCCACCTTAGCATATAAATATGACTACTTGGGACTGTCAAGGACTCTTAAAATTCTGTGATATATTATCTGCAATAATGTAGTCATAGAAAATGATCCTGATAAACCTGAGAGGCAAATATAAGAGACAGCATAGATAAGGTTTCAATATATTAACTATATTGAATGAATAGTTCCTACAATTTTTTAACGAGAATGTGGTATGAAAAATCACTTTTACTTATTATGAGAGGAAAATTGCTAAAGTTTTGAAATACTATATATATATGTGGGCAAAGTACTTCATAGTCAAACTTCACAGCACCCAGAGTATCTTCAAACAAAATTAGAAAAAGATTAACTTTTGAGCCAAGGTCACATCATTTTTAACCCCTCATTTATTAAGCAATTTATTAAAGTGGAAAAATTTCATTTCAGAAATATTGCCATTGGTAATACTGTTTACACTGAGGGAATGCACATACTCAGAGAAATGTGCCATATACTCAGATACTGCACAAACTCAGCTCAAGGCAAACTCTGGTCTTTGAATTGGGAAGAGCACTTTGATAAACTTAGATGATACACACTAAATGTGATTATGAATCCTTAGTAGAGAATTTCAAAATAAAAATAATGTTGCCCATTATTAAGTGAGCCTGGAAAAAATTTAACAGCTTTATATAAATAGAGCTCAAAAGAGGAAAACTGATATATTTCTAAACATAAATGTTAAGAAGTATGATGAAGGTCATAGAATTCCAAAAATGTTCAAGAACTGTGAGATACCTTACTGAGCTTAACACTGAGTTTGGCAAGTAATACAAAACAAACAAAGCAAAAAAATATATAAATAAAATATAAAATTCAATTAAGATGAAAATTGTACATTAGAGCTTAATTTATGGATGGCAATATCCTCTTAACACAGATGAATGGAATTTCTGCTGGTTATTATGAGGATGGAGAAAGCATTAGAGGCAGGCTTTGAGGACCTATGTACAATACTGCTTATTGAGAGAACATTTCTCTCAGGTTACACAGCTGAACATCACAGATCCTTATGAAGTCAAGGACAAAGAACAGAACACCTCAAAAGACCATAAGATAGATTGGAGGTAACTTGCCTTTATCCATCAAAAATATTCATAATCCCCCAGCATTATACAAAATATAAAGTGGTTGGTCTGGCACAAGTGATCATCTAAACTGAATGAAATGTTGCCTTTGGTGACTGCAATTATCCCAGATAGATTTTTTAAAATTAACGTATAGTTGACATATTATGTTAGTTTCAGGTGTGCAACATAGTGTTTCTATATTTTTATAGATTACGCACCATACAAAGTTATTATAATATTCTTGACTATATCCCCTGTGCTGTACATTACATCCCTGTAACATTATTTTATAACTGGTAGTTTGTCCCTTTTGATCCTTTACACCTATTTCACCCATCCCCTCGCCCCTACTCTCCCATGGCAACCACTAGCTTGTTCTCCATATCTGTGAGTCTATTTCTATAGAGTCTCATTCATCATAACCAATGAAACTTAGAGTATAAATTCATCACAGAGCAAGGTGGAGGTCACTACGGGCCCTAATCAGGACCCCAAACCATACCAGAGATTCAGACTTCAGATGAAAAGACCCAGGGACACAAGGAATGCCATATCAAAGACTACAGCAAGTAGAGTCCTTAAAGCCACAGTTTTTTTTTTTAACATCATGAGATCTTTTCTGTTACACTATTCTCCACACTTGTCGTCCCACACACCATCACATATATGCACACCGAGACACTTCTTTAGTGAAGTGTCTGGGTGAAGAGGAGGAATTGGGGTGAAGTAAGAGGAGGAATTGGCATCACCAAAACACTGAGTTTTTGTTTTGTTTTGTTTTGTTTTTTAATATCCAAGAGACACTGAATGCTACATAGTTAGGCTAATACAATTTCAACTGGTTTATTTATCTATTTCTTCCCTCTAGCTAACAAGATTATGGAGGCTTGAGATGTATGTAAGACTAGTTACAGACCAAAGGGAAGAAATGTGATTTTCTCTGTAGATAGAAAGTTTAATTTTGTCAGTGAAATTGTATGATCTAGTTATAAGAATAATGTAAACTCATGAAGTATAGTGGGACAAAAAAAACAAGATTGCCAAATTAAAAATAAAAAAAGCAATGAAGCGCAGTTGGTAGAAGGGACACAATCATCTACATTAGTAGAAGATAATGCACTGAAATTTCACAGAAATTCAAAGGAAAAGGGTAGAGAATAAACCATAAATAAAAAATCATGAGATGGAAGAATCTGAAAGTTTCAATCTATGAATTAAAGAAAGCAAAGGAAAAGGGAGAAGTACGGAAAGAGCATGGAGAAAATAATAATTATAAAAGAAAATTTTCCTCATTTAAAGATCACATTTTAAAAATTGAGAGTTTCCAGACAAACAATAAAAAGTGTTACATGAGACACAATCTCCTGGAATTTTCAAATGTTAATGACAAAGATGGAAGCTTGAGAGGGAAAAACACCCAAAGATATAGGAATTAGATTGGACTGTAAGCTGTCTACATCAATAAACACTGAAACATATTAGGCCACCACCTACAGAAATCATAAGGGAAAAACATTTCAGCTTAAAAATTTTATTCCAACAAATATGTTCTCATGTATCCTAATACAACAAATATATTTTTATACTCTTAGAGAAAGACATTTTGAGATATACAAGGACACAGAGAATACAAAAACAAGGTTTCCTTTCTAAATAATCCACATGAAGATCAAGAAAGATAAATAATAATCACAAATTCTAAACTAATTAGAAAATAGGTATTATAAATGCACTGAAAATGAGAATTTTAACAATTAATATTTCTGTGATTGCTATTAATTGAATATATTTTATATCAAGCATTTACTAAGCTTACATCTTTCATTATAAAAACATAGTTACTCTGTAGATCATTTGTGTGTGGTAAATACCTCTGACCCCAATTTCTATCCCAATATTCTCACTGATGACTTACAGATGTTATGTCTCCTTGAGCAGCATAACTTTCTTTGGTTAGTGTTTGTGTGTGTGTGTGTGTGTGTGTGTGTGTGTCTGTGTGTCTGTGTGTGTCTGTGTCTGTGTGTGTCTGGGTGTATATGTTTGTATGTGTGTATTTCTATGAAAAAATTATAAATATTAGAAGAAAAAAATGAAGTTTATAATCTCAAAATTCTAAAAACTAGGAAGGAGTGCAGTAGACATTCTCTATTCTTCATCTTATCAAGTAACGAGTGAAAATTTTTGTTTATATAAAATATAATAATCCACATTTTTACAGATAAAAACGTTATGGAATTTGTAAATATGAATACAGTTCCAAACAAGCAGTCAAACCTTATTTTTTTATTTATTTATTTGACTGCATTGGGTCTTTTGTTACTGCGCACAGGCTTTCTCTAGTTGTGGTGAGCGGGGGCTACTCTTTGTTGTGGTGTACAGGCTTCTCATTGCAGGGGCTTCTCTTGTTGTGGAGCACAGGCTCTAGGTGCACAGGCCTCAATAGTTGCAGCACACAGGCTCAGTAGTTGCGGCACGCGGGCTCAGTAGTTGCGGCACGCGAGCCCTACAGTGCGTGAGCTTCAGTAGTTGTGGCGCAAATGCTCAGTAGTTGTGGCGTGTGGGCTTAGTGGCCCCGCAGCATGTGGAATCTTCCCAGACTAGGGTTCGAACCCATGTCCCCTGCTTTGGAGGGCATATTCTTAACCACTGAGCCACCAGGGAAATCCCCAAACCTTATTCTTGACAGATGCTTAGAATGTAACTTTGTGGAGAAGAGAACCAGTTTAAAAAGTATAAATTAGTTATTTTGTTGTGGTATGTCAAACATTTCTCCTCTCACTATAGTCTTACATATTCACTGCAAAAGCAATATTTATAAAAAACCTCTGCTTCTCATTAGAAGACACTCCTTTTCATAAATTATCAATTAATTTCTTAACAACTACTTTTGTAAAACACATGCGTATGACATAGCCATTTTGCTTATTTGGATTCAAAAGCATTTTTATTGCATCTCTCTCTTCTCATAGAAACATGGCCAATCCCACCAGAAACTTGCAATTTAGCTGGGGAAACAACACTAATACAATATGAAGTCAACAGACAGTACTGTGCATTAATAAAGTCATATATTATTCAGTGTTATTAGAAGACAAGGGATTTATAATGTGTGGTTATTTATAGAGTATACATGGTAAGGGTAAAACTACTGTGGGTTAGCAAAGCTATAATGTGTAGGGAAGAATTTATAGGGGTCAGGCTTGAACGAAGCTTTAAGTAATGGGTAGTGTAGGTATAGAGGAATCTAGCAGTCACAGTATAAACAACATAAGCCAAAGCAAAGGTAATGTGGGCTAGCCAGACTTAGAGTTAGAGGATAAAACACAGGAAAAATGAGACACAGAATCAAGTGGTAATTCAGATTAACTTGAAAGTTAAACTGCAAAGTCAAAACATTACAGAGTTCAATATCTGGTATTTGATTGTCTGTACTGTAACTTGTAACTCACATGAGATGATGACTTTTATTTCTATGTTAAAAATCCAGTTATCCTAACAGCCAACAAGAAACCAAGGTCTATAAAAAATAAAATGTATGACACCTGGATGAAGGAAGACTGTTTATAATAAAGCATTATAAAAATGGGATAGATAAATTTAAACAAAGCAGTCATCTTCTGTTTTATTAATATCTTATGGCCTTGCATGTAAGAAGTAGCGAATGTGAAATATTTTAAAAAGCTCTGTAAGCCTGCCTTCCAAGGACTGATTAAAAGAATTGAATACCATATGTAACCAACAGATTTTCTTTTCATTTATCTGCTACTGAGAACACTATTCTCAGTATATTCTTATCTCCATCACTTTCAGAAGTTGTCTTGCTACGTGTCTATCTATATATATTCATCACTGACAGCAGAATCAATAATAAAAATTCAGGTAAGAAAACAAGATGTGCATTGCTTTATCTTTTAAATATGAGACATACATAAAAAATAGACATACAAAGACAGCTTCTTATAATGAACAGTAAAAATAAGCACAGAGTATCTTCATTTTTACCCTGATACGCATAGAAAAATGGTACACATGGATCGTTTGGGTTGTGGATATTCTTAATTCCTCATTCTTCTCCTAAAACTCAGTAACGAAGAGCCCATCTATAAGAAATCCTAGATATACTGTCTAGGTAATTATAATCCTACAAATTACTCATACCTTACTGCCACTCAGGCAGTGGGAATACTAGTTCAAACGCACAGAAGCCTTTTGAAATCATAGCAATTCTTGAGCTGACTGTCCAGATGAGTCTTTACTGTACTCAGACAAATACTTCAAAGACAAGGGAAAAGTTCAGTATTTGAGTAAATTCTTTTTATCACTACTGTACTTTTATAACTACTGTTCTCTGAATAACATATTAGAGAGTTTTACCACTTTGCATTGCTTGCTGTATTCCACAGTAGTCATTTCTCTTTTCTAATTTCACTGTCTTATGCCAAGTAATAGGATTCCTAAAGAAGACAAGACTTTTTTCTGTAAAACCTTATTTTGGTTAATGTGGGATAGTTTTATTGAAAATGTTTTTCTAATTTTGTTATCAATTATGTCAGGATTAAAGGAATGATAAATTACTATTATTTTGAGGTATATTTCACTAGGAAAGACAAGCTGAATATGTTCAGTGATATTTTTTAATCACACACGTTAATCTACTGTTATTTTAAAGTTTGTATTGCCATCAGTGATAAACTAATTGAAAAGTATCTAAGGGTATCAAAGGGTATTCTTTTAAGAAACTAAACAGTGGAGTATAAATGCAAATCAGTTGTTATTTAACTTTATTTTACTATATTCAATTAGAAATACACATTAAGAGCTATACTCATAAAGCATTCACATCTGATTTTGCCTTCTTCCAAAAGCAGAGGAGAAACAGCTGAGAAATATGAAGCTTGAAAAGATTCCAAATTCTTCTACACAGCTGTTGACTTTTTTCAAAGTTCTGGTGAGAAACTAAGAATGAAAACATGACTAAAATAATGAAACCTGACGCTTGTTCCTTGATTTATTTCCTAGACTAAGAAGTAATTAGCTTTCTTAACAAAAAAGCAGCTCACCTCCTTGAACTAGATTTTTCTTTGTAATTTGAACCTCAAGTCACTCCATTAACACCTTTTAAAAAATGTGTTTCCTGTCATTCAACTTTCCTAAAAACCAGGGCCTTGAGGATTGGCATTTACTTTTCATATTTTAACATCTCTGCCCTTCATACCCTCCTTCCTTCCTTTTAAGGAGCACTCAGCCAAAAATACATTGAGAAGAGTCTCTTCAGGGAGAAAAAGAGCTACAAGTAAATGGATTTGCATATCAAGATGCTTTTGTTGCTAAACACAAAATTTTCCTCCAGAATATATGAAGTAATAATAAACACTATTTCTACCATTATTTTATAGTCTCAGACAATATGCAAATTCAATTTAACATTAGCTGCTTTTTAATGACTCAGATAAAGCACTGTATGAAGAGAATAAAGAGCTATGTATTTTTTTTGAAAAAGGACTCTTTTAGTCTCTTAACATCTCTCCACACTCAGATTTTTGGTTTTATGTTTTCCCTGACATTGATAAATTCAAGCCTCCCATGATTTTGTCCTTGTGGCAGTTGGATTTGGACAAATGTTTCTACATGAGGTCCTTTCAGTGGATCAAATGCAGTGTCACAATTACTTCATGATGTTTAGAAAGAAACATCTTTGTTGGATGGCAGAGGAACTAAGTCAATCAAACATTTGTATTTTGTTGCAAACAACCAATACTTGCAAAAAGCATCATATTCTCCATACAAGAGGGTTTTTAACAAAACAAAAGAACAATCACAAGGTAATTGCCAATATAAGATGATGGTTGTAAGTTGGATCTCAAAATCAAGAATTTACTTAATGATTTTCTTTATGAGACACAACTCTTGGTTACTATTGACATGAGGCTGAAATGTAAAGTTCAATATAAAATGAAATACCCTACACATTATTTGTGGGTCTTGTGCATGGTAATCAGAAATATCATTGCAAATTCCGGTAAATAAAAAGAAGTGATGAGTCAAATGCATTTTCAAATTTGAATCTGAGCAACAGTTTTGTAATTAAGGGAAATCTAACTATCAAATATTTCCTTATAAATTCTGATACTGATGTAATTTTATAAATTGCCTGTCTGTTAACACTATATTGTCTTTAAACTTGTCAGGTTTCCTTTTTAGCAACTGTAACTTCTCTAAGTAAGTGAAGTAGTAGAAGTAAAATACCTAATTCAGTACCTAGAAAAAGGCAGACTCCTGATAAATATGAGAGCACTTTCTTTTTCAAATTATAGTTCCAAGGAAAACATAACAGAAATATTTTCTATCTTTAATATATAAAATTTGTATTTATAGACATAAAATATATTTTATAAAAATATCTTTAGTGTATTGCATAGTATATAGTATATCTTTAATATGTAGATAATCTATAGTATAACATACTCTAATTCTAAAATTAACCATTGCTTCAGTATAAAATGTTCACTTTTTTTTAATGTGGAAATGGTAAATTAAAAGTAGATCCAGACATATTTGTAAATAATAAGTGTTTTAACATAAAAACAAAATCACATATAGGGAATTAAGAAGAGACACACTATCACAGAAATGGAAGACACAAAGGCACACATCATAGAAGCAGAAGGAAACATAGAAACTTGGAGGTCATGTGTATTGAACCCCACATTTTGGGGGTATAAAATGATGTCCTGTAAGACAGTGTACCATTTAAGGTCATGCAGCACATTTGCACAGGACTGACATTAGAACCCATCACAAAAGAAACCACTGTCACTTAAAAAGAATTACATGCAAAGAAATTCAACTGTATGAAGTTCCTATAAATAATTCACTTGCTGGACTTAGAGAATATTTATTTGTGGAAATCAGATGCATATGAAATGAATCTCAGTTATGTCCTAATATGCTAAGATGCTGCAAAGATCTGATGTTTAAATCGTTACCCCTTAAGATGTTTTTAATATCTTTAATTTTTAGCTTAATATTTTCCAATTGTATTATTCATCACAAGGTACAAAAATAAATGTTTATCTGTGATTCAATGGTGCTATTTTTGTTCTTCAGCTGCAACTAAGAGTGAGAAAATATATTAATAAGGTTATAAATCTATCACTGGAATTGTTTTACTTTTAGTTCATAATTAGAGACAATATATTAACTATTTGTACTTGTCTTATAATTTTTTGTTAAAGGAGTGACATATATTTCAAATATGTAATCCGATTGAAAATAGACAAATTTCAGTTTCTTAAGATTTTTGTGTTGTTGCTCACTGTTTAAACATTTTATTTCATTTGATACATATTTATTGATCACTCTTTCTCTTTTGTAAATTGGCATTTTTCTAGGCACCTGGACCTTATCAGTATATAAATTACTAAACTCTTTTATTCTGGCAATTACAATATAGCAATACACAGAAAATAATCAATACACAATAAGCACAAAACAAGTAAATCATATATAATGTTAGAAGCTGGTAAGTTTCAAGGGTGAAAAATGGTCAGGGGCGGGAAAGGGTGTTGTGAGTAGGGTAGTACCAGCTTGTGGTACTGAATAGGGTAAACCAAAGGAAAATTTGAACAAAGTCTTAATAATCTTTGTCTAATTTATCTAGAGTCTATGATTACGTGTATTAGCTTTTAGTTAAGGCAATACCAAAATTAGTGAAAAATTGGAATTTGCTTGAATTTCAAAAGGAAGAAATTAAGTTTGTTTCATTTCTTTTGCACTTAAAAATATCTGGATACTTTGCATTCTACAGACTTCCAACGGATTGCTTTTGACATTAAAAACAAGGCTGTTGCTTTTTTTTTAAAACATAGACACATTATCAAGATATATCCCCATCTGCTTTAACAAAAAAAGGCACATACAGAAGGGGATAAAATGACAACAAATTGCTCTATGTATCAGGTTCACTGCTGTATAAAAACAGAATAGAATTTAAGTATAAGTGTCTCAGTTCATGTCTCAGGCCCAGTGTGGAAAAGTTCCGTTCAGAAAACATTTTGCTTTGAGAAAAACCAAGCAAAGCTCTTGAAAAGTACTCCCCTTATCTTCTAATGAGAGAATTAGAATGGTATCAGTCATCAGGTAA